>NW_015090977.1:5968570-5969665 GCF_001431845.1 Calidris pugnax
TGGGACTTGAGGCTGGAAGTAGGTGAGGAGGCTTTTTTTTGCGTGCGGATTTTTTCTTAAAACCAGATCTGATGGTGGGCCGGTGTGCCCCAGTGTGGAGTTTACTATTGGATACATTTCTTGGTGTCGCCTGGCCTCCTGTGTTTTTCTCTGGTAGTTTTTTTTTTTTTGCCAGCCAACTATCCCGTTCTGCCAATCAAGGTGTTTTGCAGAATAATAAACCGAGTGACACCAGCCCCCTGCACTGCCACAGGCCTGGGGCAGAGTGGCTGGAGCTGCCCCAAGGAAAAGGACCTGGGGGTGTTGGTCACAGCCGGCTGAATACGAGCCAGCAGTGTGCCCAGGTAGCCAAGGAGGCCACCAGCACCCTGGCCTGTGTCAGGAACAGCGTGGCCAGCAGGAACAGGGCAGTGACGGTTCCTCTGTACTGGGCACTGGTGAGGCCCTACCTCAAACACTGTGTCCAGTTTTGGGCCCCTCATGACCAGAAAGATGTTGAGGTGCTGGAGCGGGTCCAGAGAAGGGCAATGGAGCTGGTGAGGGGTCTGGAGCACAAGTCTGGTGAGGAGAGGCTGAGGGAGCTGGGGGTGTTCAGCCTGGAGAAAAGGAGGCTGAGGGGAGACCTGGCTTTCTACAACTCCCTGAAAGGATGTTGGAGCAAGGGGGCATTGGTTTCTTCTCCCAAGTGACACAAGGAATCAGAAAGTCGTGCCAGGGAAGGTTTCTGATGGCCATTAGGAATTATTTCTCCACAGAAAGCGTTGCCTAACACTGGCACGGGCTGCCCAGGGAAGTGGTGGAGCCGCCATCCCTGGGGGCGTTTAAAAGGTGGGTAGACGCGGTGCTGAGGGACATGGCCTAGTGGTGCTTTCGCCACTGTCGTTAGGTTAATGGTCGGAGTAGACGGTTCCTACGGTTCAATGACAAAAGCCGCCCAGCGCCCTCTGAGACGGCAGATCGCGGCCCTGAGGCGCGGCGCGAGGCGGGCGGAGGAGACCCGGGGCGGGGCGATTGCGCGCAGCCGGCGGGGCGGGGCGGTGGGTCTCGGGGGCGGAGCCTGAGGCGGGCCCCGCCCCTCCCCGCCCGGGCAGCTGT
>NW_015090977.1:5969717-5970454 GCF_001431845.1 Calidris pugnax
CGCCGGCAAGCACCCTGACCGCCCGGCCGCACGCCACAAGGCGCCGAGCCTCGGCCGGGCCCGGGTGGCGGCCGCCGGTATCCTCAGCGTGGGCAACGTGCTCAACTACCTGGACCGGTACACGGTGGCAGGTGAGCGCACTCCCCCGCATCCCTCCCCGCGGCGGCGGGGACGGGCTCCGCCCGGGCACGGGGCGGGGTGGGGGGGCAGCGGGGCTCCTCCGCCGGGGGCTCCGCTTGGCCGTGTCCGGGCAAACGGTGGGGGATGCGGCGTGGCCGCTGCGGCTGGTGCCCGGACCCTCCGGTATTGTTGTCTAGTTTGGATTTGATAGGAAATAAAAGGAGGTGGCCTTTGTTCGGCTGGGCTCGGTGGCGGAGTGGATGTTTGGTTTGGGGGTTTTTTTTGGAGGGGGGAAGGGGGGGTGTGTGGATGGGAAAGGAGCGATGCCGGGCAAAGGCGGGGGTTACTTGGTGTGGGCTGATGGGAGAAGCGTTATTGCTCTTAATTAATAGTCTAAAGGCTGCGGGTGACAGGTGCGGCGCTGCCGGGGAAGCACAGGCTGGAAACGGGGACGGGGTTGGGACACACACACACACACACAGAAGTGATTGCGTCCCTCCGGGTGACAAAGCGTGTCACCTCCGCCGTGTGCCCGGTGCCCGTCAGACCGGGCTGCCCTTCGGCCGGTGCTGCGGAGGGTCCCCGCTCTGCGGGGCGGGGGGCAGAAGGACCGGGCG
>NW_015090977.1:5979825-6058320 GCF_001431845.1 Calidris pugnax
CGCCGGCAAGCACCCTGACCGCCCGGCCGCACGCCACAAGGCGCCGAGCCTCGGCCGGGCCCGGGTGGCGGCCGCCGGTATCCTCAGCGTGGGCAACGTGCTCAACTACCTGGACCGGTACACGGTGGCAGGTGAGCGCACTCCCCCGCATCCCTCCCCGCGGCGGCGGGGACGGGCTCCGCCCGGGCACGGGGCGGGGTGGGGGGGCAGCGGGGCTCCTCCGCCGGGGGCTCCGCTTGGCCGTGTCCGGGCAAACGGTGGGGGATGCGGCGTGGCCGCTGCGGCTGGTGCCCGGACCCTCCGGTATTGTTGTCTAGTTTGGATTTGATAGGAAATAAAAGGAGGTGGCCTTTGTTCGGCTGGGCTCGGTGGCGGAGTGGATGTTTGGTTTGGGGGTTTTTTTTGGAGGGGGGAAGGGGGGGGGTGTGGATGGGAAAGGAGGGATGCCGGGCCAAGGTGAAAAAGATGAAGACAGAGATCACAAGGACTTTTGCCAGAAAACTTTCAGGCTGAGTTCAAGGGCAACTTGATCAAAGGAAGGGAACAGCCAGGCGGCTGCGGGAAAAAAAAAAGAAAACAAAAATATCTCGAGGTAAACGTTTAAAAAAATCCCTCAGCCCCCGACGGGTGGGTGTCACCGTGCGGTGACTGCCCCCCGGTGTGCCCCGGTGACTGCCCGGGAAGAGATGCGCGTTGGGATGTTTACTGTACGGTCCCCAGAGGGGACTCCTCATTTATTCTTGTCAGGCAATAACAGCGGGGGAGAAAATGATTACTGAACTTTTTGTAATTAGAAATGAAGTGGGCTTGTTGGTATTCGACTGTCTCGTGTAATTAAAACATAATGCATATTCCGTGTTTGGCAATACTGATAATTTTATCTTCGGAGCTTAGAAAGGGGTTTGTGCATGTATAAATTTTGCTCTATGCATATTTTAATCACTAGGAACTCAACGTGGTGTTAAACAAATCAGGTATTTGTTTATGCTACATTAAAATAATATATGTTTGTAGGGCAGTAATAGAGCGCAAGGGACATAAATCTAGTCACTGTTGTCAGAATAAGTTGGCCAGGTTGGCTTTGTTTTGTCTGCGGTAGGGAAATGGGGAGGATTAGAAGGAAAACTTAACTGACACTGTTGGGGCTTTTTTTATTATTGTTTGTAGACAGAGCTTGCTCCTTCAGGAAGCGTAAAGGCCAGTCTTGGGAGGTATTGAGTACTGGGCTGGTGGTCAGCACGTTACAGGAGGAAGCTTTAAAATAGAAGGCTGATCTGTTATTACTGAAGGAAATTGTAGTTTGCTCACTCACCCTCAGACAGGAATCTGTCTAGTAAAGAGATTTACCACAAAGCACCATTTTCCTTTAATGCATGGGAAATGTATTTTTTCAAGAGACTATCCCCCACCTCGTGCACTCTTAGTCTGTTTATGTTTTTATTTTCAAATGGTGCATTATCTTGTTCATCCATTTGCCCTAGTAGTTTCAGCAAGACCTTTATAATCTGATTTTTTTTTTTTTCTTTTTGCCTGCATGGGATGCTCTGGCAAAGGAAGGCAGAAGCATCCTCATTTCTGGGAAGGCTGGAAAGTGCCTGACCAGAGGGTAAAAATGCCTGCCTGCTGTGATGCAGGATTGCCAGTCCCAAAGCTGCCATTGCCAGTATTTTCTAGGAGAAGCTCTGGTATTACAGTGCTCAGGAACTGCCCCGTGGAACTTACCTGTTAGCTTCCAGCTTGGTATCAGAGGTTTAAGATCTCAGACATCAGACTCTCCTCTGGGGACAGACTCAAATGTCGCATGATCTTTTTGTCTTCTGTCAATTGGTATTTATTTTTCAAACTGGTGTTTCATAAAGTCCTAATCCAAAACAAGGAATAATTTAAATTTGGTCTAATAGAAGAGTTTTGGGAATCAAAATGATGTGTTTTGAGCTCAAAACTTACTCTATAATAAAGCCTTCTTTAAAAGCAATCTTTGCTTTTATATTTTGAGTCTTAGTGCATACCACATGCTTATGTGACGTGCACTTGCATATGAATCAAGCTGGCACTTTGAATATTCAGCTCATGTCTCAAGACAGGTAATAATTAGTGAATACAGCTCTTCAGACCTTCAAAGTACGTTTCAAATATGAATTGTTGCAGCAACGTAACGAGGGAGTTTAGCACTAGCCACGTTGTGGCAGGGAAAGTAGCATCAGAAGTTATGATTTACCTAAGGCCAGTGAACTGTTGTGAGAACGTGAATTAATTTCTGGTTCGAGCTCTATTTGAAACAAGTGTTAGATGAGGAGCAGTGCCAATGGAGACTGGTTCCTGAGGATTTGTGGCTCTAGGGTGATCCCTCCTGGGGGTTCTCTGACGTCAAATAGGAGTTGACCTTTGTCATTAACCTTCCTCATCTTGTCTTGTAAGAGTCACTCCGCAAACCCAACCTTTTCTTTTTTTTTTTTTTCTTTAAATGAAAGTGTTGGGTGCTTTGGGACTACTTCCTGCTGTCAAATTTAGTCAAAAGCAGGTCAGTGGACTCAAAAGCAATTAGTAGGCAGCTGACAGATGGACACAAGCAAAGAGTGAATCTAGTTCTATGGGCACGATACTGCGAGTACGTCTTCTGTCTTACTTGAAAACTTTGTTGCAACCAGTTCGGTCTTCCTGGTCACAAATGCAAGTATATATTTAGTGTGTATATATATAATAAGTATATGCAAGTATATATTTAGTCACTAAAAAAAAGATGGTGTATGGAGTTCTTTGTTGCAAATGTAATTCCCTGGGTGTCTTCCAGCATTTTCTAACATAACCACACAGAAGCTAGATAATCTGCATCCAGTCGATGCAAGGGGATCGTAGGTAATAGAAAGAACCAGGCTGAGCTCTCCTACAGCACGTCCTGCTCCTAAAAGTAAAAAGCAAATGCTTTTGCATTGCTAAAGAGTAAATCGCAAATGTGGTGTTCCTTGGTGTTTACATTTTGGATACAAAAGCATCGTGTATAATGAGTTGTTCTTGAGTAATCTTTTTTCAGGTGCACCAAACAAGGAAGTAGCTGCCTGTTCCCCTAGTTTGGGGTTGATGCCTTCCCAGTATGGATTAAATGAGTTTAGGGCGAGATGTGTGTTTTGGTATCTGGGGTGTTCAAACCAGAACTTGAGTGCAGTTTCTGAGACACAGGACATCTAGGGCTTCACACCTGACACTGGGATGCAGCTCTTTTGGGAATACATGATAGAACTGGGCCTCCGCTGAGGACTGGGCTGCTTCTTGTGGCTTAAGAATAAGCTTCTTCCAATAGTTTACAAATAAAATGCCTGCACAGTAACAGTGCAGTATTGCAATACTGAAAGTGCAGTCTTTCAGTAATGTCCTCATGTTTACACAGAGTTGGAAATTTCCAGTGAGTGTGGGGAATGTTAAAATATAATGATATTTGGGAGAAGCTGTCCCAGACAAGAAGTGGGAGTGCCTGTGCTGTGGCTCTTCTAAAGAAAAGATTGAAAACTCTGTGCTGAACATTACTGACTTGAAGGGAAACGATCCTCTGCAATTTTCTTAATAGGTCTTTGATCATACTGAAAACAGTTGCCTGTGGAAAAAGCATTCTTTCAAGAGCTGTGATATTTTGTTGCTATTCGGAAAGCAAAGAGTAAGGAAAAGGGAAAACTATCAGTAATGAAACCATTACAGATTACCTGTGAAACGACAGCAGCTCAGCCATCTGGTGATGCCGGGGCATACCTTCCTCCTTAATGAAGTTTTGGGAAAAGTCATCTTACCTTCAGAAGCTTGGAATGTGGTTTCACAACTATGCCATGGATGACCTTCTACTGAGCCTTGCTGTTGACGATGAAAATAGTCTTGCTTCATTAGGGTGTCACCTCCACCTTCTAATTCAGACGCTACTTCCTGGCATTTCTGTAGTGCCTTTAATTTAAAGGTAATGATTTAATTAAGCTGAAGAACTACCCAGTGAAGTAAATGAGCCTTGCTACCCCACTACAGAAGGGGAAGCAGAGCCGTAGAGTGTTGGGATTTGCCTGTGGTAATGTAGTTAGTGGCAGAGTCTTGGCTGGTATTAGTTCATCCTTGAGGTTCTCTGTCCCTGTGACACAGTACGCCATAGGCTTTGGTCTGCTGTTTTTGCCCTGTAAATGTCTGTAACTTGCTAATAACCATATTTGTGTTAATTAGCCTCTCATTACAACACATAGTTGCAAATCAAATACCATTCTTTGAAGATACATACATGCAAATGATTATTGAAAGTTGAAAGTCAAGTTTAAAACTATGTAGTACAAGCTACAGCTGAAGGGTTAGGAAAGGTTCAACACTAACTCTCAAGTGCAAAAACATTGAAGAGGTTATAAGCCAAAACTGCTGCTTTTTTACTTGCCAGCTCCCATTTGTGATAGTAAAATGTTACCTCATGGTGTGTTTCATACTGAATGATCCTCATGCAGGCTGAGATCTCAGGTATGGAATAGGATAAAGAGAACCTTTCTCCTCATTGTAGCAAGACTGTGCCCAGTGCTTATAGTTTCAGGGAGGAAACCATTGAGTGGCAGCACGAGCTCTTCACTTTTTGTCTCTTGTTGAGCTAATTTCAACCAAGGGCTCAGCTGTGGAAGGAGGGCAATGATGGAAAATATTAGAGAAGGATATTGACAGAACAAACTTGAGCTGGCAGTGCCCTAGCTCACCTGAGAATTTGCAAAAGGAGGACAATATTGTGCTTGGACAATAAGGTACCTGTCGCTGGCACCGAATTCCAGCAACACTGCTGTGTGAGCACAGGCTGGAAGGACTGAACCTCACGGATTTCAAAAGTGGGCAAGAGAGAGCACTCGGCAGCACAGTGACAAGGGCTGTGTAGTAACACCTACCTCTCCAACGTGGTGTTTTCCCCGTGTAATGGGCTTTATTGCATAGTCAGCGGCTTCCTCTTTGCCAGTTCTTACCCGAGTTGGCAGGATTTGTTCCAGAGTATTTTACATTTCAAGTGAATTCTTATTATGTTTAATCATAGTATTTTTCTTCCTTGTGATGTAGGTTTGCCAGATAGTTACTATCTTTGTTATTATGTGCAGATTTTCCTGTTTGACTCTGAGATCCTCTTTCATGCATGTTGATTAATTTTATCCCCAAAGCATCCAAGTCATCACAGTCAGTGGCCTTTATTACATGGAGTTAAGATCCTCATAAATATTGAGTGTGTTCTTAAGAATAATGTGATGATCTTACCAGTCCCTTGATCTCTGCGACTGTCAATATCAGGAGCTGTGTGGAAAAGCTTCTCAGGTCAAAAGTGTGGGAATTCTGTAATCATTCCTTCAGGACTTTTTTCAAATACCATGCCAAGCTGCAGTAGGGTTAAATTCCATCAGTCAACTTGGTTTTCTTTGTTGAACATTTATCCTTTATTGCTTCTGGTAGACTGCACATCAGAAGCAAATGAGCTGGTAGCATGGTGGGCTGCTAAGTTTGATAGATGTTGTTGAAAGCTGGTGACTTGTCCCCTAACATGAAATCCTATAGCCCTTGCTTGGCCTTTCAGGTGCTGAGGAACTTGTGATTGAAACGTGTCATGATGTGTCGCATCAATCAAATAAGGTTTACAAAGGTCTTGAGGTTCCTTGTAACTGTTAATAAAGGCTCGTGGTACCTATTCAGGAGATTCAATGGGAAAGCATAATTTTATTTTACAGATGGAAATTAGGAAATTCAGAGATTAGAACTCCTGCTGAGTTGCCTGCTTGCATCATCATTGCTTCATGTGTATTATAGACCAGGACATCATTGTGCAGCTTCTTCTGGTACTTATAATCCATATATTTCAAGAGATAAAAGGGAGCTGTAGGCCATGGGTGGGAGAGTCTGAAGGAGACAAGAGACAGTGTTGGTTAGTGTAAGGGGCCCTAGGACACTAGCAGATGTGACTGACTTTCTTGGTGGCATAGCCAAAGAGTAAGGAGGGGGTCGAGGGAAGACAACAGCTGCTTTCAGTAAGTGTTTACAGAGAGCACCTACCAAACATGATGAGCATCACAGCAGAAAGCGTGAAGGTGTCTGTTGGAAATGGGTGATGGAGGATAATGCCCTTTTGCTTGTTGAGAGAGTTTTCTGGAAATTGGCACTATGAATGTAGGGTGATGAGCATTTTAGAAAAAGATAATGTATGTTCAAAATGAGTTCTACAAAGGACCTGTGAAGTGCCTAAGAGGCCATGGAAGTTAATCAAAATAGTCTTGGGCTCAAAGCCTAGAGAGGTATAAGTGAGGTGAACAACTCCTGGTGGTTTCTAGAGAAGTTTGGGCACAGAACTTGGCACGGACCTCTCTTGAAAATGGCATTTTTGGTGAGCTGGTCTGAAATTCTTGATCTGAAAGTCAAGCGAATATGAGACAGGTACAGGCAAAATTTAAAAAAAAACACCAACCAAACCAAAACCCCAAACAACAACAAAACCCCCACAACAACCTCCCAAACCCTTAGTTCTGAGTTCACAATTTCTAGAACCTCCCTTTAAGTTTAGTATTATTAAAATAGTTCACCGTGCTATTCCTAGGCTGGACAAGTACTTTACTTAGAATTGGCAGGCACAGTAGGCATCTCATACGCATTTTTTTTCTTTTTTTGACACATCTGTTTTCATTGTTATTTTGTGGGTGTTTCTGTCTGAGGTAACCCCGGCTATTTCTGTTGGGATGCAGGGAAAGGAAGTGAAAGGGAGGGAACGCTAATTTCCGCGCTTCTGGTTTTCCAACAGTAGAAATAATCAGGAAAGTGAGAATGTAAGGGATTCCGGATGACTGAAGGGATGTAGGATCCCTTGCTTTTGAGGTCATTCCTCTGGACCTGTTGCCAGTCAGGAGTGGCTGAAGGTTTCTTTTGGAAGGCTCTTGAATGAGGTGTTCAGGACCGTCGGGTGGTCTCTTTCCACTCCTCAGGATGCTGGTCCATGAAAGCCTCCACACAAGACGTGGTTGGGAACCATCGTGTTATCTCTTAAAACATGAGATGACAGAGTAAGGCATTGAGTTCTTCTGTCAGGCTGATCCTTCTAGACAGCAATGAAGCATGACGTGAGAACGATGTAGCTGCTCCCACCTATTCTGTATTTGTTTTTGAGGGAATAAATATCAATCCTCCTTCTCCAGAACTGTTAATCTTCTACCACAGCTGAAACCATAGAGCAATTTTAGCTGAAGAGAAAGGAGTGAAATACAGAAGAAAAATTCATCTTTTTGCCTTGCCAGACCTAAATTCAGGCTTCAGCAATAAAATTCTGAATAAATTCAGGCTTCTTTTCATACCAGGGTTATAGTGCTGGTGAACAATATTATCTCCTACAGGCTTTTAAAAATTTTTTTGGATACCTTTCCTATGCTTCTGCCGGTGGCCAGCAACTGCAGTGGCTGAACAGAACAGCAGAGGGAAAAAATGAGGGTTTATAGGTAGAATAGCTGCAGTAGCAGCTTGGAGCTTGGCTGGCGGAGTGAGAGAACCACACGCTGGAATGAAAATCCTTTCAGCCTTGGCATGTGATGGTGGTTTTTTTTTTTCTTTTAAGGCTGCATTGAACCAAAACTGCAGTAATCCATTTTACTCCTTGTTCAGACTTCTGCCAATAATTATGTAAATAACAGAACGCAGTTAATTATTTGTTTCGTAGCTCCCCATTTTCTTTATTTGCATTACAAACATGTCATTACAGTCTCAGAACGTGAGCCCTGTGTTCTTGGCAACGTGGAAAACAACAAGAGTGGGTGAAGTGGCAGAGCCAACAGGACTTCTGTCTGTCTGCAGCCTGCAGGGCTTGAATTAAACCTGCCCGAAGGTGAACTTTGATTCCTGTGGATGTCTAGGGTTTGATGAGCTGCTCTCTCTGCATATTCCCATCTCAGGGAAGTGATCCTTTGGGAGAGTCTGCCAACACAGCACTACAGATCTGAAGGGTTGGGGGTCCTTGCCCTCTTGTTGATCTGCAATTTTCACTTCTTTCTGCCTGTCACCTCTCTATTTCAGGATTTCTGCCTGCGTTGTAGTGATGACCTTGGACGTTTCATGTTTATGCTCACACAAATAGTCGCTTTAGCACAGTTCTGCTCCCAGGTGTGCAGTTGGGGAGGTTTACAAACCACTTTGTCATCTTGCTGTAACCCTCTTCAGTGAGATTTTTCATTAGAAAATGTGAGAAAAGATGTTTTTAATTTTTTTTTTTTTTGCATAAGATACTGGATTCTTTTTTTTTTTTTCCTCATTGTTTTTAGTGTTGAGTGCTTTTCTCCAGCCCACTTGTGCCTGTAAACCTTATCCCAGCTAGACCCATGGACCTTGGCTGTCCTGAGCAACACGAGTTAAATAATTTGCTGGGGCCTGAGCTGACTGAGTTCCACTGCTTTCCGGGTTTTAGGAACCTGGAGGTTGGTGTATGAAATCCAGGCTTTTGGAACCGGGCAGGTTGCTGTATGAAATGTTGGTTATGCGACACTGAATCAGGGCTGCTTGAGCACTTTAGGGCAGGGACTACTTTTGTGCCATTCCAGGCACATTGTCAGTGCTAAATAATAATTAAATAGAATTGCAACACTATTAATAAATGTTGTGAAGTTAGGAAACAAGCTGCGTAATAAAGAAAAATGATTTCTTCCTTTTTACTGAATGCACCTATGTGGCTCATAAAGAGTGGTCATTGCATGTGTTTGTGTGTTAAGATGTTGGAACTCAAATACTGCTGCAGCTATACTAATGTCAAAACATTTATAATAGTCTTGTTATTTCCGTCTAGCAGCCAGAAATGCTGACTAACTTTTGGGATAACAATCTTTTAAGGAAACAAAATTTTCAGGAAACCAAATGCCCAAAGGTCACTGATGACTGACAGATACAGTGCTCTGATTAAAACTGGCAGTTCCTGATCAGCTCCCTCTTGGATGTGTTAGTTCCTTCTCTGATTGGGGAAGAGAAAGGGGAGGACAGATGTGATAGCATTAGGAGGTGAGCTGTTTGTTTCTTTTTCCTTTGCAATTATGGGGGAATTTGTAACTCAGAAATACCAAACCAGGTACCTGAGTAATAGTGCTTGGAAGGGCAAATGTTGATCTCTCCATGATGACTTTCCCATAACAAGATATGGAAGATACTAAGTGATTGATTTCTGACTGTAACAACAATGTGCTGAAATTCCAGATCTTCTGATGATCAATTATGGTGCTTGGAGCATTAAAAAGTGTGTGTGTGTTTTATTCCCAACTGGTATTAAGGCAAGGGAGATAATTTTTTTTTTCTCCACACAAGGGAAATCCTAGTGCTTTTGTTTATCTGTGCTTGTATACAGACTGCATAACCATTACACAATCCTTAATTAAAAACTTTGAGTCACTGGTCAGAAGGTGAGGTTGTTGGGTGCTAATTCTGACCCAAAGGCTGGGCACTCACTGCTAGCCCTCCACACAGCGAGCGTTTCCTCTGCCCTGTCCTCCCTGCCTTTCTCCCCAACAGCATTTCTCAGCTGTCCAAGGGAATAACCAACTTTATTTCATTTACCTCTGTCTTTGTTTAATCTACTTTTTATATGTACGCGGGTGCTGGATGCTCATGAGCAGTTTGCAAGGCTTCCTTAGCACGTACTGCTGGGTGCTTTCCTGCTCTGTGGTGTACTTTGAACAGTACAGAAGTGCCGAAAAATCAATAAAATTAATGATTTTGCTTCTCTTCCCTATTTCGTCATAGCAGGGTCTTGGTAGAACTGCTAAAATTTAGGGTCGCTTGCTATTTCCTTCATAAAACATGTATTTTAAGGTAGTCATAATTTGCACCTCTTACGTGTTGGCAAATTGCAGCTTGGCATAAATGGGCATTGCTGGCAGTGGTTTTGTAAGAGATGTGTGACCAGTTTTGGAAGGTAGCACACTGCTTTTATGTGCCTTAACACCCATGAAATTGGGTAGAGCTTTTACTAATAGTGAGTTTTGGGTCATATTCCTGAGTTGCTGGGGTTGGGGGCACTGGAGAAGTGGGGCATCTCTCTGAACCTCTACATCTCAGAACAAGGGATGCAGCACGGGGAGAACAGCCACGACTCTTGGAGCTTATTTCTAGTGGGAACACGTTCATTGAGTCACACACAGTGCCCTTCCAGAGCTGCTTTGTCTCCCCTCCCTGCTTCAGTAAAGCTCTGAGAAGCTAAATCACCTGTTCGAGTAGAGTTAAAATTACCTTTGCCCTTCAAGGTGTGATATGCATGTGATATTAGGGCACACTTTGGCCGCTGTTAAGGTGCAGTGGGTGTACTTTAAGTCATTACAAAGCTACCAAAGCTATCAGGTTTTTGGACTGTATTTCAAGAGGGATTGCAACAGTAGCTGAAGAGGAGAGAGGTAAATCACTTTTTTCTCTGCGTTTCATTGTTCTTGTAAAACTTCTTTTTCTCATTTGGAAGTGACTCAAAATTAGTAATGCTGCTGTAGTCATGTTACGTTCAAAAATATAGAATGGTATAAATGTCAAACTCTGTACGTTGTCGCAAGCTTCCATTTGCCTCACAAGTGTACAGTTAAATCACTTGCCTTGCTGAAAGGCACTTGACTTAACAAGAATAAATTAGCAGCAGAGCTAATGTTTGAATAAAAACACAAGTTATGTGCGTGGCTGGATAGAGGTTTTTGTCTGTAGGCACACGTGATACAATCTGACTGAGGATTTAGCCCTCTTAATTTAAATATTTAGTCATATTATATTTATTATATTAGTCATATTATATTTAGTCATGTATATATTCAGCCTCTGGTCTCTGCAGAGACCGCCAGAGAGCAAGAGAGAGGCAGGGTTAGGCATGGTGTGGACATCCCTAGTTGGTAGATTTAAATCACTCATCTGATAATTGAGCTGCTTGTAAATGTCATTAATCACACTTTTGGCTGGAAAAACCAATATTTTTCACTACTTCAGTTTTCTTAGTAGATTAAAACGAATACATAAAACTTTGCTTGCATGAGTTTGGCTTTAGTGAAGGAAGCTGGTAAGAAGAAAATTTATTAGCAGCACAGTTTTTCACTGTTTTCAGGGGTTTCTTTTGTTCTGCAGGAGTAACTTTTGCTTTTTCTTTCTTTAATCAATGCCATTGATAGAATATATAAGATGACTGTTTGCAGCTTTCATTGGAGCACGTGGACTCCAGTTGCCTCTACTGTTGTAAAGACAGGAGACCTAAAATACAGATCTTAAAGTCATGCAGAAAGTTTCTATTTTAAAAAATAGGTTTATAAGTATGGTGTTTCTAAAATATATCTGCTCCTTTATAATAGCACACTTTAGGTATTAATACATATAATTTTGAAAGTATAATTTAGACTCCGGTAGGCAATGTCATGACAATTTTAAGGTAGGTTTTAAAAAAAGTTGTACTTAAATATCTCAACAAGAGCCATTTTCTTTTTTAGTGATATTCTTGCGCTTAGTCTGGAGGACCTGATCCTAGACTCTGGTGGTTTTTTTGTTTTGAGTTTTTTCCCCTTTTAACCCAGAACGCAATAGAGACTGAATAGTTCTGTCTTTTAAAGAAACAGTCCCAGGGTGCTTCTGTAAGATTTCAGGGCTAGATGGAAGCAAGAGCGCGTTTTGGGTACCTTTGGTTTACAAGTTATGGTTAGAAAAGAATCTCTTAAAAAGCCAGACAGTGAAGGACTTGGTGGTAGGTGGAAAGCGTGTAGCACCTGCACACGTTGGGGACGGAGTGTCAGTCCGTGCGTGCTGTGCTCACACACGTATCCCAGGCTCTCCCATTTCTCTGTTTCTTTTAACAGATTAGTTTCCCTTTAAATCTGGGATTGCATCTTTCCAGCTCAAATTGCTCTGCGGCATGTGGTTTGCTGAGGGGGGAAGCAAGTAATTTTTTTGTCTGTCCACGGATGATGCCATGTCAGCTGTGGGATGCCCCTCTGCTATTGCTGGGTACCACTTTCAGAGCCCTCATTGCCCAGGCTGCAGCTGCAGGCACCCTTCACCTCCAGCATGGGCACCGAGAGGGTCCTTGCTCCTTCTTCTTCTTCTTCCTCCCTCCTCTCCCTCCCCCAGGCTCTCGCTTGCCTGTAATCAAATGGAGCAGTGGCACCAGCCCCGGCGGAGAAGAGCCCCTCTGTTAGAAAGCTGTCCCTCTAGGATCCACACACAGATTTCATCCATTGCACCTGCCGTTGCTGGCTGCTGATATGACCTTGTGTGCCAGCAGCCTGCACTGATAAGCACTCCCTGTTCCCTCTATCTCAATTAATGGTTTTAAGGACACTTAATTCCTTGCCAGTCTTCTAAAGCTTGTCTTTGTCCCTAAACACTCTGCATTCTATTTTTACGGGGTCCGGTTGAAGAGTGCTTTCAGAGCGTGTAATGAAAGCCAGAAAGGGCAGTGTTATGAGGTTTGTGTTAAATGCATAAAGAAAGGCAACAACCCAAATCACCAGCAATTGGTACCCGGTGATAACTGCAGAGATGCTGGGCCTTTGAGACAGCAGCTGTCACTCGTGGAATGCTGCAGGCTTCTGTTTGAAGGTTGTAGGTTGGTAAAGCCTCTGTTGTGGTGTTCATTCAGATCTTCTGGGCGTTGTGCCTTCTTGGGGTGCAGGGCTGCTGCCTTTCCCCATGTGGGACCCTGTGTCTGGCACCCCTGCTTTGGGCTGTGCTTTGTGTGGCAGTGTGATGCTGTGAAACAACCATGGACTGGAGACCTGCTGGGTCTCCAGGTCCACCAGTGTCTGAGGAACCCCTTGGAGACAAACCAACACTTCTTCAATGTGGACATCCGAAACCACTGACCCTATCGCTACCTACAGGATACTTCCTTATGTTGTGAAGCCATCTCATTTAAATATCTTACACTTCAAAGTATTTTCTTGTTGCAATCCAGAATCGTTTGATTCCACGCAGACTCTGTATCCACTCCCTTTCTATCACTGAAAACCATGGAGACATCATTGTGCAGTGGAGCTTTCTCAGAGACCTGCTTAGACCAAGCAGGAAACTGTGGTGGTTGGTGTCCTTTGGGGTTCGTTGTTGCAGCTCCTCATTGTGGATAATTTTCATGTGATGGTGTCATTTGGGCACTGGATGTTGCCTGTCACACTGGTGGGTGCCAGAGGTATCTCTACCCATGGAAGGGTGATCTCTGTGTCAGAACTGGAGAACGTTGGTGGAACTGAGCAGGGTTCAGCCTGCCTTGTTGCTTCTGCTATACCACTGTTAAAAAAAAATTAATCATTTTAGCTGCTAAATGTCTCCCTTTGGTGATTGCTAAATGTAGTTACTTATGTACAAGCAAGCTCAAACAATGGAAAATACATGAAATATGAACCCTTTCTTTGTGCTCGGGTGGGAACATTCATCTTGCTTTGGTGAGGAATGTTCACCTTGCACTTCCGATCATTGTGTTGGGCAGATGAGCCGTTTCCTCCTTCTCCTCCAGGTTTTGGTTTCGCCTTTGGAGCTGGGGGGCTGAGAGGCCACACTTAGATGGACTGTTAGAGTAATTATCCACATGAACAGGCCTGGTTTGGAAAGGTGCTCTTCTGTGATTTTATTGTTATTGAGTGGAGGTGGGTGGAAATGGGCTTGGTTCTTTTGTTTTTCCATAGTTCCAGGCTATGAACCTTTAGATGAGCAAGAGCACGTTGGGAAAGAGCTGTCCCAACTGGAGAGAAGACTGAAGAATGCAAGGCAACCTAAAAAAAAATAAAACTAAAAATCCTACAGCTGACAGCCTCCTGTCAAGCGGCACATTTGCAAAGATTATGGCAGTTTTTATGTTGCAAATGAGTTTAATATTTGCTGGGTGACTCTGCTGCTGTGTTAATTGGCTGAGAGAGCCCTCCTTGTACAGGCATGGGCATAATTTCACACAACCTAAGGTAATGAGAGTAAATTATGGGGAAACTTCGTTCCTAAACAGTTGCTTTCAGCCCCAATTTCATGGAAACTTTAACAACGAAACAAATACAAAACCTTAAAAAAATAAAAAGCCCTTAAAAATAGAGATGAGGTTAAAAGGAGACTGTGTCTAATTTTGTTAGCGTTGTGGTCCTAATTTGTCGGTTCTGGTGACTTGAATTCCTCACAAATTGCCGGTTTGCCTGCAGATCTGTAATTCCCACACGCTGTAATTTTGCCCTTAGAAATGCTGGCCACTGGCAGCTCGTTCTTTCTGAGCTGGAATTTTGAATGTTTTAAACTCCTTGGCATGGTTCTTTTTCTGTTTAATGTAGGTGGAGATGCCCTCTTGGGGAGGGCTGAGGAGCTCTCTGGTGGGGTGTAACAGAAAGCCCCGAGAAGGTGATGAGCAGGTGCTGGGGTGCACAGGGTGCCCCCCTCTACATCTAATCCATGTGCCTGGATGGCATGTTGATTCTAGAGAGACGTTTGTGTTCTCCAGCAGCGGTGTAACCATCCAGCAGAAGGATGGATGTGGTTCTAGAGAGACGTTTGTGTTGTAGTGGTGTAACCATCCAGCAGAAGGATGGATGTGCTGGAGAACCAGGCTGTCCTTTTCTGGGACACTTCAAAATGTGAGATCAAGAGCTACCGCAGGAAAAATTCTGAGGTGTTTGCTATGCAAAATCCAAGAATCTCTCAAATAACGTGCTCTGCTCTTTAATTCCTGTTGGCTAGTGGAAGGCTCAGATATGGCTATGAGCCTTTGGCTGGTTTGAAATCACATGCTTTGAGTTCTAGCGCCCAATCTCTCATTTTAGTCCATATGTTTAATTGAGATGTCATAAACTGAAAGAATATATCATTTGTTATAAACTCTGAAAACCTGAAATGCTGACATGAAAGGAGAGATGGATCTGAGTTGCACTTTCATCTGGTTTTCATCATGTCTGTTGGGTTTCATCTTGGTGGTTTTTTGTTGTTGTTTGTTTGGGGTTTTTTCAGGAACCCTGAGAAGTTAAACCATATTCTTTGTTGTTTGCTTTTTACATCAGTTTTGTCCTCTGGGCATCCCCGGTTGTTTTTATAACCATTACTGTACTTATAGCCTTAGTATGGATTTCTCAAGTAAGGGGACATGACAAGTAAATGCAATTAACCAAACTATTCATATCTTCAAGGGATTTTGATGTAACCCAACCGGTGGATGGAGGTCGGTCTTGAAGTACAAAGAGACTTTAAGCTCCAGATATTTTCGCTTTTCTCCTCACCTCTAAAGTTTGGTGGAGCTTTTTTTGCGTGGTCATAGATGCTTCTAAAGCTAATGCGAGATGCCTGGGGAAGGCTTTTTGGTCGTACACTAATTATGTAGCATTCCCACTGACAGTTAGGGATTGCAATTAAGGGCTCTGCCGTGCTGTGTTCCGCACAGACGAGTAGCGGCAAGGACCGTCGGGAGAACGGAGCTCAGCTCATGGATGGCCTCCTACGTACCTCTGTGTGCTAATACCTCTCCTCATTCCTTCCCCAGCCTTTCCTGCTCTACGATAGGGATCTCTGGGCTGTTGGCAGCCCTCAACCAGCGAGGCTGACCGCTGTTATCTCTGCTTCCCAGCAAATTAACGGGGCCCCTGTGCTGTCTAATACGAAGCAGAAGCTTGCGGGATGCGTGTGTGGTGCAGCACGCTCCCCTGCAGCCCCTGCTACGGCGAGGAGGCAAACCCACATTCTGTAATTTTAAGAAGGAAGAGCGTGTAATTTAAGCAAAACGCTTTCCTTCATAGGCTGCAACCGTTTATTTTTCAGACGGGCTGTAAAATCTCAGTAGCGGGTTTGTATAAAAAACTGGCTGATTGTGAAGGAGGAATGTTTATTTTGGGTTGCGAAGTTTCACAAAGGAAATGATATTCATATCTTGATCAAAGTTGAGTAATGTGAAGTTTATAAGGAAAATCGTCGGGCTGGTGTCTCCTCATGTTAGCGTGGATACAGGGCAGTTGCAGAGTGTTTACACTGTACAGCTGAGATCAAGATTATACTACTCAATTTTCCTGTGTTAGAAATGATAAATGGAAGTAGGAACAGAGAGCTCAAGCTGGGTTTTGGATGCTGCCACCAAGTATTGTGGTTTATATCGCCACAGAGTCCTAAGGTCCACAAGACTGGACCCTTTTCCAGGGGTCTCTGTGCTCTTCAGCCCCACTGCATCCCTGTGTGTGGGGCTGGAAGTGGGACAGCCCAGAGAGAGGGGATGGGGAAGGAGTCTCAGTCATGTCAGGGGACTTTGGCAGGGACAATGAGCAGCACAGACAGCCCACGGTCCAGAGTGACCATCCTGGATATTGGGTATAATGCCCTCTCCAGCTCTGCTTTCCCATGGCTGTCGAGGGTGTAAGAACTCCTCAAGAACAATCAGCACTCACAGTGGTCCTGTGAGTTAGTTAATGATTATTAATATCCTAATGGTGGAGATGATGCTGGTGTCTGCCCTGTGTTTGGACGCTGGGAACAGCAGCTGGAAGAGGTCGATGGTGAAACGGCGTCTCAGAGAAAGCAGAGGTATCCAGTTTTGGGCCCCCTACCATAAAAAAGACATTGAGGTGCTGGAGCGGGTCCAGAGAAGGGCGACAAAGCTGGTGAGGGGTCTGGAGAACAAGTCTCATGAGGAGAGGCTGAGGGAGCTGGGGGTGTTCAGCCTGGAGAAGAGGAGGCTGAGGGGAGACCTTATTGCTCTCTCCAACTCCCTGAAAGGAGGGTGTAGAGAGGTGGGGGTCGGTCTCTTTTCTCAAGTCACAGGCGACAGGACAAGAGGAAATGGCCTCAAGTTACGCCAGGGGAGGTTCAGGCTGGATATTAGGAAAAATTTTTTCACTGAAAGGGTTCTCAGCCATTGGAATGGGCTGCCCAGGGAGGTGGTTGAGGCACCATCCCTGGAGGTGTTCAAAAGCCGGGTTGATGTAGTGCTGGGAGGTCTGGTTTAGTGATGATGCTCCTTGTTTGTTGTGTGGGTGTCTGTTTTTGTCAGTTAGGTTGACGGTTGGACAAGATGATCTTTTAAGGTCCCTTCCAACCTAGAAGATTCTGGGATTCTGTATCTTTTCATCTCCCTGCTCCAGTTGTTTTCACGCAGCTGGAAAAACAGCCATGCTCCCCCAGCCGCCTCTCCTTTGGCAAGGGCTTTCCAGCGTGGCAAAGCACTCTGCTCCTGCAAATGAACAGGCCGTTAATTTGTGAATGAGTTGCCTTGCATACCTAATTTCCTTCCGCACCTCTTGTTTGCGGCTGATGTTGGTGCCTATTAAACCTTGAAGCTTTCTCTGCGTTAAGCTGAGAAGCGCGTGTGTGCGGAAGGGAGGAGGAGGGCAAGGGCTTTTAAGTAAAAATATGATGATGGATGGCATTTAAATACCTGTACTCTGGCAGAAATTGATGATGTAATTCAGAGCCCATCAATTAATATGAAGGACTTTGGAGAGGAAATTGATGTAAGTCGAAGCACTTTAGGAGGCTCTGGAGCTAGTCCGTGTCCAGCTGGAGCACTGGAGGTGAGCGTTAGGATGGGCTTCTGCTGAAATACAGTGTGCTCTGGCAATTCTGAAGGTTTACACGGGCATTTGTAAGCAGTAGCATTGTTAATTTTATCTTAGAAGGCAAATTAGGTATTGTTTTCTGCAGGGAGGAGAAAGTAGAGCAAAAATACCCATTCCCCTTTTCCCTCCCCTTTCCTTTCCAGGTGCTTTTTGCTCCCCCTCCATCATGGCCACGGCCACACAAGGAGTTGCTTTGGCAAGTGACTTGGGGAGCAGGAGCCAGTGGGTCAGGACAGGGCAGGTGGGTGGGAATAAGCAGCTGATAGGCAAGGTGCTGGGACACTGTGCCCATCAGAAAAGGAAGATAAAGCAATTAAATTTTTTGTGGGAGTAAAAAAAATAACCAGACAAATAATTTGTCCTTTGTCAGGCCAGATAGCCATGGTAGTATTTTGGTAGCAAAGCAAAAGGCAGAGGATTTTGTTTACTTCTAGCTTTGCAGGAGCAGGGCTTGTTTCACAGCATTTCTATGGAAAAGAGGGCGTTGAGTTGGTGAGGATACCTGTCAGAGGGACAGAAATAATGCATTGTTTTCTTGCCTTCTCCTTTCATTTGTCTCTCTGTTACCCTGTGGCCTTGCCCTTTGTCTGAGAGAGCTTTTTGTATTAGGAATCATCATTGTTCTGTTTGCAAAAAATAAACAAAAGGAGTGGTGGCATCTGATGGAAACTTACACCTTACAGATATTAATTGTCACAGTAACGAGTGTGCCTTTCAAGTTTGCAATGAAACCATATTTTGGGTGTGATTGAGTTGTATTCTGGGTTTGGAGCCTGTTTTTTGTTTTGTTTGTTTTTTTTTTTTTCTGATTGGTGGGTTTTCTGCACAACCATATGATTCTGAAGAGTTTAGTCTTAAAAGAATTCAGTAACTGCAGTAGCAGCTGGTTTAAGGAGAGTGCCAAGTATTGCAAGGGTAAACAAATGCATAGGAGGTGGCAGTTCTTAAACCCTACTTCTTAAAAAGTTTGGACTGTTTCTCCAAGTGTTTCTTTAAAAAGCAGCAGCACGAGGTGGGGTGTATGCTCTCCTCAGACCTGGGAAGCTAAAACAGGACAAATGTCTGCTGGTGACTCCAAAAAGAATTGCCTTCTGTGGGGCTCTTCTGCGAAGCTTCTGCTTTCCTTGCTGAAGTGGGGAGAGGGTTTCTCATGGCTCCATCTGCCTTTATTAACCTCCTTCCTTCAATCCTACTTCCAAGATGATAATCTTTGCCCTGAAATGGCCCATTTCCCTAAAACTTGCTGTAAAAATGAGTACTTAAAAATTGTATAAGCATGAAGTTTTTTAGAGAGTATGTGGTAAGGAATCAAGGAATCTTTTGCATATATGTTTAAATAGTTCTTGCAATACGACTGCCATTAGGTTTAGATGATTTTGTTGATGCTTTTGCTCCACCACGGCGGAAATCTCGCTCCAGCTGCGTATGTGAAGGGTGTAAATATCAGAACTAGCAATTTTCTTCAAGCATTTTCTTTGCATTTGAATGGAGCACGCACACAAAAAAAAAAAAAGAAAAAGCCAGGCATCTGAGCTGACAAGCAAACCTGATGATGGCTCTAGGAAAACACTTTTTTGTTTTTGTTTTGAAAGTAATTTCTGCAGTTTTTCTCCGCTTCTCTATTGCACTGTTTAGCTGAACGGAGATGTATTATGCCTCCAGCACACAGCGGGATCCTTATGTCTATAGATGTTTTATGCAGTCTTTTCTTTCTGCAGTATCCTAGGGTGGTGTGCCTGAGGTGAACATTTTCTTTCTCCTCACCCCCAAATAGTGGCATTAATAACAACATAAAACTCGGAAATGACACAAAAAAGAAAGTAGGAGTTGGGTGGAGTATGTCCGCATTTGATAAATGTCTTTGTAATTTTGAACACCTGCATCTTCTAACATGGAACATCATCAGTTGTCCCTGAATATCTGCAGTCCTCCAGGAGCATCGGGGAACCGTAGTTTGAGACCCCACCTAAAAGGAGATGAATTAACAGTGTCCACTGAAATTCTAGGTCATTTAAAAGTAATTGCAAGAGATACCTCTCTGTCTCTGCCATTTCAGTTATTGAGTTGTGTTTTCTTACCTGTAATTGCCACTTGTTAGGAATGCAGAGAAGTAAAGAAAGAAATTTGAAGTCAGTTCAAGATTGGAAAGGGTTATGTGTGTATTTTTAAATAATGATCATATAAAAAGGGTGTTTCTGAACCCAGAAGCAGAACCCACTATATTTGGGTTCAGTTTTAGTGTGTATGGAGCAGTTCTGGTTCCTCAGTCAGTTTCATCACAAAATGGGAGCAAAATGAGCATGAGATGAAACCCAAATCAAATCCATTGCATGGGAATTTGAGTTGACGTGAAAGGCAAGTAATTAAGGGAGGAGCAGCCCAGATATTCTAGCAGCAGAAAGAAAAAGTTAAATTGATTTAGGGAACAATTTTTTTTTTAATGGAAATACATACCTTACAGTCCTAGTAAATATAGCATTTTAGGATTTGGTTATACTTTCATGTAGAAATCTCTCTTGGTTAAAACAGTGCCTTGAGAAAAGGACAGATGGTGAGTCCTTCCCAACTCAACTTCTGTAGTGAATAAATGGGTGACTCTGATCCTTCTGGCAATTAGCAGGGATATACATTAGGAGGCTGCTAATTTTCCATGTGTTTGCTATGTCTCTTAGATTTCATGCAGCGCCGCAGCACTGTGATAGGTATTGAAAAGCAGTAGATACCTGATAGGCACTTCCCCAACCATTTTTGTTCTCTGTCCAACTTTTCAAGAACAACCAGCTATGGGACAGTTCCTGAAAATTGCCTCAATTTCCTTGGGGATCACCAGGTGCTTTCTAAGCACGCCTGGGGTGTTTCAAGTGAGGTGTGAATAAGATTCATTTCCATGGCAGATTTTTGTTCCCAAATTATATATGCATTAGCACAAATTATTTCCCCCTCAGTAACTTCTATTTTTCTATACATTTTTGGTCCTTATGAAGTTGAAGTCTGTGGTTGGGGACTGCAGGAAGCTGATGAGGTATGAACAAGACTTTCAAGGTGATCTGCTTAGGAGGTTTTGTTCGTTATTAATTACCAGTGTTGTAACGAACAGGTGGCTGGTACAGTGAGCAGGAGAAGCACAAAGAGGAGTTTTTCATATTTCTAAGAAATGCATGGCCGGTAGAGAAAGCATACTGATGTATTTTTTTTTTTTCCTTTTCCAAACCACTTGCATTTGGTCCTTCCTCACTTCCACTTTCTCTACGTGCCAAACCAGGCAGGGCACAGCCAGCGCACGGCTTTGCAGCTGACAACAAATCTCTTTCAACTTGCAACGGAGAGAGGAAGAAATTGGCCAACATAGATGGAATTCTCTTTTGTTTGATTTCCTTCCTCTCATTGCTGCTGTCATGAACATGTGAAAATTACCTCTAGCAAAACACTTAAGCTGAGATATAATCTGCCAAGGGAATTTGGGCATACAGTACCTGCTTAAAATAACAATAAATTAGACAATTGGATGGCATATTCTCAGTGCAGCTTTGAAAGTCTCTGGCTTGAAGTATAATTACAAATAGGATTTAAACAATGCCATTTATTTGAACAAGCTTGCTATGAGTCATGAATTGCATCTTTCTAAATTAATGAAAAGATTAATTTTCCCTTGTTTTCATTTCCATCATCCTCAATACCTTGTGGGGAATAGCTTACAGAGTAAATGATTTCTGGGACCCCATCTGAAAGCCATTCTGGTGCGGAGGTTGGTGAGGAATGCTGCAGCTCCCTTGGAAAAGCATGTTCCTCCTGGGAACACCTGGCCGGCCTGTTGAGACCTGCACAGAGCTATCTGCTGGTGTTTGGGTGGCTTCACGTCTGGCTGTTGGAATCACTTGAAAGCACCCTCACTAGCTTGGCATTTGCCTGTTTGAAAATAAAGTTCTTTGTGCACTGGTGGCTCGCATACAGAATCATAGAATGGTTCAGGTTGGAAGGGACCTTAAAGATCATCTCGTTCCACCCAATGCCCTGGGCAGGGACACCTCCCACCAGACCAGGTTGCTCCAAGCCCCCTCCAACCTGGCCTTGAACCCCTCCAGGGTTGGAGCAGCCACAGCTTCTCTGGGCAACCTTGGTCAGTGTCTCATCACCTTCACAGGAAAGAGTTTCTTCCCAATATCTAATCTAAATCTCCCCTCTTTCAGTTTAAAACTCTTCCCCCTCATCCTATCACTCTACTGCCTGATAAAGAGTCCCTCCTTATCTGTCTTGTCAGGTCCTTGTGGATTTACCTACCATCTATATATGCTAAAACATGTTCAGCATTGAGCTATATCCATACTATGATGTGTTAGCACTTCTGTGCAGACCACACTTCTCTTGTTTCAGCTGAGGAATGGACTGAAGCAGTGGTCAGCAGGTCCCACAGCCCACCTCCCCAGCGGATACCTTGCAGACCATGAGGTTGCTCATAGTCAAGGATGACCCCAGCCCAGGTCCTGAGCAGAAGGATAACGGCTTTGGGGCAGGGCACTCTTGTGCAAGACCTTCAGTCTGCTGTCCACCCACAACGTGTGTCCCCCCAAAATGAATGTCTGACAAGGACTTTCTTTTATCTGAGAATCTGGCTTTGGGACAGGGCATGCTTGTGCAAGACCTTCAGTCTGTTGTCGACCCACAACATGTGTCCCCCCACAACAGAATATCTGACAAGGACTTTCTTTTATCTGAGAATCTCTATATGATAGCACCCATTGTGGTTCTCAGAGTTTGCAGTACTTTTGGAGACCTCATTTACTCTAAATTTTCTGACCACACAAGCACTTTGCAACACTTCCATGAGTTATTTTTGGTAATCAGACAGTGTTGAGGGTTTTTTTCTCCTTGGCACTGCTTTTTATATTTCATCCTCTCTATATTATGCATCGTTCTAATGGGCCTACAACTAAGATGCTTTATTTTCTGCTCAACATCTAAATCAAGAATGAATGATCAAAAGGATTGACATGTGTCTTAAAAGAAGTACCTTTAATGCCAGTGATACTAATACCTGTAGTGCAGGACCAAAGAGCATGGATTACTGTTCAGACTGGGGACTGGGTTGCCTTTTCATTTTAAAAGAGATCTTTTTTTTCCTCTGTTCAGTGAGAAAGCGTGTTCACAGGACTTCAACAGGCTGTTTCTTCAAAGGGAGCTCTGCCTTTTATGTTCCCTACAAGTTCAGTGGCTGAGCATTTTCTTCCTGACCCCATCTCTTCAGCTGCTTAGAGATTTCTATGCAAAAGTAGGGTGTGGGTAGGGAGGGAGGGAATGATAAAAACTCTTTCAGTGATAGTCCCTTATGTGCAGCACCTGTGTCCAATCTTGATTATCTATGAAGATTTGCTTTCCACTTCACACACAAACACATCCTGAGATAAGGAATGGGACTGTCTATCCCAAAAGTGATGTTTTATTGGCCAGCTATGAAACTTCAGTTATTAAATATCACAAGAAATTTTGCAAGGTCTGTTTCTCACCAAAGTTATGTGGTATTTACCTTACTAAAAGACTGTTGGCTAACAGAAGCAGGAGTTGTAGCTGACACAAGATAATGGACACGTTTCCCAGTTTATGGATACAGTGCAGTGATTTGCTTTTGTATGGAGAGGAAAAGCCACTGTGGCTGGCTTCAGATCTGTAATGCATATTGCTGTCCTGGAACAGGAAAGTCACTCTGGAATAAAATGTGACCACTGTGACCAAAATGAAAGAACTTCAGCAATTCCAGTAAATGAAGACATGACTTGCAATGGCAGCCATTTATTTTGAACGGAGGGTATTTTGTAAGTCAGTCTCTCTTTAGGTTATTCTTTATTCCCCTCACCAGTTTAATCTGTTGGCCAATTTTGGCCACGCTTGAAGAAGGAAGACTTCTCAAAGATACAATGCTGCGAGAGGTTCCACAGAAAATTGGAGCCAGGGAAATGAGGGAGTCCCTGTAACATGAGCTTAATGTTTATTAGACGTGAAAGAAACCACAAAGATTTTGAACGTCCGCCACCTCTGAAAAGCTTGGAGAATGCTGTCTCAGGGCATAAAGCCATATGAAAAGAAGGGATCATTAGTTCTGCTTTTAGGAAATAACTTTTTGCTATAAACTTGCTGTGAACTGGCCTGTGGGGCCCTTGCCAGGCCTTGCTTTGAAAAAGATGTGGGCTTCTCTGAGCTGTGTGCTGTGGTTGACTCCTGATCTTGTGATTAGCTGTCCCGTCTCTGAGGTGCACCTGTCATTAAGGGATTAATGCACATTGCATGAGCAGAACCTTAACAAATTAGAGCCTTTTACTGTTTATAGTCAAGGGGGGGAAACCCAAACTCCTTCTTTAGTTAGCTGGATTGCAGTGTCTCTTGAAACGAGTAGAGGCTATGTCCTTTTTTACTTCTACTGCAATGTTAATTATTACAAATTAAAGTGTAGGCGATTTGCTGACAGCAATATTAAAAGAAGTCTGACTCTTGAGAAATGAAGGGTTCAATACTACCCTAGTTTTTTAAAACTAGAAAACTTTCTGTGCAAGGTGAAGGAAAGGCTTTTCTGTGGCCCGGAAAGAATGTACAATTATTACTTTTTTTCCGAGGTTCCTGTACTCATCTATTTTTTAAGAAATTCATTACTGAATGCCCCAAGGGGATAGTCCATGGAATTTGGTATCACTTTGAAATTCGCACAATGAAGTTAAGAGTTAGAACTGTATTTGTCACTGGGTGATGTTGGAGTGTGGCATCTAACACTCCTGGCACGCTGCGGGAAGAGCTGGGCTTCATCTCTGGCCAAGGAGGAGACCTCCAGTGGACACCAGTCCTGGCTGGGGCATGGGGACAGAGCAGGGACCTCCAGTCTCTCTCTGGGCTGTGCTGCCCAGATCTGTGGCCATATTTCTCCCCGTGTCCCTTTCCCCGGGTTTAGAAAAGGTAATAATACTGACCTAAATGATAAATGCAGAATAATTCCTAGGCAAAAAGCACTGGAGAAAATATGCTTCCCTTTGCACAAGTCTATTTACATTCCCAAGAGGTTGTTAATGTAATTTCATTGCAACGTTTCCCACTGGTGACTGTGCTCTCTGTGGTGTGTTTACACACAGGAGATGTTTCCTTTTCTCCAGACGTAGTCTTTCCTTCAGAGTTGGGCTAAATTTTTGATCCCTTGTTTTGCCTTGCAACAGGTAGAACGTTTCCTTTTCTCCAGACGTAGTCTTTCCTTCAGAGTTGGGGGTAAATTTTCAATCCCTTGTTTTGCCTTGCAACAGGTAGAACCCAGGCAGAGCCGTCAGCTCTCTCCTATCGCAGATGCCGGTTTCTGTGAAATCAGACCTTGGATCAAAGGCCTTTATGTTTGCAATATCAGAGGCTCGGCAGCCTTTATCACCTACCCACCATCTACAAATAAAGTTTGAACGTGGAAAGTGGTTAAAATGGATGTGCTTTACCAACACAGAAATAAAAGCTGCCCTAAATCAGAGAGAGTCTCTCTCCTAATAACAGCAACACCGAAAATGATCCTGTCTGTTTTTTATTTGGGATGCACATGTCTTATAATTAATCTTCCTTCTCCTAATTTCCCTTTCATCTGGGGCTTTTCTGAGCACTTCAGAAGAGCATAACAACCAAGCCCTACTGTATCTGTGACACACATGATTATTGTTATTATCTTCATTAGGCTAATGCAGACTCTGAAATTCTGCATGATCAAATAACTTACCCGGGGTTGAAGAGTGATGTAGTGTCAGGTCTGGGAGCAGAGCGGCCCTGTCCCTCGTGCCTGGGTTGGATTTGGGTTTTGCTGGGAGGGGTGTGTTGTGTTGTTCAGGGGTGTGCGTGGCTCTCCTGGTGCCACAGCCCTTCTCACAGAGCTCCTGTGGCAATGCAGCTGGCCAAAAACCAAAAAAACGGTGCTGTGGAGGGTGTTTCAGCTTCAGAAATGGCTACGTTCTATAAATAAAACGGTGAGGATTTCCTGGTATCGCTGTATTCACGTGACTAAACCAATGACCCCTTCCAATTGCAGAGAAGCCCCAGGTGTCGTGCTTATTTTAGTGCGCTCTATTCTCAGCTAAATGCACACCCTTGTACAGGTGTAGGGTTTTATACACAGATTTTACTGCTGTATCAGCCATGGAGCTATTGTAGAACACAGTAAATTCTTTATTAGGTCATATTCAAGAAGCCAGACTGATGCATTTACATAATCTCCTGTGATAACTCCAAAGCTGGTTTCTTTTCTCTTTTCCCTAATAGTGCCGTGGGTAAGCTCTGGGTTCCTTCACAAGCTTTCGTGCCCCACACAGCTCTTCTTTGAATACCTGGGTGCCTTACTAATTAGCTGTAGAAAGCCACTTGCCTTGTCAGCTAGATGAAGTTAAAGACGTGTTACTTAGCATAACTAAAGTGGCTGTTGACAGTTGGGCACTGTGTTTGATCGTTTCCCAGCGCAGCTCGAACCAGGACCCCAAATGAAATACAAACGCTTCGTGCATTTTGGTGGGCCCTAGGTGTGTGCACACGTGTGTGTGCACAGAGGAGGAGTGTTGTGTTGCTTTGTGCTCAGGGAAAGACATTTTCAGTCCGTGGGAGGTGTTGGAGTGGGCAATGGCAGAAGGGCATTTCCACTCATGCACAGATTTAAAAGTGCCCGTGATTAGAGGACTGTGGTGGCTGCTTTACATGGTGATGGAGGAAAACATAAGAGGGTTCCAGGAGCCAACGCTGGCAGTGGGTAGTAAATACCCTCAAGCCCCATCTGTGGGGAAAAAGTCCCCCTCAGGTCATGCAAGGATATGAAAAAAGCTCCTCTAGACAGGACCTTTTGATTTATTTCCATCATGCATTTAGTAGGATTCTTGCATAGATCAATGCATTCGTGCTGGGAGACTGAACAGAAGAATGGGGATTGGGGAGGAAGGGAATATGGCATGAGTGTGAGGAGCTGCCACACACATCACAGTGTCCTCTGGGTCAGGAGATGGGTGAGGAGACCCAGAAGGTCCTGGTTATGCTGCTCCAGCAAAAACAAGTGGATGGAAGGAAGCAGTGTGCAAGGGTGGCCTTGGTGTAGCTGTGTCCTCCTTTCTTTATGCAGGATGACAGACTCATAAACCACTTGCCGTGTTCAGGAGCGGTGTCTCGGAGATGTTTGAAGCATATATTTAACAGTAAGGGCCATTTTGGGATTCCTAAAGTTAGGGTAGGTATTTTTATCTGCAGCCAAAAGCTTTTTCATCTGGAAGTTAAAACAAGAACTCTTAGGTAGCTACTTGAAATAGTAGGGCTTTGGTGTTTGGGTTTTTTTCACAGATTTCCTGTTGTCTTAGAAACAGACACCAAGTTGGCATCACAGTTTTATCCAGGTTTTTATCCGTGGAGGATACGCTATGGGCAATTCCAGCTTTTCCTGCTTTTGTACTTAAAGCCTCACGATCCTCTCCAGATCTGGGTCACAGAGGGAGATTTCTGTAGTGGACATAAACAGACACCAAGTTGGCATCACAGTTTTATCCAGGTTTTTATCCGTGGAGGATACGCTATGGGCAATTCCAGCTTTTCCTGCTTTTGTACTTAAAGCCTCACGATCCTCTCCAGATCTGGGTCACAGAGGGAGATTTCTGTAGTGGACATTAACTAGCATTGCAAAGCCACTTTCTAAAATCAGCGTGTGGCTTGGCAGGAGCACTGGAGATGTGCTTATAGACTCCTGTGCAGACATGGAGTTGATTACTAGAACTCTTGATTAGCCAGGACCATGACAGTAGAAGTGTCGTACTTTGACTGAGACAGGCCACCCTGTACCACCGGGTACCTCTGTGTCTGGATTCTCCCCTGTGTTTTAGCAAACATTCTTTGTAGTCAAAGAGAACAGAAAGCTCCTTACGATTACATACAAATACACCAGCGTGCCCCGGACAGCTTGTGATGTTCCAAAATAGCTCCGAGGCATCGCTAAGCAGAAGGAAAATGCAAATGAGAAATGAGATGCAGTCACTTGGAAGTATGTCCAATCTGAGTGCGTATTTCTGCAGATTTGATAGAAATCGTCTTAACTGGAGAAATTAGCTGTCATCTGCTATAAATCATCAGTCACTAATTACCCCAGTTGTTCACTCGTATCTCAGTCTTCTGTGTCACAAGAGTGTGTATGGCTAAAAAAGGGGAGAGAGGGGGTAAAAAATCCTCATTCACTAGAGTGTGACATTAATGAACATTCTATCAGCCTTTAGAACCTTGGAATGTGCATTTTTAATTTCTTTCTAAATAATTTTTTTAGTTAAACATTTTGAATCGATTTTTTTTTTATAGTGAGATGTGAGCTATTGACAGTTCCAGAGGCACAGGAGGTGCACCTGATAGCAGGGGTGTTTTGGTGGGCTTCGTGTCCCCAATCTGCCCGAAATTCTCCAGTTCCAGCAGGGGCTGTGTCAGAAAGTAACGGTGCAAGCTCTCATGGTCTGTGACAAAGTGACCAGCTGGAGGTTATGAATGCACAGAATTGGGCTGAGGATGGTTATCCTTGTGTCACACACGCTGTTAGCTCTCAGTTTAGTTCTGTTAAAATACCTCCATGTGCTTTGGCTGGTTCTAAGCAAGTAATATCCTCCTATTTAGTAGTTAAGGTGATATTGAGCATTTAGTAGGATACGGTAGTATTGGTTAAAGTATGGTAGTATTTGGTTAAAATTTAAGTAAGTAAAAAATACAAGCATGTAAAAGTTAAGGCATGAATTTGATTCTGAGAACAAGAGCCTAATCTTTATGTATTGTCTCTGGAAGAACGCGTACATGACTCTTTTCCTTTGTCTGGCCAGAAAGCCACAAGAATAGAGCTGTGAAGTCCATAGCCACATCCATAAAAAGCCAGCAAAAAGCTCCAAAATCTCTCCAAAGAGAGATTTTGTAGATGCTTATTTTAATTTCCTTGCAATTTGTGGCTCATGCCAGCTTCCTGACTCATTGTCACTCCGGTACGGTGATACGCCGAGTTTTCCAATAAGGAAAACAAGGGAGTGGTGAGTCACTGCCTGAATTTGATTTGCTCTATCATTATCTATACTGCTTTTATTTATTTTAATTAGTTCATATACAGAGTCTCTGAGATATGTTTCATTGCATGAATTAGCTAGACTTGTTAGTCTTCTGTAAAGATTAGAAAGCCAGGAGACAACTAGAGCTGGCCCACTTTTTTCTGCCATAGCATGCATAAAGAGAGTATGAATGGGGAGAGTCTTTGAAATTTCTAAGACTTCTGTTTGTTGTTTAAAGTTGTAGCAGCTTCTGATTTTTACCATTCCACATAAGGAATCTTTCCAACTCAATGAATAAGTTTGTTTTTAAGTCCAGGTCTAGGTGCCAGTTAATTTTAGCCCGTCCTTTTGCCAAGTCACAGCATTTCTCTCTAATTGAAGTTGCTCCTTGGCTTGTAAGGCTGAGGCAGGAGTCTTAGGGTGAGATGAGGCAGGGGGGAAAATTAGGATCTCTTCATAGGGAGGTGTGTGGTGGGGCTGGGAATAAGAGCAAAGTGACACTGTGAGCTCAGTCTCAGATTTGACCCATGTCATTTGCAGTTTTACTGGTGACAGCTCTTTTTGCATCGGATCGTAAGTGGAAAATCTTCCATGTTTTGGAATTTATTTAAGCTCTTGGGCTCACGTCGGCCGAGTGTCCCATGTTCCCCGTTTGACAGGGCTTCCTTCCCAGCCATAGTCCTGGGAACAGGCCTGCACTGTAATTAGGGAGATGAGGGATTTGATTAGGGTGTGGTTTTGCCAGTGAGGCACCCAGCATTTGGCAGTCACGGTTGCATTCAAATTCCTATTTGTTTTGTTTTGTTTGGATTTTTAATCTGAGCAGGACTAGCTGTCCTGTGCTGCGTTCCCTAGACACCCTGGCCCTGTGCTAATGATCCCTTGTAGAATTAATCAATTCTACACCTGATGATCATTTTTTATCCCCTCCCACTCTTGCAGACAATTTTGTGCTTTGCATGTAGCATTACAGTGGAGTTCGAGCTATTTCAGAGGAACCATCACTTATTACTACCTAACCCAAGCCAGAGAGAGAGGGAGAAGTTGGGTTTTAATATATTTTCTTCTCCAAGCCCTTGGTTAATTGCATTCCTTATTTTTTTTCCTAATGCTTAATTACTTGTTCCATGCCGTGCGGGTAAGCCAACAGCCTTTGGGAATGAGTGAATAGCTCAGATACTTCCCCACTGATATTATAATAATGATAAAAACATTGGATGGAGAAAATGGGTGCGACAGGTGGTGCAAGTCTCTGAGGAGAACATTGGTTTTTGATTTGGAATAGGAATGTCACTACAAAGCAGGCAGAAATTTTTATTCCTTTTCCCAAGCAGTGTTGTGCTGGGCAGAGCGTACAGCACCAATCCATCCTTACAAAAGTCAACTGGAAATGCTGCTCGGGGCAACCAGCAGCTCCAGTGTCAGAGCTACAGGTGCTCACCCGTATGGGTTTGCTCTCCATCTCAAACATGGTCTTCTCAGAGGGGCCGACACCCCATCACCTGTCTCTGTGTGGAGCTGGTGGGAGTCAGTCAGTGTCTGTGAAGGTTTGATCTCTCACTCTTGCCCACCCTGGGGTTCTGGTAGCAGGTTTTTAAGCAGCTATTCCATGGCTGGTGAGCAGCTAGGGGCCCTGGCTTGCTCCCATCAACTCCTTGAGCTGCCGTTCTTCTCATGCTCTGCTTCACTGCACAGGGAGACCCCTCCTCAAGGTGCCACTGTGGGTACCAGCAGTTTCTTCCCAGTGCTTTCTAGGTCACCAGTTTCTTGCATTCCAGGGTGAGCAGGTCTTGGGAAACCTTGTTGTGATTTGTCTGGTTGCTGGTTTTGTTTTGTTTGTGTGTTTTTAATCCTGCGACGCTATTTCAAAACCAAAGACTGTTTCACCAGTGCGTGTTGTCATGGCATGAAACACTGGAAATTAGTTTTGCAGGAGGAAAGTCTGTGTGTAGGATCTAAGGAAGCTCCTGTCAATGTTTTCAAACAAGACATTTAACAATCCTTAAGGAGCAGGCCAGCTTCTTTTTGTGTGCAAGCCAGGGAAGGTGGTACTCTGCTTTATTTCTGGACTCTCTAGTGCTGGTGGCAGTGGGAATTTGTCTTGAGGTACGACTATCAGCAGGGCTACCGCCGTGGTTTTCTGCAGCTGGGTATTTAAATAGGGTCCAAATTGGGAAGCTGGGGTTTAATCACTGGTGGGTGGCTGAGCTGAAGCCGGATCGTTTGAAGGTTAGGGATCGGTGTGTGAACTGCAGTCACACCTCGGGGTTGCAGTCAAGATATAATCACAGAGACCTCAGAATAAACTTCTTCCCACCTCATCTTTTCACATGTCTCTGAACAGACAGGTGTGTGCACCACTCCTATGTCTCCTTAATGCATTATTTGAAGGCGGCTGAATATGGCTGCAGGCATGAGGAAGAGCCTGATGGTAGGTAGGAAGGTGGCTGGTCCCTTTAGTGGCTGGGAGGCCACTCTCCCTTCTTAGACCAGGGTCTACAGCCTGGGGAGGAACATAGAATCATAGAGTGGTTTGGGTTGGAAGGGACCTTAAAACCCATCTCATTCCAAACCCCTGCTGTGGGCAGGGACACCTCCCACCTGACCTGGTTGCTCAAAGCCCTGTCCAACCTGGCCTTGAAGAGGTTGTGAGACTGGGCTCTCCTCCACCTCCTGGAGGCTTCCCCAAAGAGAGGGACAGGTCCAAGGCTTCAGTGGGACAGGAGAGAGAGGAACATAGAATCATAGAGTGGTTTGGGTTGGAAGGGACCTTAAAACCCATCTCATTCCAAACCCCTGCTGTGGGCAGGGACACCTCCCACCTGACCTGGTTGCTCAAAGCCCTGTCCAACCTGGCCTTGAAGAGGTTGTGAGACTGGGCTCTCCTCCACCTCCTGGAGGCTTCCCCAAAGAGAGGGACAGGTCCAAGGCTTCAGTGGGACAGGAGAAAGGGTACTGGGGGCACACAATTGCTGCCAGTGCCAGCCTGCATCGCCTGGCAAGTTGTGTGCTGTTTTTTTTTTCAAGCACTGTCATTTTTCCCCATTAAAAGATGCCTTTGAAAACGCGTGTGCTTTTGAAGTCAGTAGTTATGTTGGCCAGTGGTTCTGCAGCACACACACAGTGTTTAAAGGACGTGTGTTGGCATTACTGATGCAAGGCTCAGTGAGCTGGAAACCTGTGGCTTTGTTTCTGTCGCTCTGTGCTCGGCGCTCAGGCTAACTCTATGTTTTGCACCTGCCTTGGAAGCAGTTTGAAAATCAAATTGTAATGTTTTGTTTTGGTGAGTGGAAAATGGGGCTCTCCCAGGGAAGCTCTGATGTCTTTGTGCTTTGAAATTGTGATTTCATTGTGGCTTCGCTTATGAACTTTGTTTCTTACCACGGCGACTCTTTATTCATACGTGCAGTGGTTAGGTGAAGAGCCCACATTTCTTTTTAATATAAAGGATAACCAAGGCACTCTGCACACTAGATCTGCTATGGAGTAGTTCTGTAAATGATGGTTAACACTAGAAACACCTGTACTAAGATGACCTTCTGCTCAGAGCATCTTTTTATGCTGTATCAGATGACCTGCCAGTCCTGCAGCTTCTGTTGTGTTGTAGCTCTCTTCAGGAACACAAAGCCTATCGAGGCAAGCAGCTTGCCTCACATGTGATCTGTACCTACTTCTCTCTTTGAAGCCTGAAATGCGCATTTCCAGGAAAGTTCCTCTTTCCTAAAGCATTTCCCCTAAATCAGAGGTAACTTAGGCCATTAAATGTGGCCCTGCATTCCAAAAGCCTCGGAATCAGGTCTTTTATATTCACAGTTGATGAAATGACCATTAAAGAACGGGTGACAGGACAATGATGGATCCTGCACCAGATCCTGGAAGCCGCCTGACTCTGCAAGTGGATGAGGTCAACTGCGTTCCTCTTACCCGTTTACTTGACATTCCTTCCCTATCTAACACTCCACACCCAAAGACCTTTTATCCTCCAAATTGCTCTTAAAAGTCCTCTTCATGCCCAATGCCCACAAAAATCCGATAGCTGCCTTGGTGTCTTTGTCAGGTACTTAGACACTAGTGTGGTAGGTCTAGTGAAGTAACCTAGATAGGGCTCAAGGAACTAGTCATTCCTCTGCCTGGCTGTCTCAGCAAGTCCTGTCCCTGTGCCCATCTTGATCAGCGCTCCAAGCTAGGTGCTGCCCGTGTTTCATCTCATTGAGTTCCAAGCTCTACATCAGCATTAACAGTGTCTGGTTCAGCTGGTAAGATGCTTTGGAAAGTTGGCACCATAGTTCCTGTATCTTGGTCCAGTCCTCAAAATGCCGAATGATCTTGAGAAGTAATAGGTGATAGCCCCAAAGTGTGCCGTGTAATCATAAGGACATCCCAAATGGCCACCAGCCCTGCTGAGAGGCTGTCTCAGGAAGAGTGGTGCCTTTTAGCTGCTCGTGGCTATTTTGAGGTCCTCCTGGGACGTGGGTATGAACTTTAATCCAAGAGAGGCCTATTGAGCCACATGTGGCAGATTCCCTTTCCTAGATTGCATCAGGTGTTGGGAGACACCCGGGAGCACATCTCTACAAGCAAGATGATCATTGTCTGGAGCATGGCTCCAGATATCTCTGCCTTCCCGTCGTCTAGAAGCAGGAGGGAAAGTAACATGCTCTATCATTTTCCTGCATTCTCCCCTGGTCTATCATTGCTTAATTGTATCCCTAAATCTTATTAAAGTTTGGGGTGAGTCACCGCCGCGGTGAGGTGGATACAGAGCTGAGCAAATCTGAGAGAGGAGGAGTGTCTTCCCATGTGAGCGTGCTGAGCAGGAAAACTCCCACAGCAGAGGAACTCCGATCACTTCGTAGACGTGTTGCATCATCTTCTTGCTGCTGCCTCTAATTTAATGCTCTAAATCCCATATCAAAACACCTGTAGTCCAAAGAGAATATAAAATAGACCTGGAGTAGGAAATTCACTCCAATTAGACATGCAGATCGCTCTTAATCATCTGAGACCTTCTTCCAAGCTCAGACAGGACTTTTAATTGTGGTTCTGTATGTCTTGTTGCACTGACTGTCCACAGAACCCACTTGCCTCTCCACCACCAGAATAAAGCTGTGGGCTTAATCCAAGGTGGCTGCACTTCAGCATCCTAAATGTATTTCATTTGGGCTACAGTAGTTCAGTCTTGTAAAACACATTATCATCTCTCGTGAAAAAAGCACTGTAGAACTGTAAAACTGTTGTCACTGGACAGATAATTTCTTTGTCGTGAACTGGAAGACCTCCTCTGCTTTACTGTGTGGACATCACTGTAATCCCTTGCATTTGCTGTTCTGGCTTCTGATGCCAATCCAAAAAAAGATTCTTCTTTCTGAGGCTACGTTTTCCAGCACATCCCATGCTCCTGCTCCTCATGACTTTGGTGGTTTAATGTGCCGTTCTGGTGTGGCTGGGAACACGTTGCTGTAGGCAGGGCAGGCACGTTTCGGGGTGGTGGAGGGAGCTCCCATCCCATCATGGGATTAGGAGCCTGGTTTAGTATTTTACTGCTTTGTTTTTCTTCACAGCTTTTAGGTAATATACTTGCAGCCTGTTTCATGGAGTTTAATTATTCAAATGAAAATCTGTTGTCATGTCAGTGGGAGTCGAAGCTCCGTTCTGAAAGAAAGATGGGTGCAAAACTTTGTTTGCCCTTTGTTACTGAAAGAAAAGGAGCTACAATTTGGTGGGCTGAACAGGAGCATGGTGTCCGCCAGGAAGCCACTTGCCCATGAACCAGGGAGTGAATGGGCATCACTTTGACCACCCAGGGATGTATCTGCTGAGATTAAGTCTTGTATTAAATATGTCTGTAAAAGTACAGAGAGCTTGGATCCCTCTGACTTGGCTTCTCCAGCTGGAGTGTCTGGGCTTCAGCTGCAGGGAGGTGGTGGGATATTTCATTTCTGTGTAGCACAACCAAGTGATGACAGGAGAGCAGAAGAAAACATGGTATTTGGTATTTCCTCCCTTCTTCTATGTTCTTCTTGAGAATGTGGATGTGCTTATGTTCTATAAAATTAGGATTGTAATACCCACAAGTTGTTCTGACTTCCTGAGCTTCTGATGTGGGCAGTCTGGGACCAGCCACTAATAGAGCACAAATTGAAGGTGTTCAGAGCTGGTGAAGCTAAAGAAGGTTTCTAGGTTGGGTTGCAAGAGAACTTTTTTTTGTGTGACAGGGTGGGACACCCAGGGGAGTATGTAAGTCATCTAAGCCACAGAGGGTTTTACTAGGCCAATGCACAATTTATTTTTGTTCATCAGATATTGCCTGGATAATGATATCTCAGTTATTAATGGAGCAAATGAGGGAAGGACATCCAAGAAGTTCCAGGACACTTTGAAAATGGAGGTAAATCTGCCATCCAAGAGGAAGCTAAGAACTTCCTGTTGGAATTATAGTAGACAGCAATGTTCCAAGGGAAGAGAAAGGCCAGGGAACACTGTGACATGGAATCATGCACTTAACACTGCAGACAATTATAGAATCAAAGAATAATTGAGGTTGGATGCAGCATCTGGAGATCATTTAGTCCAAGCCCCCTGCTAAAAGCAAGGCCAACTAGAGCATGTTGCTCAGGACTGTGTCCTGTTGGGCTCAGGACTGTGTCCTGTTGGGTGTTGAATATCTCCAGGGATGGGGATTCCACAGCCTCTCTGGACAACCTGTCCTAGGGTTTGACCAACCTCACAGTAAAATGCTTTTTTCTTGTGTTTGAATGGAATTTCCTGGACTTCCGCTTGTGCCCTTTGCCTCTTTTCAGTGGTCACCAGTGTGAAAAGCCTGGTTCTGTCATCTTTTCCCTCTCTCCTATCAGGAATTGATATACATTGATAAGATTCACACCCTTCCCCACCTCGAGCCTTCTCTGCTCAGGGCTGGACAGTCTGACAGAGTATGGAAGTGGAGGTTGTAGAAGGTTGAACCAATGTTACTGGGTAGATACTGGAAGCCTAAAGCCAACCCAACTGCTGTCCTGAGTAAACGGTGATGTGTCAGTAATAGAGAATAGGACAAATGAGCTTTCTTGCTTTTTCCTTCCTTCTCTATATCTTTTTTTTTCCTTTAGTACCTTTATATCTGCTTTCTTGGCATTGTCCCAGATGTCTTCTGGGAATAGTTATCTCTGGGTCTTTTATCTTTGTGTTTGTCATTTAGCGTGATCCTGGCTGTTCCAAAAGCTAAGATATTTATGGTGAGTGAGTTGAGGTTGGTGTGTGGTTGATTCCTGTGACCTGCTGTGATGAGCAGAATCGCTTTGGATAAAGCCATGGATCAAATTTTGAACTGGAGGTGAACTTTTATAGATGTTCAGTATAGTTGGAGAATAGTGGTTTTCGTTTTAAAAAAAAAAAAAGAAACTTGCATATCTTCAGTTTTGGGGAGACAGTAGCCTAAGTAAGGAAGTCCCAGATATATTCAGAGACCAACTGTCTCTGTTCCAGACCCGAGAAGTCAGGGTGAAGCTTGTTTAGAACCATAGACAAACGTTGAGGCCCATGGATCTGTATCTGACACAGCTGGACCATCTACTGCTTGGCAAATGTGTGTCTCCCAAGATGGGTTATAAAAGCTCCCTTCTGGGTTTTCCCTGTTGGCTAGTTGGGTACAAAAGCACGTCTGTTCATATGTACCTGACATTACATGTATTAATAAGGTTGAAACACAAGTGCTAAATCTAGCTGAATATGTAAATACTACAAAACCTGTTAATTTTGCTTATGCCACAATATATTGGGGGTTCAGGGAAGATAGAAGGTTGGGTTTGGTTCTGTTATAAAGCTAAACATTTGGTCACTTACCCACCTTTACTGAGCTATTTTGAATTTATTTTCTACATTTGTTTCGGAAATGAGACCCCCCCTGGAACTAGTTAAATGTGAAAACTTCCATCATTGCTCTTATCAATGTGTCATATCTCCTCCCAACAGAGATTTGTTACAACTTGCCTTGGATTCAATTTGTCTGTCTTGTCAAACCATTGGAAGGCACAGAATCTGTTTCCCTATATTTCTGTAAAATAACAGAAGTAAGGGATCTGGATTTTACAGAAAACAAACAGAAAGAAACCCTGATCTTATTTAAGTAGAAAGACCAGTTTCTCGTGCATAAGGATTTAATTCCCAAATTCTTTGCACGATGTTATATCTGTCTACCTCTGCTTTTATTGTAGTAGCCCAAAATTATTGAGTATGGATGTATAGAAGAGAATCTGGTGTTTAAACTTTAGAAGTTATGTGTCTGAACAACTGGAATTTGAGGCTTTGCTGATGCCTCATGGAAGGTTTGAGTTTTTTGCTTTTCAAAGGCTAAAAGCACTGAGCTTGTTCTCTCTGTTTCCCTTGCAGGTGTGTTACTAGACATCCAGCAGCACTTTGGAGTCAAAGACAGCGGGGCTGGCTTGTTGCAGACAGGTAAGAGTATTTGTTTCCTCACTGGCTTTTTAACCTTCCTCTTCTCAGAAAGGTGCTATTGGATTTCTTCAGTTATGGCCCTTGGGCACGTTGGCTGTGAAGTACACTCTGACTGGGAAGATGAGTGAACACGAGGGTGTTTTTGGTTCTGATTTGCTGCTGGGCAGGAGATCAGGGCTCAGAATGACTCAAGTGCAGAATGGGACACAGAAAGCACACAAACCCAGTGATATTATTTATGACAACTAAATTCAAATCGGAGTTGGCTGCTTCTCCTAGATCAGAAAACTCATGGTAAACCAACAGCAGGATCCTGTTGTTCTTACTTCTCTTAGCTCTCTGCAGGCTGGTAATAAGTGTGATGTATGATGCCCTTCGTGTGCTCTACAGAGAATGTGCTCAATGTACAGTAATTGGAAGTACGGTGTGCCATGAAAATGTAAAACTCATCAGGACAAGTACCTGAGGATGGAAACTGCAGGAAAGGCTAACAATCATTGCATTCATGGTGGCTCATGGAGTAACAATATCCCTATGATTTTGGTGCTATTAGCTTCAGACATTTCTCTCCTTGTATTTAAGGAAGAAGGACTGTTGCAATTGTAGTGTCCTTTTAATGTAGCAGAGATTTTAATGCTGCAGACATCTGCAGACCCTGGGACAAACCCAGCTTTTCTGGCCTCTGGTGCTGGGGTGGTTTAGAGGAGTGTCTTTGTCAACAGGATGGTTTTGGTGACCTTGAGTAGCAGTCTCATGTATTTAGGACAGCACGTTTGATCTTCATGGGGAGTTGAAAGGACTAGCCAGAGAGAAAATGCAATATTTTTAGGAGAGGAACAGTCTGCTTTGGAAGCTTTCTACAGAATTATTAGTTGGAGTCATAGATTTGTGGTGCCGTGGTTATCTTGTCACTGTCATCTGTCTGAGGGAACCACACTGGAACAATTATATCTCTGAAAAATTAGAATTCAATTAGGATTAGAAATAGTGTGCCAGAAAGACTTTTTTTTTTTTTTTCCCCCTTTGTTTTTTTTTTTTTTTCCCCCTTTGTTTTTTTTTTTTTTTCCCCCTTTGTTTTTTTTTTTTTTTCCCCCTTTGTTTTTTTTTTTTTTTCCCCCTTTGTTTTTTTTTTTTTTTTTTTTCCCCCTATGCTTTTTTTCTTATACTGTCAGAGTGGATACCAAATGCCTGTCAGGAGCTTGTCTGTGAAACTGTAACCAAGTGTAGAAAATCATTCATTTGCAATCACACCAGAGGTGAGAATGTTCTGGAGCTCCCTCAGTTGCCCTTTGATTTCAAACCAGGTGAACCACTGCAGTACCTCCTCCCTTTGATTTTCTGCAGCCCACAGGCACGGTGGGGTCCTCATCTGTGGTTACTGCTTCTTGGTAACGTTGCCATGCAAACAGTTAACACCAGTTTATATTAGGGCTTTAAAACTGCTCTCCTTGTGGGACGGGGAGTTCAGCTGGGCTGATGTGTGCAACGCGTGTCCAGAACAGAAGGCCTGAGCTTTACAAGTGTTGCTGATTATAAGTAGCATCAATCAGTTGTGCCCAAAGTGGCACTAGTTGTCTGTCAGGCACTTTTCTACAGCAATTATTTCTATTTATTTATTGTACTCAGAGGAACAGGCCCTCGATGTATCATTAGACACAAAGTGCCTTCAAGAAAATATTCTGATAGAAAACGACACTTGCCAAAGCATATATTTATCTTCATTCCCCTCAGTGGATGAAGTCCTTCAGCAGATGATTTACTGATGGCAAGTAAGAGCTAAGTTCCAACAGGGCATTTCATTTGTTAATTGCAAGAAATGTTATTTATTTCTCCGGCAAACACACAGGGCATTTGAAAACAGCATCACTGAGGTATTGCAAGATTGCTGCTGCATGCGTCATGAGTTTTGGAACTGATAACTCTTACTTTAAGAAAAGCAACATTTTCTCTTGTATTTTTTTGCCTGATCTGAAAACCGAGGGCTTGACTTTGCCCCTGAAATATAGATAATAATGTATTAATCACAGTGCCATCACAGGGAAAGAGTTCTCACAAAATAAAACACCATTACGTGTAAGTAAGGGTAGGGGCATATATCCGAGAACTTATTAATTGCATTACTTCAGCTTAACAAGTTTCTGTGTTGGCAGCTGGCCCATGGACCATGTACCCTTAACCCTGGTGAAATAAAACACGCTGCCCTAAACCACCATAAACACTGCTTTGAACCTGCTGTCTCTCTCTGAGCCTGGCCTCTCCAGATGCATAAATGGGGGAAAATGGATGCAGAGCATAAAAGCGTTTGACCAAGGTGGCAGAGGAAGCCTGTAGCAGAGCTGGGACCAGGACTGATGCCTCCCAGGCCTCTGCCTTAACCTTGAACAGTTCCTCTGCGAGCAGAGACAGAAATATCATCTTATTCCCAGGAGATGGTCCTGCTAACTAATTGAGTGATGTGAGACGAAAGACTGCTCATCCTGAATGTGTCCTCTGAATAAAGAGTGGATTAGTCCTCAGGTTGTTAATCCTGCATCTAAATGAGTTCTAAATTAATTTACAATGTTAATGAGGGGGAGTGAAATGTAGTATTCACTGGCAGTTCATATCACTCATCAGACAGGCCTTAAAAAATAAATAAAAGAAATCCTTTTAACTGAGAAACAAGGCTGCACACAGTTTTAGGAAGAGATGGTACTGAAAACTCAAACAGCGAGGGGAAAAGGAATCCACCAAAGGCAGTGTATGACCCTGCATTCCCACCATAACCCCTTCTTTGCAGGCACAGCCAATCTCCTGGTGCTCTCCCTCCAAACCCTCAAAAGCCAACTCATACACTCTCAGGGTCTGCTGCTCTCTGGAGAGCAAAGGTGACTGGTTTCTTAGGAATTGCAAAGACAGAATTTGAATTTTTGTCTTCTTTTATATTAATCCCAAGATAGAAGCTGCTCTTTGCTGAAGAGATGTAACGGAAGCTGGTTGGGGGGCAACGTAACTCCTGTAGGGAAAAATCATAGGGAGGCTCCAGCCTCATCCATAATGGAAAGGAGCAGAACGTGGCAGTCTCTGCAGCAAGGGCCCTGTGACAGCAAAGGACACGCTGACAGATGGATCACAACTGCTGCTTGCTCAGTAGCATGGTAGGGTAACAGAGATATAACTATGGTGATGCCAGAGCCTCAGTTATCTCTTGATGATGCTGTAACTCTGTGCTGGTCTTCCTTTTTAAAGCACTACACACGCAGCTACAGAAATATTAGTGAAGTTCACTTAACTGTCCTGCAGGTCTGCATCCGAGCTGCCTCGTGCTTTTCATTTCTTACTGGTTACTATTCAACCATAATCCTGGCTGATCTCAAAAGGTGATAGAGCACGTCCTTGGCTACTTTTTCATTTATAAGCCAAACCATACAAAAAGTCTCTCCCATGTTAGGAGTTGGGTAGAAGCAGCAATTTGGACTCACCAAAACTACAGGCCTGTGAAAACACAAAGGCTGAGAAGATGGACAACTGGATTTGTAGAATTGCTTCAAAATAGGATTATCCTTCTGTATATACTTAGACCACGGAGTGCTGTACTCTGGTTTTCACTAGATTTTTTTTCTTCTTTCTTCAATTTTTGTGTTTTATTGCTCTGTCTGCTTTCCTTGCCCTTGGATTTATATTGCTTTTGTGTCTCTTGCCAGTGTCTATTTAACACACCAGAGCTCTAATAATAATAGCGCCTGGCTCTGGGTGCAGTTTGTCTTCTTTAGATCTCAGGATGTTTTATATGGGGAGGGATAATGAGGCTGGCCCTTTCCTACAGATGGGGAAACCAAGGAAGCCAGATGGGAGAAATGACCTGCCCAAAGTCACACAGCGGGTCTGAGGCTGAGCCAGAATGAGAACTGTGGTCCGGTTCCTGAGCACGCAGCGCTCAACTGGGGTGATGCTTAGACCCAGAGATTTGGTCCTTGTTAATGGGCACCTGAATCTTCTGGCTCAAGCACAAGAGAAGGCACGTAAAATAGTGGAGACTTCTGCAAGTGGAAACTGTGAAGCATCAGATGGAGGGTATGGCAAGGATTCCATTGAACTGCAGAGGGGAAAGTGTCTGCCTTCAGAAGGAGCACGGGGCTGTCGTTGGAGGAAACCTTGGTAACCAAAAGTTTATACCATAAGGTCAGAAGCAAGGAAAGATAAGAAGTGAGAGATCTGGAAGGACTCATTAAAGGTGAATAATTTTAGATAACTGGGGCTCTGAAAGAACTTGTCTCTTCTCACGTGGAGAGAGATGGGCATCCTCCCAAATGCCTTTCAGCCCCTGGTTTCCCAGGAAGCCTAGGGATGCCAGGGACTTTCTTAAGTCTTGCTATGGGCTCATTTATCCTGTAAGGGTCAATTCCAACTAGAACCTCTCTTCATTTGAAAAGTGAAATCTTCATCTGCCTGAGCTCTCCTGCCTCTTGATCTGACCTAGCATAACCTCGCAGTAGACTGCAGCCTTGCAAAGATCTTGGCAGCTCTGGAGTGCTGTGATGGTATCAGCCAAGCTCCAGGCATGTGAAGTGAGTAGGGGACTTGAAGTAGTAGAGTGCAATGATGGGATAAATCAGGCTTGCTAAATTTAAGGTTTTTCTTTCAACTCCCTTTGACTCCCATCTTCTTGTCATTGGCTTATGATGACAGCCTATCTGCTCTAACATTTTTTACTTATTCTATGCAGGGACCACTGTCTCTGGAGGAGATGCTAATCTTGAATATGTGCATATGATTTGAGTTGCAGGTGCCACGTGTTTCTTTCCTACCATCTGCTTCTACCTGAATAGATACTGTCTTGCTCCTCATCCATGCTATGCATAACTGAATCAAGTCTTCACCTTTCACTTCCGACTGCACCTGCTTAACTCTTCTTCTTGCTGGAACAGAGTAACTCATATTCTGGACATTCCTTTGGAGGGAATGACTTCTTACACCAGAGCACCTCCCAAGGCCCTGGTATCTCAGGTGTCCACACCAGTAGGCAAGACAGAATGTTTTGTGGTTGTTCTTCTTGATTTATGACTGCAAGTGCTTTGGACCACCATGTCCTACCCAGAGCAGAACCTACCACTGTCATCTTCCCTTCCCCCTGCCAAGATAAGTGTTCTTAAATCCATGTTACTTCACTGGCAATCTGGGGCTCTGAATGCCAGGACGAGGTGGAGCCAGAAGGAGATCCTCTAAGTCATATCAACAATCAGTAAAACCTTTTTCCCCATTTCCTCCTCCAGACCTGATATTGTATCATTTTTTTCTGAACTTCTTGAGCCTTCTGTAGCGTGCCGCTGATCTGGGGATTAAACAGTTTGTGTAGGGCAGCTCCGGTTTAAGCGATAAAGATGAAAAAGCAGGGCTCTGCCTTCAACGTGCCTCGATTAACGTTGTGACAAGGGTGGGTCTTTTACTTATCAAGGTAGAGTGAGTCGAGATAGTCCAAAGCCTCATTATTGCCCACCTAAAGCCCTTTACACGTCCTGACAGGCCTTTTTCCCTGTGTGCTAGAGCGGGGGCTGATATGCTGAGAAGTCACGTCGATCTGAGGGTCTGATTCATGAAAGCAGTTCAGCCTATTTGGAAACCCCTCTGCAATCAAGAATGAAAGCATTTTCTCGACTCAGTGAGCAGGTTATAGGAAAATGTGTTTGTGCCCGAGCCCAGTCCCCCGTACACCAAGGACCAAACTATAAAATGTTGTTTACAGCGTGCCCTCTGACTGGACAGCCCTAGATTGCAAAGTAAATAATCCTGGGGGGGAGGAAGGGGCACGGAAGGGAGAGGAAGATGTCCTTTTCTCTTGTTGATTGGAGGTAAGTGCTTGAGCCACTGTTGCATTTAGTCTTTTTATTGTAGGTGTCAGCAAGGGAGTACAGGCTGCCAGAACGGGGAAACTCTCCAGACTGGCTTGTCTTCATTAATATCTCGATTTTATGATACTATATGGCCACTAGCACAACATAAAAATTCCTTTTCCCTTCCTGTCTTCCTGCTGTGCAGAACGAAGGTTGATCCTAACTGTTGGCCTTTGAGACAGGGCAGGTACCTGGGCTGCTCGTTGCAAGAGAAACTTGCACTTGTGCTGCCTGTGGTGTGTCTGTTCTGTAAGTAGATACTGGCCTATTTTCCCTTGGGCTGTAGTTCAAGCACCTCCTGCCAAGGTTGTGTTCACTTCTGTAGCTTAGTATAATAGTGAGGGGAGAGATTGCCCACTGATTTGAGAGAAGCAGTTATCATTCCACCCAAAGCCCTAAGTTTTGGATATAGCCTGTCCACCTCCCCCTACACACGTTCCTCAAACCTCAGAATTTCATTTAAGCTCTTTATAGCAGAAGGTGGGATTTTTGTTGGTATTGTGTAGTGCTTTTAAACGACAACTTCATCTTAATACCAGCTATGCAGTTTCACATAGCATCTGCACTGTATTGTGTTTCATGCACAAATACTTCAGGTTTGCCTTATTCATTAACGCCGTATTTGGACTTTTGAAAGAGGGAGATGGACATTTGAGTTACTTTAAGAGTTAATTTCATGCTGTTAATAGGCATCTAATGGCTACCAGTTGCTGGTGGGTACTTTATATTCAATATAAGAGAGGTATGTATGTACAGAGAGGTGTGTACTTTATATTCAATACCTCACGTGTAGCTGTCGTGGTTTAACCCCAGCCAGCAATTAAGCCCCACGCGGCCGCTCACTTCCTTGACTTGACTTGACTTTAAGGGAAGTTGAATCAGGGTCCTCTATGCACTGGGAGTGAGAAAATAAAACTAACTTTTAAAGTGTGCTTTGTATATTTAACGTGCTTCATCCCTGGGGAGCCATAAATGTTGTTCTCTCTTAGAAGATTTATTTTAAGATTGTTTGGCTTTTGTCTTGCCTCCCACACCTGAAGAACTCTCATTTTCTTAGAGCACGAACCTACAGTTCTGCAGGGCAGCATCCTGTGTTGTGAAAACGTAAGCAGCTGTATTCATACAGGGATCTGAGATCGGGTGATAAAAGGGTCAGGCTTGGTCTGTGCCCACTGGGCGTTTTCCAAGAAAATACAGTATAGTTGGAAGCATTGCTGTTGGAGGAGGTGTTTGATTTGAGAGAGATCATCTGGATAAACCAAATAGTCTTGACAAAGTGCGAAGGACCTGTGGAGCACTGAAGGTACCGCCTTGTGATGAAGCAAGAGCATTGCTGGTAGTTGTAATACTGCAGGCATTTGGGAGAGTCTGGAAGTACCAAGGTGTTTTCGTAGTAGTGGGAACGTTGGGGTCCTAGACCAGTCCGTGTGATCATTTTTCTTCTCTAATGTGTCCCATCTTGAGTTCCAGGTGGCCTTTTGGGCTGCGTACCAGACCACTCTGCATCCTTACAGTCAATTTTTTACAGTGATTTATCATTCAGAACCACTATAAAAGCAATATAGCTGCGTGGCTGGCTGCAAAAATACCTTGCTGTTACCTTGTGGATCACAGTTTTGGAAACCATCGCTTTTAACTGGTACAACTGGCGTGTTCCAGGCAGAAGCCACTACATTTTGGCATGGGCTGCAGTGATTCCCATATCTAGACCTGTACACACCTGGGGAGGGGTGACTCATTTATAGACACATCTACCCGCCTTTGAAAATGAGTCCCAGGGCATCAGTTACGTAAAAAGTGAACATTCCTCCTGGTATTCGGTCGCGTTACCAGCCTGCAGAACTAGATTCCAATTAACACAAGTAAGGCTGAATTGCATGAATGGTGTATTGTTCCAAAGAAATCTCCCAGTGCACTCCCCTTACCCCCAGTACCTGCACGTATCCCAGGATTTTTCCTGTTTGCCGATGTAAAGTTATAGTGCAAAGACTAATTTTCTATTTAGATTGTGCAGGGGAACCTGGTTTGGGAGGGAAAATATTACTGACCATAGTCCATTACTTACCCCAATTCAAAGTTAGTTCTCACAAAAAATGTAAATGTACATAAACGTTTCTTGCTAAAACTCTCTCCAGTAGTTTTCAAGTTTTAGTCAAGTGACTGAGGGTGGCTTAGTTTTAGATGAAAAAGTTATTTGATGGGACAAATGGTTGCAGAAGGGGCTCACACACATTCTTGTGTTCTTTGCTGCTGCAGGTGGGTAAGTGCTTGGTTTTTCAGTGGAAAGGATGTTTCCAGGGAAAGCTCAGCTCTGACCTCTTTTATTTCCCCACTCAGTTATACATCAGGTTATTCCTTCTTAAACATTTGGACAGTTTTAACCATTTCCTCCTTCCAATATTTTCATTCACTGATGTTTACAGAAGCAAGATTTATTTTACATATTTTCCTACAGCATCATTCTCCTTGCTCTTTGTAGATGATCTGAATTGGAGATGTGGCAACTCTAATTTATTCCTTTGTGGGACAGTCGTGTTGAACTGAGAATATTAATCGTAATGTGCCTTTCCTAAGTAAGGAGTTGCTGTAAAGAACTAAGAAATTATGATAACTTTATTTGGAGCTACACTTAATGGATGGTTACAATAGTTTACTATTGGGGTAGACTTGGAAATGAATTAGGGAGGTAGTACAGGTAAAGCAGTTTGAGCTTTGATTTCTTTTTACAGTTCTGCTGATGGCACTGGCAAGTGTGCTCTCTCCTCTGGGTCTTTTCCCTGTTCCCTCTCCCCTGTAGATCATCAGTTTGTAAAGGCAAGGCCATCACCTCCCTGCAAGCCTGTGATGAAGCTTGTTAAAACTGCCCTCATTAAGAGTTTTGGCCAAGTGAAATTTTCAGGATAGGCTTTGTCTGTCTGGTGTTTTTTGAGGGGCTGGGTTTGTTTTGCTTTGTTTTCCGTGAAGGATGACTGAAATATACTCCAAATTCTTTGTTTATATTTCTCTCTTAATCCCAGTTCTGGTTTTATCCCTTCCTCTCCCCACCCTGGGATGTGAGTGCTTCTGGTCACCACAACCATTGATGGTGCCTGCTGTCAGCTCTGTGCTTGTATCTTCAGCATCCTGTGGTTTTGTCCGACTTACCTGGCGATATAAATAGCAATAAAATTGTCTCAGTGCCTTTGGCCACACCTTTGGCGCACTAGAAATCATTGACAAAGTCAGACAAAGGAAGGTACTATTTCCTGAGAGCCTTTCTGGCTAGAATGAGTCATGTAAGAAAGGTGGGTGAGTTAAAGAATAACTTTGCCACAAAAAAAACCAAGTGGTGTTCTTTTTTTTCTTACTCTGGAATGTGCAGGGTGCTTTAGAGGTCCATGTGTCGTCGAACTAAGTTGCATTCCATTTAAGCATATGGGCTGTTTTTAAAAGCAACCTTCCATTTCACGGGTGTAGTTTGGGATATATAAATCCTTAACTTACTAATTGTACCCGCAAATCAAAGTAGTTAAGTGGCATTAATTCCACCAGCAAAAGTGCTCCCAGGGTAAATTGCAAGCTCAAAATTAGCGATTGAGTTGAGGATCCTTTAAAAACCTGATACTAAAAATAGATATTAGTTCAGAAAGGCTGATGTAAAGAGTTATTATGGTGAGAACCGTACAAGTGAGTGACTAGATAAATCCATCTCCTTTATCACTGTAAAGAGTGACTAGATAAATCCATCTCCTTTATCAATCTTCTAGAAGGTAAAATTACAGAACAGGAACATGAAAATGTCTCATAATTTTTGCTGGTTGGGTCCTCCCTGTCCCCATTTTGTTTCTAAATTGACGTCTTCCACCATCAAAATGCTGCCCACATGATGTTCTCCTAAGGAGGGGTCCACAGGGGCACTGCTGGAATGTATAAATCTAAGGCACTACTGTGTCACTACAGCCCAAGATGCTGAAACTCTCGTCGTCTACGTGGTTGCTTTTGCGTAGTCAGTGTGGGGCTAGAAAGAGGATCCGTCTCTAAGGGCTGTTTTGTGGCACCTCTAATAAAATGGGATGAGATCTTCTTACAAAGAAACCTACTTCTTCAAGATGTTTGACTTCCCCATACCTGTCACAACACCGGCCTCGCAAGTTGCCTGTTCTCTGAAGGTACTTGGAGTTTGTTGGCACAGAGTCACTGTCAAGGGACAGATGTTTTAGATGTGGATGGAATAATAAGTGGAATTTAGCAGACTAGTGCCCTGCTCTGGCTCTTGTGCTGCCTGGTCTCCTGGACCGTATGTTAGTGTGCAAAATCAACTGTGAAAATCAAGTGTGCTCACAAAGTGAGGGGTCTGGAGCACAAGTCTGGTGAGGAGCAGCTGAGGGAGCTGGGGGTGTTCAGCCTGGAGAAGAGGAGGCTGAGGGGAGACCTTCTGGCTCTCTCCAACTCCCTGAAAAGAGGGTGTAGCCAGGGAGTGTCCATCTCTTCTCCCAAGGAACAGGCAATAGGACAAGAGGAAATGGCCTCAAATTGTACCAGGGGAGGTTTAGGATGGATATTAGGAAAAATGTCTTCGCAGAAAGGGTTATCAAACACTGGAACAGCCTGCCCAGGGAAGCAGTTGAGTCGCTGCCCCTGGAGGTGTTTAAAATTTGGGCAGTTGTGGTGCTGAGGGACATGTTTTGGTGGTGGTTTTGGCAGTGTTAGGTTATTGGTTGGACTTGGTGATCTTTAAGGTCTTTTCGCAGAAAGGGTTATCAAACACTGGAACAGCCTGCCCAGGGAAGCAGTTGAGTCGCTGCCCCTGGAGGTGTTTAAAATTTGGGCAGTTGTGGTGCTGAGGGACATGTTTTGGTGGTGGTTTTGGCAGTGTTAGGTTATTGGTTGGACTTGGTGATCTTTAAGGTCTTTTCCAACCAAAACAATTCTGTGATTCTATGATGTTCAGATTTGGGTATGTGAAGTGAAACAGAGTTGAACATGCTTTGGAAACACGACCTTCCAGCTCCTTACAACTTCTCTAAGGCTATAAATGCCCAGAGGGGTATCCAGCCTGCTGGGGGGTGAGCTCTCCATGCTCCATTGCCCTGCCTCCCTCAGTTGGCATCACCAGCCCAGGCCTGCAGGGCTTTCATTTCTGTTCTACCCATCCAGAGCCTTCACTTACTTCCAGCTTTTTGACCAATATTGCAATCGTGCTGCATGCTAATTGCTTTGAAATGCATGGGTGCAATAATACAGCAAATTATAAGCAGGTATGATACAGAATATGTCATATTTGGGGCAGAGAGGGTGGCAAGACAAAATATTAAAAGAAAGTAACTCTGGAAAAAATTGTGGAGAGAGAGAACAGATTTTCCTGAAAAGCAAGTTGTCCAAAGTTGCCCTTGTTCTCACTGAGGATGTTTTATGGCAGCAAAGGTAATAATACAGGATATTATACAATGGATGTTGAATTTTCACTAAAAGCTCCCCAGTGAGACATTCCCAGCAGCTGCTAACGTTGTACCTTCCAGTGACTTGGACAATACGGTGTAGAACACACTGACCTGAGAAAATGTTTGCATTGTGTATAAAAGACATGTTAAATTTCCTTGGTTTTGCTTATTGAACTTGTTCTTTATGGATTCATAGTCCAGAAACTAGACTCTTTTGTCTAATCTCCAGACAAATAAACTGCTGGCAACGCCATGACAAGTTTTTCCCCAAGGTTCAGTTTTTGGCTGCTAATAACGAAGCTCAGCTGGCATCTTGGGACATTTATGATGGTGGTGTCTCCAGGGAAGGGAGTGGAGAAAGCGCTGAACACAAACCGACTTCAGATGGCTCACTGGTCAATCATCAGTCTCACCTTCTGCATATGTATTCCTGGTTGAAAGGGGCTTTTTTTTAATATGTCAACAATCCCTGATTCACCAAATATTGTCTTTCCTTTTTTCCATTAATGTAATTGATGATGCATGAAGGCATTGCATTTGCAAACCTTGCGCATTGCAGTATTCATTTCACTATGTTGTTTTGCAGTAGTACTCATCCTACCAGAAAGATACTAGTCAGAAGAAATTTAAAACAAGGGATAATTTAAAGAGGGTCCCTCTGTGGCTGTTGGAACTACTGTTGACCCTGGGATCTTTTACAGAGGCCATGTTCTTTTACCCACAGATGCCAGTTTATTTGTGAAGCTCACTCCTGGACCTGCAGCTCAACTTGATATTAAAGCGTTTTTGCAAGTCAGGGATGACACTGGAAATTCCTATGGGTGATCATCTTAGAAATAACAATTGTAAGACAGACAGAGACCCGATTCATTCTCCAGTGTAGTTATGATCCATTTCCTTTATACAAACCATGGTAAATCAAACATTGGGATACATCAGTATTTCAGCTATTTCCTTAAATGAATTTACCCCTTTTTGAAGGCCACCCAGCCACTCTGAAACACTTGCTCTTTGTCTAAATTGCCGTTTATAACAGCAAGAGGCAAGAGCATTTCTAAATACTGGCAGCAAAATTGATCAGGGAATAATTTCTGTCGAATGGCAGCAGCCACTTGTGAGAGAGGCTTCCTTACATCCTCCCTGGCCCCTCCTCACCCTCGGATGAAGACGGCTTGTTGTTCTAGGTGTTTATGTGTGGCCTGCTGTTTGTTCAGCTCTCTTGTCCCCCTAGTTGGCACGTAATTGCAAATTGCTGTTGATAGCAATTTTTCTTTGTAATTACTTTGCGGTACAAAAGCTTATTGAAATGTTGCTGGCGTTTGGAAAAGCAGATGGATAAGCTCCGTACCCTGGCAGAGAGTTGTTTAAGTGCTGGTGGGCATCCCCTGGAATTGGGTGGGAAGTAGGAGGTATTTATAACTCGTCATATTGTGCTCTTAAGTGATGATGAGACTCCCTCTAAAGCGTATGGGACACGTGGAACTGTGGGAGTTGAGGGTATTCTGGGTGTCATAAGATCATGTTTTTCACTTCTCTGGATCTTGTTAGGAGGTTGGGGTTGGTGGTCATCCAGAAAGCCTGTCTCTTCCAGTTCAGATGCCAGTCCCCACGAGAAGCAGAGGTGGAGTGACCTGAGGTATTTAGGTATTAGCTACTGCTGAATTGATTTTATCCAAACACACAGCATCTGTGGCTCTGCAAGCGTAATGACTGGGATAAAAAAAAAAAATCACAAAACCAAATAAGAATTATTTCAGGGTACGGTGTAAGCAAAGAGGGCAAATGGTTCCTTCCTTGTCGTTTTTAGAGAATTTGTGACTCATAATGAAACTAGACGGCAAGTGGGGCCGCACACACGACACTCTTGGCCAACGTGTCTGGTCCCATTCAGCCGGCCCCAGTCCTGCTCCAAATCACATTTTGCCTCCACATGCGCGCCCTTCACTTCCTTCCTGCAGCAGTCCTTTTAAAGATAATCCGTGTGGCTAATTTACTTGTTCTTAAAAATAAAGGGGGGCGGGGGACGTAATGTGAAAGCGCATAAAGTAATTAACATCTTGAAAAGGGAGGGAGGGTGTTTTTCTCCTGTTTTCCTCATCATGCAGAAACAATCGGTACAGGTCAGTTTGCTGGAAAGCGCCCCAAAAACTTCCCACTGAGCAGTCAGCTTGTGGAAATGAACGCCACAAGGAGTGTTGTCAGGGCCTGAGCTTAAAAGATCAAATTTTTCTGTGGATAACACATTATCATTCTTGGGAAGGCTTAATTTAGCTGCCTGTGTAGGAATTTTGTGTACTTTCCTCGGAAGGATCTGATTGCTGTCACTGTCACAGACAGGATGCAAGACTACATGGTTTTCTGATCTGTTGCCATTGTTCTCATGCTCTTATGAATTGGTCTCCTGAGGTTACATGAAAGATCTTTACTGGGAGACTTGTTATTATTTATACCCTGCCAATGCCTTAGGCAGAAAGATGGACGCTGCTGTTAAGGAGAAATGGTGAGATCCCATTGAGAGATGCTTTTCTCTCCTTCTGTGTTGCTGCTGTGAATTGAAACCCAGTCACCACCGTAGAAATTTCCTCTGTAAAATCAGTGTGGTTTTGGTCCAGTCCCTGATGGGTGGTACCTTATAAAGCAAGAGCTGTCATTGCACGAGACACTACTGTATTTTACAGGGAACTCAGAAAAAAGGCAATTGAGCAGGACAAAATACTGAAATTCCCTCTGTGACCAGCAAGTGTCTTTATAAAAGTAAAGGTTTGGTAGGCAGTGTTAAGAAATTTATATGCTTCCTCCACAAATGAAGCTATTTATATCAAGCACTAGGCTCCCTGGGAGAGGGCAAAGTTGGAGGAAGAACTTTTGAGGACAATGAGACAATGCCAGGCTGTTGGATTAACATCAAACAAAAGCAATTACTCACAATTGCTTTTACATCCATATCTTCTGTGGATTTTAGCATATTCCCATTCGGTGGTGATTTCTATTTCTAAAAAAAGTGAATTAGCATGAGGCTGCAGATGGCAGGATTTTAACAGCAATATCCCTTGTGGGTGCTGCTTGCATCTTACAGCAAGTGAATAAAAATCAGGTATTTCAGATGTCCTCTTGAAGCTCTTGTGATGAGAGGTATTTTTATCCCTTAAAATTCAGTTTAATCTGACAAATGTTTGCCTTCCTCTAGATTAAAGGCAGGTAGCGTGAGCCCAGGGTGAAATTAGCCTGTTGAGAAATTTGGAGAGATCTGAACTGCCCTCTGTGAAGGAAGGTAGCTACAATACGGGGGTGAATCAGCAGTTTTCCTTTCAGATTGATAATTTTCTTAGTTATTGAGGTTTTATTGATTTTAAAAGATGCCCTTTTACTGATCTGCTAAAAACGCTCTTGAGGATGTATGGCTTGAATTGGAAAGTTCTGCAGATAATGGTGCGAAGGGAGTTTGCTCACCAAACCCCAACACGCTTTTATTTGCACATGTACAAACGCACGTTGTGAGAAGGATTCCTTGTCCTCCCCCATCAGGACATCACTGCTCTGCTCTTGCCAAAGCAGGACCTGGGGGGCACTGGGGGTCTCTCACTAACCCCAAAGCCTGGCTTCTCCATGCTATTTCTGGAACACATTATCTGCAGGTATATCTTCAGTTTTAACTCTCAGTAAGACAGTGGATGTCAATGATGGGCATTAAAAGCTTGAGAGCAAAGTCTTGCTTCATACCTGTGTCCTGGCCAGAGTGGAAGATGGTTGCCATGAGGCTGTGTTAGTTGATAGCCAACTGCACAATTAAAACCAGAGTATTGCCGTTTTCCCTTCAAAAGAGGGAGTGTGTGTTTTGCCAAGCCCACTATAACGGTACAACAGCCCCCTAAAGAACCGTAATAATAATTAAAAAGAAATCAATCTCTCTCCCTGGCTGCCTGGGGAGAATGCCAGCGAAGAACTGTGTCCCCCTCTATTCCCAAAGCAGAGCCACGTGGATTTGCAAGGCTTTGATGGAGCTTTTCCTTACTGTTCAGTGTCCCCTCTGCTCCCACTAGCACAGTGCTGGTGGCCCTGGTAGGAGGTGATGGCTGAGGGTCACTCTCTGGCCAAGACCACCAGCAAAACCAGCAGCTGAGCACCAGCCTTCCCCAAATCCCTGGAACTGTAACTGAGTCAGCTCTCTGGTGCCTAAGCAGTTTGTATGGCATCCTTATGAAGTATGTAACTTCTTAAAGGTCTTCTCCAACAAAAATGACTCTATGATTCTGTATGTTTGGTCACGGCAGGGTTTCTCCTGCTTTGTTAAATGCAACCAGCAGCTATTAGAAACTCAGATGTGGAGGTCCACAAGGCATTCCTACTGCGGAATAGTCATTTATTTGCGAATTTCCTTTTAAAAACAAACCCAAAGAAACCTGAAGTCTGACAGAAGCTCTGGGATAAGTCAGATGAACATTTCTTGCAGTAGGTATCTGATAAAAGCTCTGGGATAAGAATAAGTCAGATGAACATTTCTTGCAGTAGGTTTCCCCAAGTGCCGTGGCACGAGCAGCTCGATTCCTCTCTCAAGAGAAGTGGAAGCTCTTCCTATTGCACTGTTTTTCTTAGGAAGGTGCTGCTGTTGGTCAAATACGTGTAGCAAAGAATTTGTTAGTGACACACCGTACTTTCAAAGCGTCTCCTCTTGCTCTTGTGCTCTTACTGCTGCAGGAAGCAGGTTTTGAGATTGATTTCTCTGTGAGACAGAATAACTCACTAGTTGCTAGTGGAGGTAGGATGCAGGATTAGGGGTGCAGGTGTAAAGAAGGATGGTAAACCTCACTTTAGGATGAAAACAGCCTTCCCTCCAAAAAATTGGCAACAAGGAACATTGTGTCTCTCAATACCAGATACAAATGATGTATCCTTCTGTTAAGAGAATAACAGATTTAAAGTATTGTATTGCCAGTTAAATCTAATTCACGGTGCTCAATGCAGATTTCAGGGATCAAGGGATTTAGATTACGCTGCATTATCAGCTTTAGGCTGTCATTTCTCGCGGTGTTTAAGTGCATGCTGTGGTCGGAGAGACTTTGTGGGCGAAGGCACAGATGACTGTCCCTGCCCCAGGGACACAGGCTTCCTCCTGTCCCCCGGTTGGGGGGTGCGCCCGTGGTGCCATAGATCAGGGACCCTGCCAGAAGATGGGACAAGGGCCATCTCCAGTCCTTGGGAGTCCCCCAGTTCTGCTCTCCAGGTGGCCACACAAGCTCTGGTACTGGCACAAGGCAAGGTCTGACCAGTTCTTCCTAAAAACCTCACTTTTCTTTCCAAAGGCTGGTGTGACCGCGGCCGTAGGGTACCCTGGTACCCTGATCACAACGGAAAAAGGAAGATCTCGAGGACAGGAAGAGAATAGAAGAAAATAGAGATCCTTTGGGTTTGTGGTTATTTAAATGCTTTTCTCAAGACACCTTTCTTTAGGTGTCCTCGCTTCATCCTCCTGGGAAGTGAGGGCAGCCCTCCTCCCTGCTGGAGCTTGATTTGGGATTGAAGCTCTCGGATGTGCAAAACCTCCTGGAAAAATGCACTGAGAGGGAAAAGCAAAGCTGCTCTTCCTTCAGACGCGGACTCTCCTGAGTGCAGGAGTGATTACTGGCTGCTTCTCTAGCAGCAGCTAAGGTTGTTTTAGGTGTATTTTAGTTGTGTTGAGGCAAGACCAATCTTGTAGCAGTGTCACTCATGATGTTGCAGTGCTGCAAAGCTCTTGGCCAGTCTCTCTACCTCTGGGATCTCGTGTCTAATTCTGGATGGACCAGAATGACTACAGACCCATCCTAAATGGCTAGCTGAGTTAATGAAGTTCCCCTACAGCTGATTGCACAGCGGCAAACCGACCCATGTCAGGCACTGTGTGAGCAGCGAGGCAGCAGCCAGGAAAGGACAATGTCCTCTTTTGCTCCACAGTATTAACCAGCAAAGGTCTCCCAACAGTCACCTAAGTCAGATGGAGGAGAAACTTCAAAGCTGCTGTTAACTGGCTGGGTCCTTCATCCCTTTACCCTGTGACTGTGCCTATGCAGGGACAAAGTCACGTGCGGTTTAAGAAGTGTAACTATGAACCACGTTCCAGCTTTTAGAAGTAATTTTAGGTGCAACTCAATAACATGTTAATAAGCCATTACCTAATCAAACAGGCGGAAATGATGTGGATGCAATTTTGTCTTCATAATTTTTATTTTTTTTTTTCAAAATAATTTAGGAATAGTTGTACCAGTCCTTTTAGTTTACTATTCAGTGTTTGATTGTCATCAATAGCACATATATACATATATATATATATATATATGTAGGGAAAAAAGTAGAACAAGCTTATGGTGATAATTTCCTGGAATACCCTATCAGCTGGATGGCTGAGGCCTTTCTGAACAAGAGGAGTTATCTTCAAGAGTCCTTACATTAGTATTCTTCCAGGACATTGTCGCGTCCTGTTTTGAAATAAGGTAACCCGTGAGGTCACATTGCCTCCTGTGATAAAATCGCAAACCCAAAGAAACCTGAAGTCTGACAGAAGCTCTGGGATAAGTCAGATGAACATTTCTTGCAGTAGGTTTCCCCAAGTGCCGTGGCACGAGCAGCTCGATTCCTCTCTCAAGAGAAGTGGAAGCTCTTCCTATTGCACTGTTTTTCTTAGGAAGCTGCTGCTGTTGGTGAAATACGTGTAGCAAAGAATTTTTTAGTAACACACTGTACTTTCAAAGTGTCTCCTCTCGCTCTTGTGCTCTTACTGCTGCAGGAAGCAGGTTTTTGAGATTGATTTCTCTGTGAGACAGAATAACTCACTAGTTGCTAGTGGAGGTAGGATGCAGGATTAGGGGTGCAGGTGTAAAGAAGGATGGTAAACCTCACTTTAGGATGAAAACAGCCTTCCCTCCAAAAAATTGGCAACAAGGAACATTGTGTCTCTCAATACCAGATACAAATGATGTATCCTTCTGTTAAGAGAATAACAGATTTAAAGTATTGTATTGCCAGTTAAATCTAATTCACGGTGCTCAATGCAGATTTCAGGGATCAAGGGATTTAGATTACGCTGCATTATCAGCTTTAGGCTGTCATTTCTCGCTGTGTTTAAGTGCATGCTGTGGTCAGAGAGACTTTGTGGGCGAAGACAGATGACTGTCCCTGCCCCAGGGACACAGGCTTCCTCCTGTCCCCCGGTTGGGGGGTGCGCCCGTGGTGCCATAGATCAGGGACCCTGCCAGAAGATGGGACAAGGGCCATCTCCAGTCCTTGGGAGTCCCCCAGTTCTGCTCTCCAGGTGGCCACACAAGCTCTGGTACTGGCACAAGGCAAGGTCTGACCAGTTCTTCCTAAAAACCTCACTTTTCTTTCCAAAGGCTGGTGTGAAGGCAGCCGTAGGGTGTGCCTGGTACCCTGATCGCAACGGAAAAAGGAAGATGTTGAGTACAGGAAGAGAATAGAATAAAATAGAGATCATTTGGGTTTGTGGTTATTTAAATGCTTTTCTCCGCGGCCGTAGGGTACCCTGGTACCCTGATCACAACGGAAAAAGGAAGATCTCGAGGACAGGAAGAGAATAGAAGAAAATAGAGATCCTTTGGGTTTGTGGTTATTTAAATGCTTTTCTCAAGACACCTTTCTTTAGGTGTCCTCGCTTCATCCTCCTGGGAAGTGAGGGCAGCCCTCCTCCCTGCTGGAGCTTGATTTGGGATCGAAGCTCTCAGATGTGCAAAACCTCCTGGAAAAGTGCACTGAAAGGGAAAAGCAAAGCTGCTCTTCCTTCAGACGCGGACTCTCCTGAGTGCAGGAGTGATTACTGGCTGCTTCTCTAGCAGCAGCTAAGGTTGTTTTAGGTGTATTTCAGTCGTGTTGAAGCAAAACCAATCTTGTAGCAGTGTCACTCACGATGTTGCAGTGCTGCAAAGCTCTTGACCAGTCTCTCTACCTCTGGGATCTCGTGTCTAATTCTGGATGGACCAGAATGACTACAGACCCATCCTAAATGGCTAGCTGAGTTAATGAAGTTCCCCTACAGCTGATTGCACAGCGGCAAACCGACCCATGTCAGGCACTGTGTGAGCAGCGAGGCAGCAGCCAGGAAAGGACAATGTCCTCTTTTGCTCCACAGTATTAACCAGCAAAGGTCTCCCAACAGTCACCTAAGTCAGATGGAGGAGAAACTTCAAAGCTGCTGTTAACTGGCTGGGTCCTTCATCCCTTTATCCTGTGACTGTGCCTATGCAGGGACAAAGTCACGTGCGGTTTGAGAAATGTAACTATGAACCACGTTCTGGCTTTTAGAAGTAATTTTAGGTGCAACTCAATAACATGTTAATAAGCCATTACCTAATCAAACAGGCGGAAATGATGTGGATGCAATTTTGTCTTCATAATTTTTATTTTTTTTTTTCAAAATAATTTAGGAATAGTTGTACCAGTCCTTTTAGTTTACTATTCAGTGTTTGATTGTCATCAATAGCACATATATACATATATATATATATATATATGTAGGGAAAAAAGTAGAACAAGCTTATGGTGATAATTTCCTGGAATACCCTATCAGCTGGATGGCTGAGGCCTTTCTGAACAAGAGGAGTTATCTTCAAGAGTCCTTACATTAGTATTCTTCCAAGACTTTGTCCAATCATGTTTTGAAATAACATAAACCCTGAGCTCCCATAGCCTCCTGTGATAAAATCCCGGTTAGTTAAGTTTTATGCACGAAATAGGTCCTTTGATTTGAATTTTGCAGCTGCCAGTCTAATTTGATGCCACCTGGTCAATCTTCTAAGAGAGAAGGTGATTCAGTTTTCCCCTTTTCCGTGCTACTCATGGTGCTAGATCTCTTCTGTACCCACATCAGTTGTTTCTTTTGCAGTATGTTTAATGTTTTACTATAAAAAGCCCTGTTTTGTCCTTTTGACAATTCTTTTTGATGCTCTCTGTACTTTTCCCAGTAATAACCTTTCACGTTAACAGGGATGCAGTAAACTTACAAGTACTAAAGCGTGTTTACTGGTAAAGAGGTTCTGATCTCTGCTGTCATCGGGGATCGGTAAGCGGTTATATCTAAACAAAAAACCTCAGCTCTAATGCCCACTGAATCAAAGTGGGAGTTCTTCCATCGACTTTGGCCAAGAGTCTAAATCAAACCACACTAAAAGCATTTTGCAGAAATACAACTCAAAGTGGAAGTGGCAATAAAACAAAAATGGCCTTGGCTTATTTAATCACTCGTTTCCGAAAGGTAAGAAACGTGGAAGCAGAGTTTAAACACCGATGGACAAGCTCATTTTTTGGGTTCTGCTGCTAAGTGTAAGCAATCTAATGCTGTCTTAGGCAATAATTTGCATGCCTTTTGTCTGGCACTGCAATGGAGAGCAAAGCCTGCCACAGCCCCCCGTTCCTGCCCCTTCTTCTCGCCCACCATGTGATGAACCAGCTGTGGAACTGCCCCAGGTGTGGTTTTTTAAATTGATGGGGAAAGGTAGTGTCTGCTCCTCCTCAATTATTCTCACGTGTAAGTTTTAATCCCCCAAACAAACACACTGTGGAGCCACAGAAGCCATCCTGCTGGCAAATACACCATCTATTTCATTGCAAAGAATGTCCATCATCTGCTGGTTTCCCCAAACCAGCTCTCCCAGTGTTGGGCAGGCACTGGTTTCTTCCCCTTGCTGCCTGCAGCGCTGCGTTGTGAAGCACATCTCTAGGAACACAGTAACTGGTTTATTGATGTTCAGGTTGCCCAAATCCCTTTAAAACAATGGTAACGTAATCACTGTAATTCCCAAACTGAAAAGCGGGAGGCGGGTTTGGGTTTTTCCTCTTTTTTAAATTGTTTTCTGCGTACAGCTGTTCAAAATTTAATCTAGTAGCAAGTGAGCTCCTGCTCCAAGTAAATTTGCTGGACATCCAGAGAGACTGACCAGCCCAGTGAAATGCTAGCGTTTCCACCGTACACTGAGATAAAGAATTCTGAAATACAGCATGATAGAATTGGGCCTCAGTGGATGTAGAAAATGGTTGTGAAGTAATAACTGTGAATAACCTTCTACTTAATTGCTTTAGCAATAAGCAAGATATGAACAGCTGAATCCTTAAATGCAGCTTCAATTGACATAATAGTGGACATTAATTAAAAAAGGTGAAAAATATGAGTGCTGCTTTAGATCTTGGCTTTTAATTCAAAGGTGGGGGTTTTTTTCCTTGCCCTTGGTTTTATTTGAATGATTTTGTCTGTAAGTCTGCTCCTGTAAGGAGCTGCCACGGCCATGGGACTCTAGGCTTTGCCAGTCTCAACCGTCCTCACCTGTAAGGGTTCTTTCCCTTTTTAGGCTTCACTTTTGTTAGAGTTATTTCTTGTAGCTGTTATCGAAGCATTTGGGACTGAAGAGGAGTATTAAATATCTCTCCATTCCTGTGCAGCAATGCACAGAGTGAATGAAATACCTCTCACATCCATAACATCGCTTACCACTGTATGGACCAATGATACACAGGACTATATATGGTAGTTTTGACAGCAGTTACTTATACTTGACCCCAGTGGTTGCTCTTTGCCCAACACAGTTCCTCCCAAAGTTCAGCTGCCGTTAGTGTGTTGTTGGATTGGGTTTCTGGCTATTCTTATCTGATTTTCTGTTTCCAAGGAGTGGATTTCCCAGCAATTCCCGCTGAAGCAATTAGACTTGTTGGCCGAGGTGAACAGAGCAAGTTTCAGGATATCCTTTGCTGGAAATATAAGGGCTAAATCTTGGAAGAATCTGGTTTCTCCAGCGAGGAAAAGGGGTGGAATTATCAGTACTGAATTCTTCCCGGGGCTGTGTCTTGCGTGATGTTGACTTAATGACAAACTTGCCAGGAAAGCTGTCTTCAAGCCTTGTCTGTCTTCATAACTGTGTTTTTGTAGCTGGGTTCTGACCCTGTCACAGCAAATGAAACGGAGTGGTATGGTACAGCAGCCGCCTTCTCAATGTAAATGTGTGTGTCAGCTGGGTGTGTATGTAGCCATCCTAAACATGTTGTTTATATTTTATAGCAGTTTGCTCTAAGGAAAAAAAAAAACCAAAAACTGGCACCTCATGGTGCAACATGCTCCCTATGGAGAAGACAAGATTGGAGTTTGAATACTGATGAGTGGCATCTGCAGTGAGGGAAACGCAGTCTAGAGTGTCCTGCCAAACAGGGAGATACTAGAGAAATGCAAACAGCATGAGTAATTACATCCACACCTTTAAAAGCATTGCTTTTCTCCTCGTTAATTTGCTGAGGACACAAGCACACAAGAACGAGGCATTTAGGAAATTCTCTATTTCATCTTCTGCTGGGATCTCTTCTGGGAGAGCATTTCAGGGCCTACAAGAAAGCTGGGGAGGGACTTTTTACAGGGGCATGTAGTGATAGGATGAGGGGTGATGGCTTCAAACTGGAAGAGGGGAGATTTAGATTAGATCTCAGGAAGAAATTTTTCACTCTGAAGGTGGTGACATGCTGGCCCAAGTTCTCCAGAGAAGCTGTGGCTGCCCCATCCCTGGAGGGGTTCAAGGCCAGGTTGGAGGGGGCTTGGAGCAACCTGGTCTGGTGGGAGATGTCCCTGCCCAGGGCAGGGGGGGTTGGAACTCGACGCTCTTATAGATCCCTTCCAACCCAAACCCTTCTGTGATTCTGTTTCCAAACCAAACATTTGTATACTTAAGTCCAGTTGATTTGGTGTGTTCTGGAGCCTTTTTTTTTGTTTTAAAGGCTCCTGTGTTCGATGGTGTCAGTATATGACAGCTTTAGATGACATACGGAACTGATGGTGTGTTTCGAAGCTCCTTACACTTGTCAGAAACCTCGAGTCTGCACGATAGTCTGGAACCCCGTGATCTTGTGTTTTGCACTTGGCAAAATGCAGTAACACGATCCATCTGTTGGCTGTTGAATTAGAAATTAACTAAAACAAAGTCCATGCGGAGAGTGATGTAAGAATGTACCTATAGTAGGGTTTGTGGTGGTGATGATTTCAAGGGTGATGTTTTTGTTTTGCAAGCAATTGCATTGTAAGAATTCATCTCCATTGAAGGATGAATGTTTTAAATCCCATTGCTGAGATTTCCCAGAGCTTTGGATTGCCCCATAGTCAGGTATCGCTTTGCTTTTCCCTTGGTCATGTCACCATATTGTGTCTGAGCTCTCAGGTTCAATGGTAAGTAGCATGAAAGGATCTTTGTTCTTGCTTGGCTTGTATGGTGCTGTAAGAAAAAAAAAAAAAAGAAAAAAAAAGGCTTTTAGTTGTGGTTGTAGACATTCAAAAATACCTTTAGCATAGATATGGTCCCGTAAACAGGACACTGCTGAAGCTGGAAGACCTGTGTGGGTTCAAGATTTCTGTTGTGGTTGTAGACATTCAGAAATACCTTTAGCATAGATATGGTCCTGTAAACAGGACACTGCTGAAGTTGGAAGACCTGTGTGGGTTCAAGATTTCTGTAGTTCATCCTGGGCAGGTCACTTTCCTGTGTCTTAATTTCCTTAGCCCTGATGTAGAAATTAATGATGTTTAACTTCCTTTCCAAATTATCCCAAGCCTCACTGTGATTAAATGTGCTGTGTATGTGCTGAGTAGTAGTATTATAGCATAAAACTATAATGAAAATGAAAATTAAAAAAAAGAAGCATTGCAAAAAGATGTCATTGAAACAGAGGGGCTGGTTGGGCTGTTGGGGGGGTCTTTTATTCACCATTGCAGGTAGGTGGCAGCTGGTCCCATAAGTGGCTTGAGGATCATGTCCCTGGAGCAGAAGTGACTCAAACAAAGCCCAGCAGGGCAGTGGCTCATGCAGAAAGAGTTGGATTGTGCTTGTACACACCCGTAAATTATCCCATCCAGAGGGAGCTGGGTGTTGAGGTATTCTCATTGTTTGGAAATTTGTTGTTGGGGAAAATACTAACAACCTCACAACACATAGTTCTTTGCTGTGTCGAAGCGGATTGCCTGTCCCTTGAGGCAGAGGGTGTCTGGGTCTGCCTTCCCCAGGGCCAGGCACGTTGTCAGCACTCAATTAGACCTGTCTATACGGTTTCGTGCTGACTCAGAGCTCAAAGATAGCCACTATTTTTTTCTCATTAAGCATCCCTGCATAGAGCGAGTGAGCTATTTTTATCTGAACCTTTCTAGCATTATTCCCAATAGGAAGAAAAAAACCCCAGCCCTGTGTGCTTGAAGTCAAAAGGGAAAGAAAAAAAACCCAACCCTGTGTGCTTGAAGTCAAAAGGGAAAGAAGGGATCTTTTCTTGGAGGCACTTGTGATACTCTCAACCTTCCAGTAACTGAGGAAGTGTAGTCTCTGCCTGTGCCTCTGTCAGTGCCTCGCTGCCCTCTTGGTTGTACTCCATGGATGACCTGCTGGCAGGAGAAGCCCCTCTCTGAGCCACAAAGGGCTGAGCAGTCCCTGCAAGAAAAGAGCAAGTGAGACAGAGGCAACGATGTCTTTGGAATCAAGGGGTGGAAAGCTGATGGGTCGGAGTCCTTTCAGGGAACAGTTGTAGATTCAAGCTGGTAAATTTTTGTTTGGAGGGAGAGAAAAGAAAAATAAGAGCAATGAAGTCTAGTTCCAGTAGTGGGGAGCTTTTTGTGACTGTTAAAGTCTGCAGTTTCTCCCTCTCCCCTCCTCTCCTTTGCTTCCACTCTCTGGGGGTTTGCTTGTCCTCTGGATACATGGGCAGCCCTGGAGAAGGGAGCGTGTGGGCTCAATGGGGACCCGAGCTGTGGTACGTGGAGGAGACAACAGAGGCTGGGGAGGATGCTTTCCTTCTGTGGTGGGTGTTTGGGCGGAGGAGAAGGGAGGGAAGTGTAAGATATTTTTTTATTTTTATTTTTTTTTAATGCTGCACATTTTTGTAATTCCAGCCACTCATAGAAGAAGCTGGGCAGTGCTGGCTGGGAAGATGCTTGTGCACCTGTACAGGGTGGGACAGGCATTCAGAGGCAGAAATAGACACCAAGCCATCCTGTTTGGGCAATTATACTCTTCCTGCCTTCTCGCTGCGGTCGGCATTTCAGTGGCTGTGCCACAAAGGGAGGCATAAAGACAAATGTGATCTCCTTTCGAAAATACCTGTACTTAAAAAGTACCTCCCTCCTGGGTTGGCATTCATTATGTCTGTTTATTCATCCTTTGCTCACACGATAATTTGCTCCTGCAGAAATGTGTCTCAGCTCCACCCAGTGCTGGGACCCAGACGCTTCTGCTGTCACTGTTGGAGATCATTTACCAAGAGAAATTAGCTGTACGGCACACATAATGGCGACTGACACGGCTATACCTGCCCACAGGTGCTCCCAACACCATCGCTGCCTTTTCAGTAGCTCATCCCAAATCCCAGTGGATTCCTAACTCTGCCCAGCCTTGCACTGTGCGTCTCTTCAAGAGCTGGTAATGTTGTGAGACGGGAAGAGGAGCTGTTGATTGGGAAGAGGCAAATGAAATGCCAGCCTCTGTCACCGCGCTCTCCTAATATAAAAGATTTGTGGCAGCGGGTCGAGCCGAAGCCGCAGCTGCTGTGGTGTCACTTGGGTATTAATAGGGACGTGAGTGAGTGCAAGGAGCAGAAAATGCTGTGGAAAGGGGGAAAGGAGCCAGATGGGAAGAGGCTGGCACAAGCGCCAGGCTCCTTAACGGGAATGCATCCCCCTGCGTTACGCTGGGGCTGTTCTCCTCTACAAATCAGTCATGTCTCTGCTGCCCCTCTCCCCACCTGAACGTGCTGCCAGTTTTCTCTCTTCTGGTGTTCAGTTGTCATAGAACCTCAGCTCCTGGTCTAGAGTAACTGGGGTTTCCATCCCACCTGGTAACGTGCCCTAGATTCATTCACCTCTCTTCTGCTCCGGGGTCTCGGCTGTCATTTGCAGGAGTAATTGCAAAAATTGATTCACAGGAAATGCCTGTAACAGGCTGATCTTTTTGACAGACCACACAGCCATCATATTCTGCATTTATTTGAGTCAATCAAGGCTGTGATGCATATTTGGGTCATAAATACTCTGATATAAATTGCATTTATTATTATGACAGCTGCGTTCTATTACCTGTTATTTATTAGGTTCTGTTGTCCTTTCGTTTTACACCTTGTGGAGCTGTCAAGTCCGTGGCTTAACGGTGACAAAGCTCACAGCTCGGTTCAGAATCTTCCAAAAATAAATCCTCCAAAGGGATTTGAGTAACAGCAGGATGTATGTTTTTGGAAAGGCATCGGACCATCTTTTTGACAGTTGGAAAGAGGACGCTTGTGCTTTTTGCCTGATTTTGCCCAAATTCCAGAATTAGACTTTGCATTTATGATCCAGAGGTCATCGAAGCTAATAATCCCAGTGATCAATGTGAATTTTGGATCATCCCCTCCGTGCCTCAAAGTTGAATTAATCAGGTTATCTGATATTTGAAATGGTGGGATGCTGACTTGGATGTTTCTCATTTTCCCTTGGAAGCTTTTTAAGCTTCACGTCTTTTTACATCGTAAAAATGGCAGGATATCTCATTCTGAGATGAATGAATTTCAGTGTCCTTCCAAGGGTAAGGTCAAATTGCAATGGGCACGCTGCTGTCGACGAGTCAGAGTCATTTTCTGCTTCTCATCCCCAATAAACACATCCTTCGTGCCAGGTTGCCGTACCCGCTTTGCAAGGTGCCGAGCGCTTTGGTGTTAATTCAGGAAAGCACTTAATCATGGAATTGATGACTCTAAAGTGCTTAATATAAGCATGTGCTTAAGTGCCTTGTTGGACTGGGGCCAGTGCAGATGGATCCTTGTGGAGTAGAGATTTGTGAGCCACTGCCCCACCTGCAGCACTGCATCCAGCTCCAGAGCCCTCCACACAAGAAGGATAAGGAGCTGTTGGAGCAAGTTCAGAGGAGGCCACGAAGATGCTCTGAAGGGGGCCTACAGGAGAGATGGGGAGGGACTTTTTTATAAGGGCATGTAGTGATAGGATGAAGGGTGATGGCTTCAAACTGGAAGAGGGGAGATTTAGATTGCATATCAGGAAGAAATTTTTCACTCTGAAGGTGGTGAGAGCCTGTCCCAGGTTGCCCAGAGAAGCTGTGGCTGCCCCATCCCTGGAGGGGTTCAAGACCAGGTTGGATGGGGCTTTGAGCAACCTGGTCTGGTGGGAGGTGTCCCTGCTCATGGCAGGGGTGTAGAACTTGGTGATCATTAAGGTTCCTTCCAACCCAAACCATTCTATGATTCTGGTCTCTTAGAGCCAAGTTCACTGGAGACTGGAGGGATGTGCAGCTCCATGGAGCTCTTGGGCTACCCCAGGCCTTGCATGGACCTGCTGGGTGGGAGCCTGTGTGAGCAGAGATGGGTGCTGGGGGCAGAATGCAGCACTCAGCCCTGTCTGGCAAAGCCAGGCTCTGTGCTGGGAATGGGGGTGCCACAGGGAGGGGGCAGTGGGATTTGGGGAGAGATGCAGGGTCCGGGCGTTCTATCAATAGGGATTATTCACTAGTTCAACAGCAGCCTTGTTCATAGCGTTGCTATTGAAATATGTGTGATATAACGCTGCGTGCGCTCCTTTTCATGTCTTAAAATTTCTGTATTATCTCTGTTTATTTTACTCTAAATGTAAAAAGAGTAAATCTGTAATTCCTATCAAAATATCATGGTGCAAAAGCGATACGCACACCATCATATGGCTTGCAAAATATAGATGCAAATGGATATGTATTATTTATAGAGCAGCTTTGACATCTTAATATATTAAAAAGGAAGAGACATTTAGCTCATTTCATAGTTCAGCATTCTGCACGTTTTTGAGCTATCGTATATCATCATCCATGAAAAATTCATAATTTGGGTCTTAACCACTTTAATTTTATGCACACATTCCAACCAGAGGGGTGTGTCCTCTGCTCTTGCTGGTTTTTTCCCTATTCTATCCTCTCACCCCCTTTTATACAATTAAAAGAAGACAGCTAGGGTTAGACAATACTGAAGCCCACCCTGCCTTCCAAAAACTGCTCAATAATGAATGAGAGTCATAATTCTGTGACTAAAGGGGGATCTCCAGGTATTCTACTGTCCCACTCAGATCCTTCTGGGTTTGCTGACCCGAAGACAGTCAGTGAAAGGAAAAGTTCATCCTTCATGGCAGTGAAATCGAGGTAGTTGCTCTCATCCAGATCTCTAATGTGGCCAGACAAAAGCCAGGTATAAATCAGCTTAAAATCTGGTCATTTCTGCCAAGTTCCAAATTAATCGTGAATATGGTCTAAGTGCTTCGTGCCAGGTGTTCCCAGTGGTGTCACTGGCCAGACGGCTTTGAGCGAACCTGGAGGAGTGAGCTCTAAAGTCAAGGAGGTTTTGCAGAGGTTTTTCTGTCAAAAGACTTATTCCTTTGTGACAGAAGGTCTTGGGCTAATGCTTTGGGGTTTTTGGGGGGAAAGATGAAATTGAAATCTTTCAAAAGTGGACATTCCTGGCCTGTTGGGGCTTTCTAGGTTACAACTCCTTCTTGTAGTGAAGTTGTTGCTTTGTGATGGGTTCAAATCCCAACACCATAGTGATTAACCCAACTTCAGTACTGGTTAAAGGACCTGGTGAGGAGACAGGAGTTTTTTAACTACTTGCCAGTATGATGATCAGAATCTTAACTGTTTTTCTCAATGTTTTATCATTACCCTAAATACTGCTAGGAAAGATGAGAGAACTGCAGCTTCTGTGGCCTATTTCTCTCTGGTCTCTGCTGCAGGAGCCAAGAAGGAGCCCTTGGCTTGCTTTCCGTTTGCTTGAAATTCCTCCCAACCTCCACTTCACCTTCTCGGTGACAATTGGGGAGAAACTCTTAATTTATTCTGTCCTGGTTTCGCCCATCCCCGCATGCCGAGCTCGCAGGGGCTGGTGCTTTCAGATGGAATATGGGTTCACTGGTCTGAAGTTTCTCTGGGAATGAAAAATCTGTTTGATTAAGGAAACACTGACTTCTGAAAGCCCATCAGCCTGCACAACTTTGTAAGCCAGGGCTGCAGAATGTCTAATTAAATGGAACTGCTCCCTAGAGGATTTGGCTTGCAGAAAATTAGTTTTCATGTTCTTGGCCTGATGTTTATTAAACGTTTCTTTTCCTTTTTCTCTCCTTTGCAGTTTTCATCTGTAGTTTCATGGTTGCCGCCCCAATCTTCGGTTACCTTGGTGACCGTTTCAACAGAAAGATCATTCTCAGCTGCGGGATCTTCTTTTGGTCAGCTGTCACTTTTTCCAGCTCCTTCATCACTGAACAGGTGAGAGCTTTGCAAAGGCACTTTGCAGGGTGTCCTCAAACAATATGTCCCTAAAAACTCCCCATTCCCCCTGACAGAGTGCCCAAGGGGAACGTATTTGACATATTGTACTGCAAAACCTGACCTTCCGTGGGTGAGGTGTGATCTGTGTAACTGTGTTTTCTTAACTGCCTCAGCTGTTATTCTTTGATCATCCACATTCATAAAAATAACAGGTGAAGTGTATCTAAGCAAGAGTTTCTGCTGACATAAGGGTTTTGTTTTAAGGGTGATTCTAAAGAAACTTTAAAAGGCTTGAAAAAAAAGGCTTGAAACAGTAAAATCGTGGCTCTATAGGAGTTCTCTTGTCTTCTGATATGCAAGAGAAGCCACTGGAGCTTGTTGGGAGGTCTGCTTCTGTTGTGTTGAATGACAAAACGCATCCAGCAGTGGTTTTATGCATGCACTTTGTTCCCTGCCCAACAAAGGCAGTGAAGGTGAATAGAGATCAGATGTAGTTTCGGTTCCTTTAACGCCAGTCGATGGATATGTCTGGGGAAATGATGATGGAGTTGTCAGGCTCACTTAATTTTGTCGGGCCATGCAGAGCATCCCTCACCTGCTTTTGGGACAGCCGCAGCACCCCGTTTCGAGGACTCCTCATTGCATTTATTTTCTTGCCTGTCTGAGGCACTTGGAGGAAACAATGATCTGGCAGTTTCTGTGGAAAAATATCCTCTCGTTTAAATCACATTGTAGAGGAGGCTTAATTGCTGCAGGTGGCAACATTCCTGGAGAGACAAATCACAGCTCCTGGCATCGTCAGAGCGGTGTCCCCAAGGGAGGCAGGGGCATTCCTCATCCTTTCTGCCCAGCTGCCTTCCAGAAATTGCAGCCTTGTGGTCACGCCTAAAGAATGACAACCGGGGACCAAACCTCTCCGCCCTGCTCCCTCCTGCCCACACACATGCTCTGCAGTTTCTAATAAAAGAGAATTTCCACCTAAAGTGGGCAGCGGCAGTCCCAGGTCCGTCTGGCTTCCACGTTGGGCTGATTGTTGCTGCATTTCTAAAGAAAAATGCTTATGGCCAAATGTAGGAGCCTTTAACTCAGTAAATTGTTCTGGTTTAGAATTGGCCAGGAAGCCTCCTTGCCAGAGGAAGAACATCTCACATCTAAAATGAAAAGAGTGTTTGGTTTTCTTTTGGGTTTTTTTTTTTGGTGGGTTTTGTTTTGTTGTTTTTTTTTTTATTTATTTATCTTCATAACATTCTGCAAAAGCAGCTGTGATCAGAGCCCAAAGAGGGAGGTGTTTTATGAAGGGAACAGTTACCTGACTCGTGCTCAGGTCCCCATCACTCTCTCTGCAATGAACCTACTCCTGTGGTTGCAAGTAGTGGCACAGTGGAACTCACTGATGTCATCTGTGTTTTCAGAGTTGATTTTCAGTTTAAGTATTTGGGTCGTATCAGCTGAAGTAGTTTCAGGGATTAATATACATGGTCAGCAGTATACTGGAGCTCGGAGTGGAAGTGGTATATTTTTAGCCAAAGAAAGGGAGAATAATGTTTATAAAGCTGGATTATGCTTGGAATCCAAATCACAATGGCTTGGAAGTCACAAAAGAGACAAGATCAAAATAGCCAGGCCTGTAAATTCCTCCTGGATTTGCATCAGTACTAACTCTGGACACAAACTATGACCTTAGATATAACCCAACCCAATACTGAGACAAATCCCCTGTCCTGATTTTACTGTGATCCTCAACTCTACCTGAAAACTTACCTGTTAAGCTAGAGGTCTCATGCCCAGCTCTTGTTATTGACTCCAGGAGCTTATGGAGAATTTGCAGCTGCTGAATGAATGTGCTTTACCCGGTGGCTGCAGCAGTGGAGCAAGGTTGTAAGAATAACCCCAACTTCATGTGGTGTCCCTACCACTTTGGTACCCTTTTGGGAGGCCTGGTCTTTAATTGGGAAGACATACTACATTGAACAAGGTGAATTCCTGAAGTGCTAATGAGAAAAAAGGTCACAGAGGAGCCGATGCAGCTTTTTTTTCTTTATTCAGTGATTAACTAGGCATTTTTCCTGATCTTTGTCTTCCAAGATTCGAGGAGCAAAGCACTGGCTCTTCTCTCAAGTATTTTTCTTTCTTTCTTTTAAGACTGTATGTGTGTTTGTCGGGGGGGAGGCTAGGAACTGGAATATGAAAAACTCTTTGCTGGCACAAGTAAAAACAGTAGTGGGGCTACTGTAAATAAATAAGTCCTCGCAACCAAGTCAACATGACAACACAAGGCTAAAAGGAGCAAGTTGGTACAGGCTGAGCCCGTTGAAATAAAGAAAATTCCTGTATGTGACAACAGCAAAAATACTGAACTAGGAGAAAAACAGTAGCCGTTCCGCAGAAATAGCAAACTGTGTCTTCAGGGATTGGCTTTCTTCAGATTTTGACAGTGTCTGGTGCCTCGTGCGTGCTATCCCTGTGTAATTAAATAGAGTACACATCCTCAGAGTTCAAATCTGGAGTGTAAATGGAAAGAGACAGCTTAACAAAGGCAGAAAGCGGCTGCAGAGCTGGTGGACTCCGAAGGCACCCAATTTGTAATAATTTTTGGCAGTGTGTCATTAATATTAGTTCCCTGCTAAAATATGGACACTTACATGAAAACAATCAAAATGCTAACATTTGACTGAATATCTGGATTATTTGTAATTTATTGTGCAAACGAGCATGCAGAAAAGGCCGTGTAAATTCTTATCTGTCAAGTTACACAATAAAGAAATACTGATGTGGTGAGAAAAAGGACATGGAGTGAGAAACTGCCTCAGAGTGATGGCTTTTGAAATCCTTTGAAAAAGGATTGGAGCGCAATGAAACGGTTCATCTGAGATACTATCTAGATGCTATTTCATGCTGTTTGGGTTAAAAAGATAGTGACTGAAAATCGGCAGATAAAACAGGGAGTTGGATGTATATGCCGTGCAGACACGGAGTTGCTAAGAGAACACTGCATTACAGTTTGTAAACGTTTATTAAAATATCCTAGTTATTTATTACCAAATATCTTTGGGCTTTTAACGTGGAATAATGACTGTCAAATAAATGAAGAATTAATCTCTTATCTGCTGGTGGCTACTAAATAGTAAGTACTTACAGAGGAAAAAAGAAACTCAGGTCAAAATTTAAGGGTAATTTTAAGAGAGTTTGTAGAAGATGATATTACAGAAAACAACATTGCATTAATTCCTTGCATAACAAAATAGAAACAGGACAACTAGATACTTAAATGTTTAGTTACTGTTCATGAGGTCTTAAATTGCATTTTAAAAAAAAACAAAAATAAGAAACCCAAATAAATACCATCTCAGAGATTAATTCCATAAATATACCTAGTTTCATGGATAAAAATAGCTAATGATAAATTTCAATAGAGAAAATAATCAGAAGTAACAAGGTTGAGAGAATACTAAAAAGGTCACTTTTAGTTCTGTCAAATAATATGATCTGATAATTTATATTGGTGCACAATTTCTCTATAGAAAAATAAGAAACGAGTCCTCTTCTACATTGTCTCTGGTACTTGCACATTTCTGCTCTATATAACTGTTTAGCACTTCCTAAAATGAAACTTGCATAAAAATCATTAATTAACTTGTTCATTCATCTAAAATTAGTTAAAGTTGGTACATATTTAGACCTATCTCTAGATTAACTCCATTTATAGAAACTTCAATAAATTATGGATATATCTTAATTTGTATTTTTTAAGTACAAACACCTGCTTAGAAATTACGTCCCTTTATGGATGCCTTTTAATCAGTTCTGCACCTGCGGGTACACAAATTCCAGTACTTTCACCTGCAAAACCCTTTCTTGTGTTGTTTTGGCTTTTGGGAAGCATTAGGAGAAGACACTGTCTGGTTGTTTCCTTACAGAAAACTCTTTGAGGAGTTTCTTTACGCAGGTGCATTTCCATCTGCACAAAAAGCTAAATACGTGTCTGGTTTCCTCTGTATCAATACCAATGCTGATTTAATAAGTAACCAGTTTTTCCTGCAGACAGCATTTTGAGGAGCATGGAGCTGGGTTGCCTGTGTTGTGGCTGAGCATCCTGAGCCGGCTGATATTCCAGGATGTCACTGCAAAGAGTCTGTTGTCCCAATTGCACCATTTTTCTCTTTCTGAACAGTTTCACAGGAAACAATTTGGTTATTGGGAGTGACCAGACCACGTGCTGAGAGTTTGTTTTGGGCTGCTTGGATATCCACATCTATTAGTTGTAATAATAGTTCTTACAGCTGATGCTTTGACCAGAAATTTGTCGTAGATGCGACCTAGCTTTGGGTTCTACCTTCCTACCCCCCTTAGCACCAGCTCCAGAGACATCAGGACCCTCCTGGGCAACCACCACTGGCTTAAAGCAAGAAGGAGGTGGAAAGTTGCAAACTGTTGTCCCAGTCTTGTGAAATATTCCTGGGTAAATATCTTGAATAAGAAATACGCATATTTTTGTGTAAAAGTGATGCTGTTTTACAGATGAGCAAAATATTCTGCTAAGTAGTTTGGCTCCACTGGGCTGGGAGACCAAACGTACCTAATAATCAGCCAGACCAGGCTGTGGTAAAGTGGGTTTGCTGGGAGACATCAGAGCTGCAGATTGGAGAAAGTTTGGGAATGAAAAAGCAAAGAATTACCAAGGTAAATCAGGAATGTGCTTTGGAATACTCCAGTTCTGGGTAAATATTTCTGTTTAAATGTTGATATAGCTAACATCACAAAACCTTTTTGCTCCAAGTTAATCTGGGTAGATATTTCTGCTCATGTTTGTTTTTTTTTTCTCTTTTCCTGTCTTTCTGATTTATCTCTGAAAGAGGAAGCAAATAGTCCGCTGTGGAATTCCAGTTAGCCTGCAGTGCTTGCTAAAGTCCCGTCTCTCAGACTTGCCAGATGTATATTTATTTCCAAAGCTTGTCTTTCAAGGAGCGCTCAAAGAGAAGCAACAAATTATGTGCAGCATGGAACAAATGGTTAGCTGGGTTAATTTTAAAAACATAAACATAAACCAACCTCACTCCCTACACATGATGATTCACTCCAAGAAAAAAAATAAATTAAAAAAGCCTTTAGTCTTACGTGTTCTGGCAGAAGTTGTGTTATAAAACATACAGCTTCTCTTCCTTTGCTTCCACCGTGTAAGATAAATCCAGGCTTTGAAAAACAGAAGCAAACAAAACTAAAAGCCCCAAGCCATGGTTTTGTGTGTAAGGAGGGTGCCGAGTGTTATCTTTGAAGCTGCACATCCCTCCAGTCCCTCCCCTCACATGCAGTTCCTGACGGTTCCTGGGGCTGGTACAGAAATCGGGGCTGGAGCTCACGCAGGGTGCTCACAGACAAAGGCTGTTAATTGCCTCTGGTGTAATTTGCCAGCCTTTCATGTGGTGCTGGAACCCTACGGATGGGCATGTGCTGTTGGCATTTGGATTTCTGCGCGCTCGCCCTTTTGCTAGATCAGCTCGGGAAAAATGCAGACCACTGCCTGCTCCCTTATCCCAGAGGAAGAGATTACGGAGTCATGGAATCATCTGGGTTGGAAGGGACCTTGATTGTTGAGTCCAACCATCAACCTAACACTGCCAGATCTACCACTAAGCCATGTCCCTCAGCACCACATCTTCCCAGCTTTTAAATACCTCCAGGGATGGCGACTCCACCAATTGCCTGTTCCAGTGTTTGACAAACCTTCCTGTGAAGAAATTTTCCCTAATATCCAACCTAAACCTCCCTTGGCGTAACTTGGGGCCACTTCCTCTTTATGGTGGGTACCATAGGACAGTAGTGTTCTATTCTAACTGCCAGTGGTGCCAGCAGTCAATTACTAAGTGCTGTAATTATGGCCTCTGTGCAGCGCTGGTGCAGTGCCCGCTGCGCTCTGCCAGCTGTAGCCAGCTCCTGCTCTGCCTCTGCTCTGTTAAAATGAGACATGACAATCTTTGGGACTGTTTAGTATGAGGAAGAGGAGGCTGAGGGGAGACCTCGTCACTCTCTACAACTACTTGAAAGGACACTGTAGAGAGGTTGGTGCTGGTCTCTTCTCACAGGTAATTAACGACAGAACGAGAGCGAGCGGCTTCAAGCTCCAACAGGGGAGGTTTAGACTGAACATTAGGAAGGAATTTTTCACTGAAAGAGTGGTCGGGCATTGGAACAGGCTGCCCAGGGAGGGGGGGGAGTCACCATCCCTGGATGTGTTTAAGGGACGTTTAGATGCAGTGCTGAGGGACATGGTGTAGGGGAGGACTTTGTAGAGTAGGGGAGATGGTTGGACTCGATGATCCCAAGGGTCTCTTCCAACCTGAATGATTCTATGATCTATCCATCTCCTCTCCAGTTATCAGGGGTCCCTCCTAACCCCACGTGAGCCACTGGGCTGGGGATCAGGGGGTGCCAGGGGAGGGAGGATGCTGTGCTGGGTGGCTCTGAGGTCCCAGGAGAGAGGGAGAGGATCACCTCTTCACACTGCAGGGTGAAATTCTTTACGCACTACTTCTGCCTCACTTTCCCTCTCCTGTATGTCTGAAAGGAGATGGTTTCAAGAATGCTAATTTCCACAGCCCCCTGTAGACCAGCCTCCCCCCTCAGCAGCCTACTGTGCAAAAAGCTTACTTGCACTGCAATGTGCTGGTGATGGCATTGCCCATCAGGAGAAGAGATGAACCCACCTCAAGTCTCCAGTGATGTGTACCGGTAGGAATTGTCAGGTTCCTGGAGCAGTTCTGCTCTGAGAAGCTCCCTCTGTGTTTTCATGGTTACGTGACTCTCCAGCTGTAGCCAGGACTAGGTCAAGACATAAAATCTATGTTCTCTGAAGGTTCTATGGGAATTGAAAGGCACTGTTTCTTTGACTTCTCTCCAGCCTAAAGGCACCTTCTGCTCCTTCCCAGTGCTATTCACAGCACTCTTATCAGATATACTATCTTGGAGGTTTTTATATATGAATTATATGAGGTGCACTGTAGTTGTTCTGTCAATAACTAAGCATTGGCCAGGCTGGTCTAAAAGTATTTTGGGCATCTCTCAAGTCTGCTGGCATCTTCACCACAGCTGATAGCTAATATCGTGTGGGAAACTGCCTTCATGTAAGAGCAACATCTTCTCTTGCACAGAGAAGTGTAATGATTTGAACTCTTGAATCTTGGGTCCTCACTGTTCGCTCAGATTTTGCTGACCTGGAAGAGAAGAGATGGGAGAAGATTTATGTAAGTGAAATAGTTGCAGCTTGCTGAAATAGAGTGCAGAATTGCTGCCCTGTGTTTGTCTCCCAGCTGCTTTATATTCCTGCCTTGTCCCTTTCTACCCGTCCCTCTTCCAAGGGAAGCTATAAATGAAAAACAGGTTAGGGTGTTCTCAGAGCATCAGCCCCAAAAGCCAATCTAGGAGAGGAGGAGGCTTTTCATAGGTGTTATCAGAAATTGAAGCGGTGTATTTTCTGCTCCAAGTTGTCTTTTTTCCCCCTCTGGTATCTGCATCTATGTATCTGTACAGCGTTTGAGAAGAGTTATTGAAAACACAGCTGGTGGTGGCTGCCAGGAGAGAGTGTAGTTCCAGGGTGTACTCAGAAAGCTTATTCATGTGATGAGAAAAAATGAACTTCAAGAAACTACCCTAAAGAATATCTCTCCCACACGTTGCATGTCCTGTCTGCAGCGTGTCTGGAAGAGGATCGGTTCTGCTCTCCCCTCCAAAAATCAAAATTATGCTCTGAGTCCCCCCTTCCCCAGGCAGAAACAGTCTGGCACCACGTCCCCTTCAAACTGCTCAAATCACCCCAATCACAGGCTGTTATGTTCATAAATGTGCCTCCTGCCCTCTGGTACCTGCTTTTGGGTCATTAATCAGTCTGAAATCACACAATATCTGGATCAAACACCGCGGATGCTGAAAGAAGAAGAGATGTCTCTGTTGCCGAGTGCTGCAGCTCACCTGAACCTTCTGTGCCACCTCACTGAAAGGATTTGCACTGATGGCAGAACCGCTCCTCCCAGCTCGGGCCTTTTCTGGAGCAGGGGGACAGAGGTTTGTGCTGGGAGAGTATCAAGAAATAGGCTGGAGGCTTAATGCTAATTGGCAGTGGGTTTCGGTGAGGGCTCCCTGTAATTGCCTGCTCCTTTTTATAGAGAGCTGTTGGTTATCGAGATTACTGGAAGCTGCTGCGATCGTTATCGTGGGGTCTGCGATTGTGGTTCTGATTCAGCTCCTGCTTTGGAAGCCTGTGGGAACCTTTTGTGTGTCTCTGTGGGAGCTGAGTCAGACCTACATCTTTTTAAATCAATATGCTTACATTTGAGGCTCTTTCATCGGATCATGAAAATGCCTGGAGACAACAGCTGGGGACCACGGTGCCGGCATGAAAGATCTTTACAGGCCAAAAACCTTTACGGCTTTGTCCCATTTTTATGCAGAAACCTGAATTTACAGTCTCTAGGTTGAAGAGTAGGAAAGTTCAGCCGCTCTGTCAGTTAATGGATGGTTTGGAAGCGATGTCTGTTTGTGCCTATCATCTCCCTGTCCTGCTTTTATTGTGCTGCAGCAGGAAGCCTCACCTGGGTCAGTTATTTGCTGAGGTGGCAGAGGGAAGAAGGCATATTTATTTCATCGCCAGGCTGTGTGTGTGTCTCGGAAGCGTTCCTCCTTCTTGTGTTGTCTATTAAAATGTATATTCTGCTTGTCGTGCTGCAGCAGAGGCCTAACCCCAGAGCGTGCTGATGGAGCACAAAAAGGGCGTCTTATTGCTTCAACCTTGTCTTCTTGGAAGGCTCTATAATGCTTTAGCATTGTGCTTTGTAGGTAGTTATTCCTTCATCTCAAGCTCAGCCTCATTCAAAACATCCTAGGAATGGAAGAAAGGGAAAATGCTCCTTAAAGACACTGGGATTGAATCAGCCGGGGGGGAAAATTTTTTAAAAAGAAGAAAAAAAATAGTAGTGCTGCATGTGAGTCTCCAAGCAAATGTGAAAATATAGAGTAAGGAATGATAAAATTTCCTCTCAGCTTAGTGTGATCCTTGCAGTAGTAGTTGTGACCTGAGGAACAGGAGTCATTCCCGGTGCAGTCTCCGCTGCTGCATGAGGTGCTCCTGCAGTGGGGACGTCTGGCTTGGGCAAAGCAGTTGAGAAGATGGAGCAAGTCACTGCTGCGGTGTCTGGGTGGCTCCTGGTGATCCTGTTCCTTTGGAAATAAGCTTCCCAGATAATTGTGTATTGAGGGTATTGAGAGCAGGCCAGGTTGGTGGGGTAGAACATATCTCTTCATGCTGCGCTGGGTTGTTCAGCAACGGGTCTGGAGAAACATTACTGTTTGTTTCAGGATTTAAGCTGAGATGTACGTAGCATGGATGGAAATGAGGCAGCTTAATGGCTTGTGTTCTTGAGGCTTATGACTTGGGAAGAAGCATGGTGCTTCAGGAGAGCTTGGTCAACGATGCCTCACTGACTAAGAAAACAATTCATTTAACCCAGTTTTAGGCTCATTAGGAGGCCTGGAAACTAATCTGAATTTTGGATTAAGAAGAGCCTTGGTGGTTCTTCAAAGTTGTGCATATTGTCCTGAAAAACAGGATGCAGGAGAGAGGGAAAGTGTTAATTAGCCCCTTTGGCTTGTGTTCAGATGCAAAACTATGGATTTGGATCTTTCTTTGGTTGAGCTCTTGGTTCCCTGCTGACACAAAAGCCCCGGTGGTACTGTAGGAGGTGTAAGTGCTTCTTCAATGGCACACACGGGCTGTGGCCTCCTGGGTCATGCATAAAGGCTGAAAAAAGGACCATTGTGTCCCAAGTAATGTGCAAATACTGTGAAGATGGGAAACGTCTTACAGTACCAGGTGCTAAATTAGCCTTTTGAAGTGTTGACATTTCTTTTAAATGCATAAAGTTCACATGCTACACAAAACACTGCATTTGCAATTCAGATAACATTGAATTAGAGTACTGATCTCAAACCCATGTAATAGATTTTGAGCTGGAAATCCCTGGGAATGGCGCTGATCATCATGACTGAGAACGTGATTGACGAAGTCTCATGAGAAGACAGTGACAAAACATGCAAATGCACTTAATATAGTTAAACAGGATTGTCATTTTGTCAAACAGGCTGGATGTAGAGAATGAAATGAAGCTCCAGCATGACAAAACCTTGCCAATTAATAACGCTTCAACTAGCGATGTAACAACTGTTCAAAGAAGATCATGAATAAGAAGAAGCTGCGAGGTAGGAGGAATTGGTAGATGCATGTTTCTTTCTAGAAATCTGATGATAAAAGTGAGACATCTCTCGGATGTATGCCAGGCATCCCACCAGGTCAGCCTTTCTCACAGTACTTGGATGTGTCTTGGTTGAGTGAGAAAGCAGGAAGAAAAAATTTCAGAGCTTGGAATAATTGGGTTGGTTTTTCAGCAAAGTTGCCTCAAAGGTCCAACCTGCTGCTCTACTTAAATTTTTAGCACGTGCAAAGTAAAACATGCCAAGAATCGGTGAAACCAACAGTGTGGGTAAAGTTGCTGGGACTATAACTTTGTCTGCAGTAGTTTCATTTAAAACTTGGGGCGTTGCATTAAAATATGTCCTTCATGAACTCTCAAAGCTTGTTCTACTCTTGAAAATGTAGATAGAGCAAAACATTCCCACCTGGCTGTCTCAGTCAGTTGAGTGAGGCTTTTTTCAAAGAGTACTGAGAAATTGTAGTTTCTGGAGTTGTCTCAGGGGTAGAAACACGGGGTTGTGCTCTCCAAGAATGAGACCTGTCTGCTGGAGTTGATAAATTCTGGTGTAAGAATTGGTCCAAATCAAAGAGTGAGCCAGGACAGTCTGTCGGGTTGATGTGGTTTGATCTCACACATTTCTATAGACATTGTTGAATGTGAAGATGTTCGTGTGATCTGTCAGTGCCTGTAACTATTTGTTCTGAAAAATCTGGTATCTGTTTATAGCTGGGTTGCTTGGATTCAGTCTTCGCTTGTGACTCATCTGTGGCTGGAACACGGCACCCTGTTACTGCCTCTGAATATTCTTTCATTTCACATACGGCAGGTCATATTCCAGTATTTGAAAACTTTTGTGTGTCAAGAACCTTGCATTGTTTCCACAGTTGCAAAAAAAACACGTTGTAGTTCTCCTAATCTCTATTTTTGTGATTATGTTGTGGTTGTCTCTGCACGTCTCAGGAAGGGGACGGTGATAGTGCCCACTGCCAGAGATGTTTGTTGCAGGCGCTGATAAGTGTGTCCCACCTGACAGATCTGGAACAAAAAGCAACAGTTTGCTTCCGACCCAGAACTATTAAGGTTCTCAGGGGAGCAGTTTGGGAAGATACATTCTGGCCGAGCTGCATGTAATGGTTTTGTAACACGGATAAATGACCACTGTTTCAGCCATCTGAAATGCTGCGGACTCCTCTGTTTGTGGGGCCACAAGGATAAAAAGTGCTTTAACATGGTGTTCTAGCAGGCACTGGTAACATGGGGCTCTTCATGATCCCTATGATTTATTTCAAAACATCAACCTTTTTTCTTTAAGGTCTATTTCATACATATTGCTCATGTAGCACTCCACCGGATGGTGTCCTGGTGAATAAGCAAGCCAGTCTGTTATATTCCTTCCAATTACATTCCAGGCCCCTGTCATTAATGCAAGAGGCTAAATTGAGAAGAATGTAAATCCCACCATTTGAGTGTCATGTAATATTTTTACCACGGGCAGGACAATCAAATGAAAAGCCCTTCAATTAGTAAGCTGAAATGCTGCTTTGTCTTAACTGAGGCTATTGTCAGGACCTGGTGGTGCTGCTTCATCACCCAGTGTCTTGTAATTACATTACCTAATTGAACGGAGAATGGGAATTTGGTTTACTCTTTTTTTTTTTAGTTTCTTTCTTTTTTTTTTTTTGTTTTCCCCAAAAGCGGCTAAAAATA
>NW_015090977.1:6058474-6089672 GCF_001431845.1 Calidris pugnax
AGTTTTTTTTTTTTTTTTTTTTTGTGCTACCCAAAAGTGGCTAAAAAGTAATAGAAGCGCCTCTCAGGACTGCCACAGGTTTGAAGGGAGGGCAGTGATGGGAATTTGGGTTTCGGGTGCTGCAATTTTAATGCTGAAAGGGAATTTCACATTCAAAATTCGCAAGTAGCTAAGAAAATCTTGGCCCTGGTTTGTGTCCCTGCGAAGCAGACAGCGGCTCCCTGCCGGCTCCGGGAAGCCCTGTGGGAGTCTTGCCACTTCCAGGGTGGTTTTGTTTTTGTTTTTTCTTCAGAGTGCTTAATTAGGTGCTACTCTTTAGAGCCTATCTGTAGGTATCCAGTTGTTAAACACTTTAGTCGCTGATTGAAGGGTGTGATGAGTGAAAAAGGAATATCTTACAGTCTTCATTGGTTATTTTTATCTACTAAATAATAATATAAATCTCATAAAATAAGGGCACTTTAATCAGCCAGAATCTCAAGTACATTTCCAAATAAAACTTTCCACATTCAATTAAGTATGCCTGAACAGGTCACCTGGGAGAACTAAAGCCATTAGCAAATACTAGAGACAGTCAAAGGAAAGGTGAGTGGACTTTGCTTCATCTCCCTTGCTCATTTCTATATTTAAATATGCATTTTGTTCTCTTTCAACTTGCTGTAGTGTCTCTTCTCTTTGCGGGGCTCTAAAACCAGCTGAATTTTCCCCAAAGGGAATTGTTCAAAGGTGAGGTGCTGAGAGCTGAGAATTGGTAGGATGCTAAATGCATCCAAATGAGCTGAAGTTTTGAAGTTTGACATAGTGTAGATGGATGCTGTAGAAGAATCAGACCTGCTTTAGAAGCTATAGTTTAAGTCCATCCTAATTGCAAAAAGTTCATATATTGAACCTTGAGCAAATGATTAATCAAGTGTACTAAGGATTCAGTAACTCATAGCTTGCTATTAAATCTTGGTGTGGTGTGGTCTCATCTGTAACCTGTTTATAACCTCTAGCCAGCATATAATAAGCATGTGTGAATAAAACAAATGTGAATGTGTGAATGAAATGTGTGAATACGTGAAGGAAGGCTCAGGGCATTTTCACTTCAGTGTTAGAGACCTGCTCTTCGGAGTTCAGGGGAAGACCTTTGGGTAAGAGAAGCAACCTTCATTGGACACGAATACTTGAATTTGTATATTTTCCATGCCCAAGCAAGCTTCCGGGAGGCCAAGTGAAGAAAAACCTGTTTAATGTGAATGCAACAGAGACACAGTAAGTGAGATGGTGTCTGCCCTGTGGATTTAACTGGGATTTGAATAGCTTACCTTTGCTAAAGTGAAATAGTCACTCTAGAGCTGTGCTTCTGTCCCTAGAGTGCCTGTGTGTATCAGTGTGTATCAATACCTGATAGGAGGCAGTGAAGATGAAGCCAGACTCTTCTCAATGGTGCCCAGTGAGAAGATGAGGCAATAGGCACAAACTAAAATACAGGTAATTCCATTTAAACACAAGAAGAAACATCTGTACTGTGAGGATGGTTGAATACTGGAACAGGTTGTCCAGTGAGCTGGGGCTTCTCCATCCTTGGAGATATTAAAAACTCAACTGGACATGGTCTTGAGCAACCTGTTGTATTGACCCCGCTTTGAGCAGGGGGCTTGGACTAGACTGTCTTCAGAGGTCCCTTCCAATCTCAATTACTCTCTGGTTCCGTGATGTGCATGTAAAGGAGAAGAGCAGTTTAAAAATGGTGATGAAAGACGGGCTTGGAATCAAGAGTTCAATTTGAAGGGAGGAGACTGTAGAACTTAAATCCAGCAGTGATAGAAGTTACGGGAAGTGTCGTGTGCGGTAATGACTTAATAGGCAGTTGTGATTGTAAAGAGGTGGGAAGTGAAAAGTGATTATGGGTAAGTGATGACAGAAGCAATGAGGGGAGAATAGAGGAGTCTAAACCCAATCACATCTCTGCAATGGGCCAAATGGCAAAAGAGCCAGCAACTGCAGTGAATCTCCCCAGGCTACGCTGCCAGCGTGACTCACGTCTGATAAGGGAAGAACATCTTGTTGGAGGTGAGAAGGGTAGTTTATACTCATATTTATCAGACAAGTAACTGTAGCAAGAACCTCTAAGTGCGCTTGTATCTCTACAGAAAACAGATAAAATACTGATAGCATTGCATCACAGCTGATAACTCATCAACCTGTCGCCAACCAGGCTCCATACAAGCATGTATCCTGGCTAGCTGCTATCTATGCCACCCAGAGATTAAACATAGTCAACTCTTTTGGTTGCAGGAAATCCTGAAAACAATGCTTTCCCAGCCTATTAATGGGGGAGAAAAGTACCACCCAACAAAGCATCACAGTGAACAGTTCTGCCCCCATGTTATTTTGTGTTTTTGGTCTCTGCTGTTAATCCCCTTGAGGGATTAGTTAAGATTACTTGTAGATAAAGGTAGATACTCATCTTCCTTTGTTCCTCCCAGACAGTAAGACACCAAAAGGCCAAAATTTGGCATGAATATTCAGTTACTTAAAAGTCTGGGCTGGACTTGGACTTGACAGTAAGACATGTTCTTCAAGACTGGCATGGAACAATTCACCAGTACTACATATGAAATCCCTCTCTAGCCCTTTACAATACTTATTCTCCGTTTATTAAAGAAGAGTTTGAACCATTGATGTTTGAGAAGGTAGGGTGTGTGACTGGTCCATACCTAGATTTGACACAGCATGCCTGTCAAGTGTGTGAACCCAGGACTTGTATCCACCAATGGAAGCCAGTTGCCCTGGTTATATGTATTTGAAATTTATAAAGCTTTAGGGGTGCACAGAGGTGGAAGATGTATTTAGGCTTATCTGTTCTGCTGTAGCCTTTGTCATCCATCCAGATGCAGAATGGAATTTAAAACATGAGCATCATTGTTTAATGTCATCTTGTCTTTCACGATATGTGGGTGTCCTTGTTTGACTTGGAAACTTTCAGATTCTCAAAGGCGACCCCCTCATTACTGGGAGGAGTAAGAGAAATGGAGTGGTTAGTGTTTAAGCAAATATGTCACCTGCATTTGTAATGTCATTCCATTGCTCAGCTCTCCTAATGAGCTGGAATTTGACTGAGTTTACAGGAGCCAATGCTCTTAGTCACAACACCGATACTCAGAAGCTGTTCCTGGTGTGGTTTGCATCACGGTTAATGGTACATCTTTGCGTACCTGTGGTGGAGGGTGTGGTGTGTCATCTTTAACCACTTGCATCCCTGCAAAGTGCTGATACGGTTGGGAAAACTTAATGGAGTGCAAGAGGAAGGGGTGTTTGTCTGGCCAGACAGTGCAGGTTCTGCTTGGGAAAGGCAAATGCTTGCACGGAAGTGTTGCTGTCAAAAGGGACCACTGTTGTGCTGCCCTTTGAATGTACATTTGATGATCAGAGAGCTGGAGAATCTCTCCTGGAGAAGAGGAGGCTCTGGGGAGACCTTACAGCAGCCTTCCAGTACCTAAAGGGGCTGCAGGAGAGATGAAGAGGAACGCTTGGTCAGGGAGGGGAGCCATAGGACGAGAGGGAGCAGTTTTAAACTGGAAGAGAGAAGATTGAGATGAGATCTCAGGAAGAAATTCTTTGCTGTGAGGGTGGTGAGAGCCTGGCCCAGGTTGCCCAGAGAAGCTGTGGCTGCCCCATCCCTGGAGGGGTTCAAGGTGGTTGGATGGGGCTTTGAGCAGCCTGGTCTGGTGGGAGGTGTCCCTGCCCAGGGCAGGGGGTGGGACTGGATTATCTTTAAAGTCCCTTCTAAGCTAAATCATTCTATGATTGGAGCCCTGTGGGTTTTCTTTGGTCAGCTGACCCTAAATCATTCTATGATTTGAGCCCTGTGGGTTTTCTTTGGTCAGCTGACTCCTGCGATATATCACATTTATCTATCTTCAGCTGATCTAACTGGTCATTTGTGTCTGTCACGGTACCTGGATGTCGTCAGTGCAAGACCCTGCCAGCTGCAGAAATACAGGAGTGTAACTGCACTACAGTTCAGCAATGGTTTTGTCTAGAAACTCAGGGAGATTAAATCAATCCCAATGCTTTCTCTTTACCACTCCTGCGATATATCACATTTATCTATCTTCAGCTGATCTAACTGGTCATTTGTGTCTGTCACGGTACCTGGATGTCGTCAGTGCAAGACCCTGCCAGCTGCAGAAATACAGGAGTGTAACTGCACTACAGTTCAGCAATGGTTTTGTCTAGAAACTCAGGGAGATTAAATCAATCCCAATGCTTTCTCTTTACCTTATTGTCAGTCCACACACATGTGTGACGATCCTAGCTGCCTGGTGGCATGGATGGTTTTCCTTATGCTCATCTTCTTTCCAAGGATGCAAACCTTCATTCTGTGCCCTTGTTTGCTGCATAATATTTGTATAATAAGAGAAGGAAAATATGGCAAACCTCAGCAGTTCAAATATAGAATTTCATGGTGGTGAGCCCTCTTTTGCAAAACTAAATGTAGAATCCATAGGAGGTTAACTTGATGTCCTCATATAGCAAAGGGTGGGGGTGCAGTTGCTGTAGCTGTGTGGAAGATTCTTCTTTCAGCAACATGAGTTCAAACCATGGCTTGTGATTGTCAGTCCACACACATGTATTTTAGGCTCTGCGTGACAATCCTAGCTGCCTGGTGGCATGGATGGTTTTCCTTATGCTCATCTTCTTTCCAAGGATGCAAACCTTCATTCTGTGCCCTTGTTTGCTGCATAATATTTGTATAATAAGAGAAGGAAAATATGGCAAACCTCAGCAGTTCAAATATAGAATTTCATGGTGGTGAGCCCTCTTTTGCAAAACTAAATGTAGAATCCATAGGAGGTTAACTTGATGTCCTCATATAGCAAAGGGTGGGGGTGCAGTTGCTGTAGCTGTGTGGAAGATTCTTCTTTCAGCAACATGAGTTCAAACCATGGCTTTTGCTGGTGCTGTGCATCTGTATGAGTAATGGGCACAAGGTTGGCTGTATCTGAGCCATCGCATCGGTTCGTGTGTCTCTACTCTGAAGGAAACATGGATTCGGGTTGTTTATGCGACCCTTACAAGCTTCTCCACATTGAAATGCAAATACTTAATAACCGAAGCTTAAGGATCATATGATTCTTTAGACAGTAAATCTGGTTGTTCAGAGCTGTACACATATTTGGCAGATTATGGGTTTATCACTGGCAGCTAATCTTTTGGAAAACTGTGGCTTAATTCCTTTTGTTAACTAATTAAAAAGAGAGAAAGAAGTTAAAGCTGTAATTAGAGCTATTAAAACCTGTGTTACTCACTCAATGGTCTATACAAGTAGGATAAATGTATAATTAGCATGTTTGTCCAAACATGATTAAAACCAGTCACGTGTCCCAGGCCATCAAACATTTGTGTGTGCATGAGATTGAGAGGAAAGTCAGTATGAAAATGTGAATACAAACAATGTCATACTTTGCAGAGAAAATACATGAACTATATTTTGGCACATTGTAAATATTTAACTCAATAATGAAAGCTTTTTTTTTCAGATGAAAGTTCTGGAAGGATTGTGTCACACCTATAGCTTTTGGTAGGACAGTGTCATTGGCAACAGTAGTGAGACCAGGTCTGCCCGGCCCCATGAGCTATCGCTGCATTGGCTGTGGTTTGCTGATAGTTTTAGAAATTTAGAAGTTAGTAGGTAGCAAAGTTCTTTTAGTGATTGGTGCATTCCCTGAGGCATAAGGATTTGCATCCCTGCCAAAACTCACATCTTTTTGAGAAGATTTGGTTTCTTTTTTGTTTGGGTTTGTTAGTCTTCCAATCACAAAGTAGTAAATTCTTCAGCTTTAGAAGGAGGGTGTATTTTTTCTTCCACATTGTTAGAAGATGGGAAGGAGGGAGCAGGTCCATTGACTTATCTACCTCACACAGGCATGTACGAGTGCTTTCTCTGTGCACTAGTTTCTGGTGGTGACATCTCTTGGAGGGAAATTCCCAGGAAGACTGTGGTGGTTCCAGGTGTCTCTGACAGCCACCTTTCTTTCCATATCTTGGTGGTTTATTCCATACTGGGATCTTCCCTGGCACATGTCTCATCTGCCCCTTTGGAGAAATGGTCTTGGAGCATCTTTGCATCCTAAACTGCCCCCAGAGCTCTCAGCAGCCATGTGGTGTGGTTCAGGTGTCCCTATGATACCCCTCCCCAGGTGCCCCAATCCAGATGGGGGTTTCTGCCACACAGTCATTCCAAAAAAGCCCATTGCATCTCTACAAACAAGGGATGGTGGCAGCCCTCATGGAGGTGCAGGCATCTCTGACGTGACTGCTAACCAAAATTAAAGACATAAATAAATTGCTTTCTGTAATAGCTCTTGGTTTCAAAAAACTTCAGCTGCAAGCACTGACCCAGAGAGAAGAACTCTGAAGTATTGAGGTTGCTGGGCTTAACCTGTGGAAAAGGAATAAGCTCAGGTGCTGAAAGCTGAGTCAGATGTTTTCAATTTTTCCTGCCAGAGTGAGAACTATTTGCGCAAATTACAGGAGAGTTCCAAAGTAATGTAGAAAGGAATAAGCTGCTTTCATACATATCAATTTCCACTTGGGGAACAGTGAAATTGAGTTAAAAGTCTTAGCTGTTTCTATGGCTTTTAAGCACAGATAATGTAGAGAAGATCTTGGCTGGTGTCAGCCCTTTTTGACTCACTAAACTGCTGAGAATCTTGGGGTGGGACAGAAGAAAAAGCACTTGGGGAAGAATCTAGTGTAGAGGAAATGGTCAGTGTCGTGGTACAGCTGTGGGGGAGAAGGGTGCTCCCTCTGCCTGGGTAGTATCTGCCTTTCTCATTTCTTTATGTTGGTTGTCATGTTCACATACACTTGGAGAGGGAGAGGCATGTTCTTATGGGTGTATGTGTGTATAAAGACACACACACATAACACAGCACTCGTCTATATTGCACACATAGTGGTTTGGGGACCAGTTTCTAAGTGGGTCATGGTATGTCTATGGTCCAAATGAGTAGCAGCATAAGAATTTTGCTTTGTTGTTTATATTTTTTCTTCCTGTATGAAAAATGAAAAGATTAGGCCTCTCTCTGAAAGGACAGCTTTTTGTCTTGGGGAGCTTCCCACCTCTCCCCCTTCAGAGGGGATAAAAACTAATCTTGACTGAGTGATTAGACATGGCAAATGGGGGTTCTACCTTAATGTAACCAATTACTGCATAATTTTGTTGCATAGGTTCCAACAGGATGCGTGCTAACCAAAGATCCAGAAATCTTTCAGCAGGATAAGAAGAAGAATTAACTCTTTAATCCTAGATATAGAGCTCTGAAACTAGGCGCAACATAGAACTGATTATCAGTAATTCCCTACTATTGTTTTAGTCTTTATTTGTATGTTTTGCTGAGTAGTTACACCTAAATAGCTGCATTGTCTGTAGTCTTGAATATATCATCGTGGAAGGGCAACACCATTCATGTCTTTATGTAGATTATGCTTTAATAAGACTGCTTCTATTGCCAACCAAAGTCAGAATCTCATGACTTAAATTTGGAAACTGCTGCCTCAGAGAACATAGTTTAAATATTAAACAGATATTTGGAGTGTGTAAGCGTGGGATAAGCCAGGGAGGAGGATTAGAGGAGGAACTGGAGGAGAAGAATGAAGACGTTACTTGTTGCAGATGATTTCATTGTATTGGGACTCTGTTTTTTTTGATGGAACCGAGTCACTCTTCACCACAACAGGAAAACTCTGTACATTTTTCCTGCTTTACGCAAGGTTTGTACGAGGAACGGCATTATTTGGAGGAAATTCCTGCCCAGTGCATTCACTGGGAGTGATACTGGCTGGTGAGCACAAACGTGTCATTTTTGTGTAGGTATTTCACATTTGAGGAACATCCAATGCATTTATGAATTTCTCATTCTACAGGTGTAACTACCGCTGTGTCCATACTCACCCTGGGGCTGGAGATGACTAGTTTCCCCGTCACCTTCTCCGTGATCCACATCTGAACCTCTTTAAGAAACCAAAATCAACCTCCAGTTCCCCCGCTTTCTCATTCTGTGTGACTCAGTCATTCAGCATGTTTTAAATAGTGTTGCTCATTCCAAACCCATCGGTTACCTGTGCGCCCATCGCTGTCAGCATATTTCTGCAGCGGAGTGGTTTAGCGTTGGGTAATTGGCATAAATTAAACCGCGTGAGTCACGGTGTTGCCCTTTCTGCGTCCACCCACATGTCTCTGTTACGTGTGTGCAGCTTATGGGGAGATGTATGAAGGATAGCAGCGAACAAGGAACTTGCATGCACTCAGAAAATAGGTATTGATGCAGAATTTACGTCAAAATTAGAGGAAGTGAAGAGCACGCAAAAGTATTTGTTTTGTGTGACCACAGGAACCCTCAAGAAATTCTTTTCAGCCAGAGGATTACAGTGAGGAAAACAAAGAAGACGTGTCAGGGGTAGATTTTTGTCTGCTGATGGATGTATTTGTGACTGAGGCACGTGGCTTGATGTCTGCATGGCGTTTTCCGTATTGACGAGCAAGAGCCCTGGATTCTGGCAGGGCTTTGCTGGAGGGCACAAAGGCAGTCGTGTCCCTGGAACTCAACTTTTTCCCATTTGTAGAAAGGGAATCCGTGATTGCTCATGGTTCTCAAAGCACTTCAGTGTTGAAGGACCTATCAAAATCCCTGCTGTTCTTCTCACAAATGATCTATACAATAATAACAATAAATTGAGCATTTGTAGAGGTTACGTTTGTAGACATACAGTTTTCTGCGATTGACTGTTTAATTTCTGCACCTGCAATTACTTCTGGGTGTAGCTTGAGCTGCTTAGATGTCCCAGAACTTGATGGTGCTCATGTGTCAGGTATTTAGGTGCCAAGATACTGTGCCTTGTGGCTTTGCACGGCAGGACCTAGAAAACTGCGAGTGCAGAGAAAGAGATTGACTTAAAAACTGGGTGCTGACGGATGAACAATTCCTTTTCATCCCTTTTTAGGCAGTGTTGTGCTGCGTGTGAAGTCCCTCTCCTTGGTCTGTGGGATTCCCCTTCGCTCAGAAGGGCATGTAACTCTCTGGGCAACCTTTTAATGCCCTTGTAGCCTGCATGTTGTCCTGTGTGGCTCTTGGTGCATCCAAGCTCAGACTGTGACCCAAGGTTTTCAGCAGTGCTCAGTGTTGGCTCATTCTGCCTTCCCACTGGGAGGGGGAGATTTTTGCTTTTTCCCAAGGCGAGTGGTGCTTAACACCTTTGGAAAACTTTCCTAATTCAGTAACTTCTAATCGAGGAGCAAATCGAGAATTTGGGGGCATGCAGGTTCAACTCTTCCACAGCTTCACAGAGCCTGTAGCATTTCAGCAGTCTTAGCTTGTCCCTTGGCAGGTCGGGGTTGTGCCAGGCAGGTTGTGCTTTTCTGGACCCCAGAGTGGGATCCCTCCCACTCATCCTCCTCCCCACACCTTCCTCTGCCAGCACATGGGCTTAGGAGCGAGCTGTACCCTGAGAATAAACTGAGCATCTTCTCCTTGCCTTGGAGCATCCTCTTGAGTGTCACTGGGTAGACATGTGTTATTACTGCTTTTCTTTCATGCCTATAAATCTTCACAAAAAACTCGTCCCTTTCCTCCCCAAATTAAGGCAAATTAAGAGAGTCTGAGGTTCTAAAAACGAAATGCGTACAAAGGATGACTTCCCAGCTACGTGGGTTTCTGTTTCCCTGTTTGTGCAGCTTTCGCTGTTGTCCATCCAGAATTCAAAAAGGTGAGGGGAGACCTGCTAACCTGTTTTTCTTTCTTTTCTCAGTATTTCTGGCTTCTTGTGCTCTCGCGAGGTTTGGTCGGTATCGGTGAAGCAAGTTACTCCACCATTGCCCCAACCATCATAGGAGACCTTTTCACCAAAAACACGAGGACCCTCATGCTGTCCGTTTTCTACTTTGCAATTCCTCTTGGCAGGTAAGTGCCATAAAGCTGCTTTTTTCTGGTTTTGGCTTTTCTCTGAAAGTAAGCTCACACAGATCTTAAGCTGCTAATGATGATAGTTCTTCTGTCTTTGGTCGGAATGGTTTAGACAGGAAAATATTGTGAGCAGTGACTAATTAGTTGCAGGAATTGGATTCTTTTCCTAGCCCTGTTACTGGTTCATGTGTGACTTTTGGGAATTAGTGGGAAGGAATTTTACTTTATTTTTACAGCAATGAGGTGGAAAATGAATCAAAATATTTTAGCTTTTTGGTTTTTTGCAGTATTAAATTAAGTTGTCTTTTGAGTAGTATATAGTATAGTATGTATAGTATTTGAGTTGTATATTGGTTGTCTGAATCATTGCTTTGATTCACGTGAGGTCGAGGCATTCTTTAGGCAGTGTCTTTTAGGTTACTCTGAAATCAAGGTCTCTTAAGACACTGGGCTGAGTTTTCAAAAATGAGCAAATGGGTACCTGCTTCTATGTGACAGTTTAAATATCAGAGGTTTCAAGAGGAGTGTGCTATATAAAATACACAATTGGAAGTTTTGGCTTTTAAAAATATTTGTAGTTTAAGCTCAAATTCTGCCCAACCTTGAATTTGGCCAAGCTGACTAAGTTTGGAAAATGTGACAAAGCCAATCTTAGATGAGTTGGTCCTTACAGTACCAGTGGCCAGGCCATTTTGGTGCTATTGCTACTGAAACAGGAATTAGGAGAAATTGTGAAGTCTAGTGTAGACAGTGATGCTGAAAAGAGGAGGTGTAATGACCGGTCACACTCAATCTTGACCCCAAGCTGTGGGGAACAACTGAGCTCATAGATCCCTGGTGAAAAAGGAGACAGACTCAGATTTGGAGTAGTTATTTCCTCTGGCTCTTTCTTTCGGTTGAGTTCCCTTATCAGCCCAATCAGTATCTAATTGTTGGGACAGGAGGGAATCTGTGATTTTATTTTTATTTTTATTTTTTTTTAAATCGTGGCTGACCCTCTATTGTATTGTAGGGAGGGTGGGTTCGCATAGTTTGCATGCCGAGTTGGACAACATCCTGTGCAAAAGTGGCATCGTGGGTTCATTCCCACCAGGGACAACATGAGCAGCAGTTTATTCCTCCCCCCAACTCAGGAAAAACTTCTGGTTTAGGCTGGTGTATTTTACAAGTTAGAGCACTCATCCCTGAGAGGAGGCTCACAAACATCCATTTGCTCCTGAGAATAAAGGTAGCCAAACCCTTAGCTGGTGAAAAGAAGATTTTCCCAAGGGGGCCAAGGATGCCAAGTATTTACATAGGAAATTCAGAGAACTATACTAGCAAGAAATAACAGATACTCATTCTGTTGAGCCTGATTCTGGGACTTAATTCTCTCAACACACAACAGAGGTTTGGATCTATGGTTTGATTTTGGGACCTGTTTGTGTAAAAAGCCCAGTTTTGGGGTGATTATAGATGGCAACCTCCAAAACTGAGCAGATTGACCCACAGCAGCCCTGGCGACTGTTAGCTAAGGCAATCTCAGCAGTTTGGAAGAAAAGGAAATTCACATCCATTCAGTTCACTTTGAGAAAAGCATGGCTGCTTTCACCTTTATTTAGTCTCTTGTGAGCCACTTTTTGTGACCACAGAGTAATTCTGAGCATGTGGCTGAAGGTCCTGCTGCTCCTTTTTCTTCAGAGGGGATTTCCAAGCTCCAGGTCTGATGTTCTCCCATCAGACTGTCTTGCATATTCTTCTTGGTTTTTTTCTTATAAGCTTGCAATAAATGGTCTCTTCATGGGTAATTAGAACCAAGTGCTATTAAATGACAAGAGAAGATTTAATGATAGAAAATATGGTGTGTCCTTGAAGGGCACTTCTTAACTGAGAGCTCGAACATAAAATTGTTCAGTATCTATATTAGTGCACAGAAGGGCCTGATGTAGAAATTGAATTGAGAAATAAAGTCTTTTTGAGGCTTTGTTTCCACCCACTGTAGATTGAAAGGTCAGCTTCAAACTTGAGATCAGTGGCTGAATTTCCATCAGATTTGAGCATTTTTAGATCAACTGTGCTGGGAAGAGTTAGATATCAGCCACCATCTGCTCCATCCCCCGTGTTTCTTCCTGCAGGAGAAGAGCACCCAGGGCATACAACTGATTGTGCCTCTTTTTAACTTTTCTTTTAGGACAGCTGGGACTGTGGTACTCTGTTCTACAGACTGTTATACCTCTGACTGACTCTCCCCTTTGTGCTTCTTGCAGTGGCTTGGGATACATCACTGGGTCAAGCGTGAAGCAGGTTGCTGGAGACTGGCACTGGGCCTTGCGGGTAAGCCACTCTTAATAACATCTTAATTACAGTTGCATCAGTTGATCAGCGTTAGGAAGAGTGCTATCACACAATACCTCAACCTGTTATTATATATAGAAGGTAAAGGATTGGAAATTACATCTGTGGAGGTGAAGTGCATAGCAGATGCGTTCTCCTAGCAAATGGGAGAGGTCTGTAGGTTTGGCTCGTTGTACTTGGGTGTTTTCCCTGCCTGGGAACAAGAATTTTCCAATCACTTTATTATCAGTCAACCATGATTTCTTGATGGGGATGGGAAGACAAGGCATTGGCCTTAAATCAACTCCACAGTCTTTCAGTTCCCTGCTGTCAAGAAACTCCGAGAATGGCTTCCTGCTTTGAGGAAAAAACACTTTGTTCCAGTTTCCGCTTGTTTTTCTGCCCTGAGACAGTCGGTTTCCTTCTATTTTAACCTCTTGGGACCCTGATAAATGTGTTGAAAAGATAATACACTCCAATCACATAGGCACAAACAGATCCTGCACACAAAGATGTCTTGAAAGAGCTGAGAGGAAGCAGCCCAGCAGAACTGCTGTCTGACCTTTGGCTGGCTGGGTGGCACGAGCCCCCGTGAGGTGCATTCTCTGGCTCTGGCACTTCATGAAGACAACCAATCTCCTGAAGCTCAGGCCAACACCGTTTATAACAGCAGGTGATGAAATACATGGGTTCTCATCTCAAGCAAATGTGCCCTTCTGTGACACAGACCATTCTCTCCCTGTCCAGCAAGGGTAAGCAAAGCCAGGAAAATCACCGTGAAGGGTTCATCTGCAGCTGGGGGAGTGGAGAGGAGTTTCCAGCTGTGAACCTGAAATGAAAAGTTTAATAGCCTACAGCTTCACACCAAGAGGATGGCTACTTCGTTCAACAGCAGAAATTCTTTAGGGATAAAACTAACTTTAGACCAGAGTAAGCAAAAGGAATAAGAAACCCCGAAGCTCCTTCTCCTGGCCAGGGGGCTTTAATGAGGTTGACTCATTGGAGCACTCTTGTGTTTCTGTCTGTAACACCCAAATCATTAATTTGTGCAAAGAAGTCCTCACTGGCATGTTTCTCTTCAGATGAAGTCTCCATAGCTATCCTGACAAATCCATGCTGTCCGCAATTTACCCCTTATCATAGAATCATCTGGGTTGGGAGGGACCTTTAAGATCATCAAGTCCAACCATCAACCCAAAACTGCTAAAACTGTCATTAAAACATGTCCCTCAGCACCACGTCTACCCACCTTTTAAATGCCTCTAGGAATGGCAACTCCACCACTTCCCTGGGCAGCCTCTTCCAATGTTTGATAACCCTTTGTGTGAAGAAATTTTTCCTAATGTCCACCCAAAACCTCACCTGTTGCAACTTAAGGTTGTTTCCTTTCATGCTGTTGCCTGTTCCTTGGGAGAAGAGGCCAACCCCACCCCTTGCTACACCCTCCTTTCAGGGAGTTGGAGAGAGCCAGAAGGTCTCCCCTCAGCCTCCTTTTCTCCAGGCTGAACACCCCCAGCTCCCTCAGCCTTTCCTCATAAGACTTGTGCTCCAGACCCCTCACCTCACCCTCACTTATGGGGTCATGATTTCCATTATAAGTGACACTTTGACGCATGATTCCCCAACTGTGAAAAATCGTAGGGAGTCTGCCAAGCTGTACGCTTCTATGATGGTTGCTTGGTTCCTGTAGTCAAACAACACACGTTGAAAGCTTCCAGACATCAGTGTAAAGCAGCTTTTGTCCCTGTGGCAATTACTGTGCTCTTCCAAGATGTGAAAGATTCCGCCAGGTGATGTTACCCTCTGTGATCTCCCGTGGTCTCCAGGAATCATCAGGAATAATCTGTACCTCAGTGAGCTGAAGAAGACAGAAGGGCACTTTGACAAGCAGCAGCTTTGTCTCTGGATCTAGCAGTAATGTCTGAGCTTCATTGGAGCATTGCTGAATGTCCATGGATATTGTCCTGTTTGGGGATTAAGCATCTAGATAAAAATCAAAGAGACTTTAAATTATTTGACCCTAGAAAATCCTGGCATTTCCTTTTTTTTTTTTTGACCAGCGCTGTGTCTTGTGTTCAACTGTAATAAGGATACTGTGTCAGGCTTCTTTTATCCCTGGATGAGGGATTTTCCTGACTTTCCAGTTCTGAAATATTTTTGTCTTGTCTTCCCTTCCCTAGAAGAATTTTGGGTTTGTCATCTTTGGACATGAAACAATGCTCTATGTGTAGAGGCCATTCTCCAGTTATTATAGGAAGCCTATTTTTTTTGGAACAGGAATTTATTTTTAACACAGTATATATAGAAGAGATGATAGTTCAGTGAAAATCCATGTTCCTGTTTTCCTGATGGAGCTATTTTCCAATCTGGTGATGATGGAATTTCAGTGTCAGAACAAGAATCATATTTGTAGCTTGCAAAACATTGCAATATCTTTGTATTTTTGTCTAGTGGTTGGGAGAAAGGATTGGAAACTGGGAACCCAAACCCCTGCATGTGTCGTTTTCCCATCTTCCATCCTGAATTTTCAATGTTTCTTTCGACAACTGTATACCGAGGGAATCTGAAGAAGCTGCCTGAGGATGGGAAGCTGTTGTGGGTTAGCTGGAAGGGGAAAGCACGTCAGGGAAGGATTTCCAAAGCCAGCAGGTTCCCTACATCCAGAAATCTTTCACCTGGCCTCGTGGCCCTTAGAAAGCTCCTGCTCTCTCCCAAAAACTAGTTGGTTTCAGCCCAGCCCTAAGTAGGCTTCCAAAGAGTTAAATGTCACTGAAGAACTGTATTTAGATGACTCTTGGTACTTTAATAACACAAAGAAATGCGCTGTTCTCAAAGCTACATGTTTCCAGTGTGAGGTGAGAGAGTCCAGGGAATGTCAGGGAGGAAGGAGAGGGGCAGATGCCTCCGTGTGCTCACAGGTTCTGGCTGTAAAGAACCGACTCGCCGAAATGAAACTAATGTACTCTGGTCCCTACTGACTACTCAAAGCAAGCCCTGCTGGCTCCCGGGCTAATTCCCTGATCCTTTCTTGCAGGTATCTCCACTCCTGGGAATGATAACGGGGACACTCATCTTGATATTTGTACCTGCTGCTAAAAGAGGAAATGTTGAACAACTTGGGGGACAGCTGAAGGCTCGGACCTCCTGGCTGAGAGACATGAAAGCGCTGATTAGAAAGTAAGAGCACTCTAATAAAACCCATTCTTTGCCTCTAATGCTTAATTGGAGCATGCAATGGCCTGTACTTCTTAGCTCTGTGAGACTGGAATACGACAACCTGCAGGGAGTTGCAGGAAGCTTGGTCTGTGGACCTAGGAAAGAAAATCACAGTTACATTTCCATGAGGCATCGACTGCAGTGACAATGATGGATCCCAGCTCCTGCTCTAACCTTTCCAAGATTCAGATCTAAGAGAGCGTCTGCTTTGTTTGGCTCATACTTCAGACAAATCAAGGCTTTTGAAGTGTAGAAATTGCTGTGTTCCTGTATTAATTGTTGTGCCACTGTTGCTCAGATGCTTAGATCCTTTTTCTTCCTTGAAAGAGCTTCTCTGCTGAGGCGAAAAAAGAGAGTTTAATGCCAGAGCAATTTGAGAGGAGAAAATACGCAAAAGCTTGCACTGCATGGCAAGTTTAAATATATATGTTTATAAAACCACATGTGACTGAATGCACAAGCACTGAATGTGCTTGGGTGCTTGTATGTGTGCACAGAAGATGATGTGCTCCTGGGTGTTTGAGCAGCTGCACTCGCTTCCAGAAAGCTGCTCTGTGAATGGGCAAACACTTGTGCAATGTGACACTGAGTTCACAAGTCCAATCTGTGAATGGGCAAACACTTGGACTTGTGAACTCAGTGTCACATTGCACACTTAGGGTGTCCTTCATTTTTAGGACTGCTGGCTATGAGGCCTTCCTGGTATTGTCAGCCAGTATCAAAGGACTGTGAAAATTGATGATGGTTAATTTATCAATATTTCTATATTACTTTTTTGTTAGATTATCCAAGTAGTAATCATATGGTGGCATGGACAGGGAAGGAGAAGGGAAACTGGGTAAACAGGGGTGATTACAGTGAAAGCCCTGTAATTCACACATCATCTCTTAGTGACCAAGTACTGATTGTCTTCTGAAATGCTCTTGTGAAACATGGTCTCTTTGAAGCACCTATGAAGAGTTAAGTACCTTATTATCAATGGAGCATCACCTCTGAGGCAATATTCCACGCCTCTTATTCTCCGTTGCTTTGTACCTTGTAATACCTCTGCCCCTTGGCAAAGGGAGGTGGCTGGGAAGGGGCAACGCTGTGTTTTGTCACCAAATCCTGTCCTGGGGCTCCTGCTTGGTCACTTTTCCTACTAAACCTTCCCTTGTGCCTCCACAGCCGCAGCTACGTGTTCTCTTCGTTGGCCACCTCAGCTGTCTCCTTTGCCACAGGGGCCCTTGGCATGTGGATCCCTCTCTACCTGCACAGAGCACAGGTCGTGCAGAAGACAGCAGAGACTTGCAGCTCACAGCCTTGTGGCACCAAAGATAGGTGAGACTCATGCTCTGCTGCTTTAAAGAGGGGGGTGAGGGGGTGGGGGCTTAGTTACCAGAGGAAACAGGCAAGTCCCACGGCGTCGAGTTGCTAGAATGTCTGTAATTTCCTCTAGGTCTTTGCAACAATGATAGGAAATGCTGTGATTGTAAACTAGGTTTTATTTCTCTTCTTTTCTTCATTGCGTGGAGTCAAACCAAGGGAGAAGCAGTGACCTCAGCTCTGTCTTAGTTCCCAGGGGTAGAAAAGAGACCGCTGTCTTCACCTTAGAAGATGCTTGGAGAGCTGAGAGAGAAAGTGGTTTCTTAAGCCTCAGGCTGTTTTCTGTGGTAGGAGCACAACCAGCTGGCAATTTGGGTGGCCACGGTGGTGCTCCTATAATTCAGGGTGCTCCTAAAGGCTGCAAGGAACTGACCCTGAAGACTTCTGTTGTTGTGTGAGGGAGGACTTGGCCATGTTTCATGGCTCTGCACGCTGCTGCCTGTGCTGAGTTTTGCTGGAAAATGATGCAGAGATCTGGGACACTTTGCTCTGGGCTGCTGGATGTCACCCAGTGGCTTGTTTTTTCAGTCTCAATTATATAATTTCACTTGCAGCACATAAACTGTGGAAAGCAATTCATCATTTTGTGCTTTACCGTAATAGCACAAAATATAAAATGCTAAAAAAGGCATTTCTCCAGGTGAATAAAAGATATGAAAAACTGCCTTTTGTCAGCCTTTTTGCTTTTTAGCTTGTGAGGGGAAAATCAACATTAGGAAAAACCTTCTTGCTCCACCTGCCACAATCCCATCTCAAGTAAGCTACTTATTGGTTTGGAGTGCCATCACCCAGAGCACCCAGCGGGCAGTCTCGGTCTCTTCTGCAAAAATGCAGCGAGCAGAAAATACAGCTCCAGTCAGACTGCCCATCTGCTCTCTGCAGAGAGAACTTTTCCACTCCTTGATGTCACCAAGGTTTTGAGCTGCCCTGGAGCTACGGTAATGGAGCTGCCAAAGACTCTGTAATCCAAGTCCTGCACTACGATACGGAGAATCCGTGACAGCTCCTGGCTCTTTAAATTTAAATTAAGGCATTTCAGATGTGTAACGTAACAGCAGAATAATCTAATCGGGCTTCTTTGAAGTGGTCTGAAAGGAGTTAGAAAGTCAAAGAATGTTGAAAGTCACTGGTATTTAGAGTCTTGTTGGGTTTCCTTTCCCTTAAGCTTCCCAGTGCCTTCCGTGATTTCCCCTTACATGATGAGTGGGCAGGTTATTACTTAGTTTTGTGCATATGTAATTAGCTGTACAACGCACTTGATAGGACACCCAGTTCCACACAAAGAAGCAGTAGGAGCCCTTTGCACTTTACATGTTGATCAATGCCTGTGTATGAGGCTGAATTTCATACGCTGTGTTTTTCTTAATTGCAGGACAAGAGTGCTAAAGTCACAAGCACTCAGCAGGGGAGCTCATTGGTTTTATTTAAATTTGCAAAGCCAACATGCAGATTCCCATTAGTCAGTTTACCCTAATCATTTGTTCAAAGACCATGCCCATTTTTTGGAAAAACTCTAAAAAATATAACTGTATCCTTTTATTTTTTTTTTTTTTTTCTTTTTAATAGCTTGATCTTCGGAGCAATCACATGCTTCACTGGCTTCCTGGGTGTAATCACAGGGGCCGGGGCAACCAAATGGTGCCGGTTGAAAACCCAGCGAGCCGATCCTCTTGTCTGTGCTGTTGGCATGCTGGGATCAGCCATCTTCATCTGTCTGATCTTCGTGGCTGCCAAGAGCAGCATCGTGGGAGCCTACGTAAGTATAATCCTTTGCATATGTTGGTCTCATTCCTCCCTTCTCTACCAAACCCCTTGGAAGACTGTGTGCATTGTCCCCTGCAGGAGATGTTGGTCTTGCTCTTCTTCTCAATGTCCTTCATTTTGCCCCCTTGGCATTTTGGCTCTATCTAGATGTGCCTGGAGGGAAAATATGTCTCAATTACTTATCCCCTCGCTGTCATCAGGCTTTAGAGCTGGGGATTTAGCTCATGTGTGGAAACCCACAGTTCCCTGTGTTTGGGTTGTTCTATCGCTACCTCTATCCATACTTCTGCTGCTCTTGCTTAATGTTTTGGTACAGGAAAATTGGCCACTTCCTTTACAATAAGGGTGTTATAGCTGCAGTGGTACCAAATTATAATTACAGTATAATTTGTCTGTGGGCACGCTTCTGGCTGCCTGTAAGTACCATTAATTTCTGTAACTGGGTAGTTCGCTGCAGACCAATATTAATTACCATGTCATTTCAATTTGTTCTTATCTGTATTACCATAGCACCTGAAAGTCCTAGTCATAGCCCAGGAACCCACAACACTTGATGCTGCACAAATGCAGGTTAAAATACGGCCCCTCCCAGTGTGTTTATAATCGAAGTTTATAAAAAGAAATCAGATAGATCCACACAAACTGAAGGGAAAGGGAAAAACTGAAGTGTAATAACCCAGCCCCCTCTGGCTATTTATAAGGTGTCAGAAGGAGATTCGGTCCCCTAGTTTGTGGCATGGTCTGGAGCTCACCTTTGATTTGGAAGAAAAACAATCACCTCAGTCACCCTGTGAGAGGGTGTTACTGGTTGGCCAAGCATTAACCCTCCTTTCGTCGTCAGCCGTCTCCACGTGAAGAGACCTGTCACATCCCTCCTCCTCTCCGTGCATCCAGACCTGTGATTTTCTCCTTTCTCAGACCTGATGACAGACAGGTTCATTTGGGGTGTTTAGCCTCTTTATGCAGAAAGTCCTCCCTTTCTAAGCTGGAAATACCAATTTCAAAAATTTTGACACGAAACATGGTTAATGGTCTCATTTTCATCTTTTTTTTTTTTTTAATAGCTGTGTGACTAATCTAGTTAGTGTAAATATATAAATATAGATGGCATCATTTAAGCAATCTTAGAAACAATATATTTTATTATGCATGAGCAGTAAATCTAATAAAGAGTCAATCACTGGCAAAGGAAGTTATATCTGAATATGGAGGGGGTATGAGGAATATAAGTGTATTTGCTGATGCCCTTAGGCTGATGCATACATTTCCTGCAGGTGACCTTGCCCCTCCGTAGCCCTAAATTTGCTTTCTCTGCTGCTGGAAGCCTGATGCATGGAAATCAGACAAGAGTCTAGTTACTGTGCTGATTGGGGAATCGGAGATCTGAACACTCTTTATAGCTCCTACACGTGACAGTGGGCGAGTTGTTTAACATGATTTTGCCTCTGCAAAGCAGCGTTCTGGTCTGTTCTCCATCATGGTTGTATTTCCAGACCTCCTGTGACTGTCCTCACATTTCTCTTATTGATCACACCGTGCTAAAATTGAAGGGCTACTGGGTTTGGACCCCTCATTGGCTTAGACCCTTAAAATTATCACTTCCAAGCATTTAGATGGGTCCCCATGAGATGCTGTTGTGTCACACTGAGCTGTGGTGGCCACCAGATCACCATCTCTCTCCCTGCTCTAGTTAATCACTATCTAGTTTTTCATTTCAACTGATACTGGCACTAGCATAAATGAAGTGTTCAGCACTCCAGCAAGAATCAGCAGACCCTTTGCGTTTTAATTTATTGGGTTTCTGGGTTTGGGGTTTTTTTTGGAAAAGACCTGCATATCCTTTGGCATGATCCCCTTGTCCTTTACAGGCTGCTGCTCTCTTCCTCCCCTGAACACAAGTACCTTTTCTCCTTTGCTCAGTCCTGTCTTGCAGGTGGTTTTGACCCCTCAGGGCAGCAGCTATTCCTGTTCTGTAGCAGCCACTTCTACCCAGAGCAGGTAGACAGACTTCTTTTTTTCATCCAGGCTTTTCATACTAATCCAGTAAGTTATTGGCAGTGGCAGAAGTGGCTGGAAAGGTGGAATAAACCAGCATTCTGTATCACTTAGCTGCCTAGACACTTGTGTTTCTGTCTTTTACTATCTTGTTTGGCTTTATAGTCCAAGCAGTTCTTACTCTATTTTCCTTGCAACACATGTATTTGTGCATTGTAGTCCAGCTCCTTAAAAGAGCAATTTACATATCTTTAGGTCCCACTCTTACTCAAATATGTACTTTTTGAAATGTTGGTTTTCAAATCTGTCTCTTGAAACCCGTTATCTCTGTGGAGTCATTGTATCATGCTGCTCAGACATTTCAACTGCAGATTTTAGACTAGTTTAAATTTCTAAGTGACTGGAGGGATTGCTTTGCCTTCCTTTTGTCACTGTTCCAAGTTCCTGTTGTACCTCAATTTCAGCATCTATTTCAATTCCTCAAAGACGTTTTATGGTCTTGCAGAAACAGCAACTCCCAGGGTAAAACCTTGCCATGGAGCTTTTACAGCATCTCAGGCTCAGCCCTGGGGACTTTCAGTTGACACGGTGTTGGTGACTTACCTACTGCTGAGGCATCAGTATTGCCCAACACTGAGATGGTGTTAGACTTTCTTCAAATTCCAGAGTATGTCTGGGAGTCTTACCCATCATTTCCAAGAGAAATACAGATAATGAAGATGTATACAGAGAGAGATTTTGCAAATAGCCATGGAAGGAGTTTATAACCTGCTTAGATCTTGCTGTGGGAGCTGCTGGTGCGACCACCCCGAAAGTACTTCACTTCTCATTTCTAAAAATCAGCACTTGCTAACTGATCACATAAACAGAAGACTTGAGGGGGACGTAACTTCTATCAGCTCATCACAGGTGGGCAACTGGACACCAAGTGGAGGTGGTGAGATATTTTACAGCACAGCTGGATTGGGAGGAGGATAGATCTCCAGAGCTGAAATCTCAGTGTAAAATGAGGCTTTGAACAGTGTGTGAGGAGTCCAAGCCATGACCGTTTCAGGAGCTATTGATCTGTCTGGAGGCTGCCCTATTTGCAGTAAGCATCCCTAGATTCTCTCTCCAGCAGAAATACCACGTATCCTCATATGCCCTTTGCAGTGGTTGAACTCATTTATATAAATCCCCATTAGCAGCTGAAGGACAGAATTTTTTTAATGCTAGTGTCTTTTGTCCTACTTTTTGATCTTCCTCTTGTTCCTCTTTTCCTTTTACCAGTATCCACGTATTAAGCACGTGTGTCATGGAAACGTGTTGGGTGAAACACAGGTTCAGCCATCAAAACTGGTACCCTCTGAAGTTTGTAGCATTTCAATGATTTATTTATAGGACTTGTGCTGAATTCCTGCAGAAGGGGGCAAGTTTCACTTGCTGCCCGTAGCAATTCATGTGTGTCTCATGTGTAGGTAATTTCTATAACCTGAAGGCAAGCAGTTGCCTGTTTGCAGTGCTGTGCAGACAGGCAGGGCATGTCGATGCTGCGTTCAGAGCTGTGATTACATCTTTCCCCAGCTCAATTTGATCTCTCCAGCCACAGAACCCCAGGAACAGCCCCTGCAGAGCTGCAGGAGGAGAGATTTCAGCTCAGGTCCCTGAGAGCCCACCTGGGGCTCCGCTATGTCCTCGCTGCCTGAGCTCCCACCATTGGATCTGAGGATCCCATCACCATGATTTAGGAGAGATTTCAGCTCAGGTCCCGAGAGCCCACCTAGGGCTCCGCTATGTCCTTGCTGCCTGAGCTTCTGTCATTGGATCTGAGGATCCCATCACCATGATTCCTTGGATCTGTGTTCCTCAGCCTGGCAGTTGTCCTTTCCAGTGAGAGCCAGATGCAAGGCAGACCCGTGGGCAGTGGGAAAATGGAAAGAGGAGGTTTCCTTACTGCCTGCCCAGCTGGGCTGTAATGGCTGGCTCGGACACCATCACGGAGGAAGCAGATCCAGTCACAAAAAGAGGGGAACAGGGAGGGAGAACGTGTGGGAAACAAAGACAATTTTAGAAACAAATAGAGGAAGCTTTCTGTAGGTCAATGCGTAAGACTCGCTAAATAAAGCAAACTATTCCAGGCAGTGACATGATGGTCGGAGGGGTTTAGGCAATCTCACCAGTGTGTGGGAAAGACAGTCATGGTGGTCACGTCTGAGCCAAAGCTGCCAATCTTGGATGTCCTCCTCCCACCCCAAACTGTGCCTGTGCAAGGAACAGGGACTGGGATGGTGACTGGGACTGTCGGCCCCTCAGAGCTCACGTGGACACCACCAAACCACATCCCTCTGAACGTTTCCTCAGCGCAAAGCGCACCGTGTCTTTCTCAACGGCTTTGTTTCATTAATGAATTGTAGCTTATTGAGCATAACAAAAATTGAACATAAGGCAATTAAAAAGGGAATCTTCAATTACCAGAATCCAAATCTCCGTAGCTGTTATCTTCAACTACCAGTAGGGATCTCGGGAGTAATGTTTTCTCTCTAGATGCCACAAAAAGAAATGGGTTATCTGGGCAAAAAACAGTCTTTTAGGGGGGACATCTAGTAAAGTTTTGCTTGGTTTTTGGCTGGCGGGGAGCAGGGGAGCTGTTTTTTACGAGTCTGGTTATTTATGTAGCACTTCATCTATGTGTTCTGCTCTTCATCATACACAAAGGAAGAGGGAAATGTGTGTGTTTCATCCTATTGAACCTACATTTCTTTGTTAAACTGTTAATCTATGGCATAAAAGGAAAAGTTTCATGATCGAACTGCGGGTAAAAAGCTTTTTGATGAAGGTCTTGTACCTCCTGAAGCCATGTCACCCTTGCTCCATTGGACTCATTTTGATGAACATTGTCTTTTAATGATGAGGCCAGGTTAAGTTAGTTGTTTCTTGATCATTTCAAGCTCTTCAACTGCTGTGTTTGTAGAACCATTTAGTGAACTGCACCAGGGAACTGATTTGGATTAAAACTAAGAAAAATAGGCAAAACAAGCCCCTCTTCCCCTGTCTCTCCCCGACAAAAGATTCTTTGCTCCATCTCAGTTTCCTGGTCCAAATCCCAGGGGTACCAGCCCTGCTGAGTAGGCAGGGTGGGATGGGAGTAGGTGGGGAGGGAGAGCTAGGGGTGGAAAGGATTTGTGGTGGCTGTTCATACCACAGCAATGCAAAAAGAAGCCCTCACCTCACTACATCCACCGGGCTTTTAATGTCTCTTGTTGGCCATCTCCACAGAGTCAAGAGTTATACTTCACCATAAGGTGTTGCAAAACCCACACATAAGTCCTCTCCTGACTGTACGTAGATGTTACCAATGTAATGCTTAAGTGCCCAGGACTATGTGTCCCTCAAAAAGGACGGCCATGTGCTAGCAGGGGAGGGAAGGGATCTGCACATGGTGGGTAGGGAATCTCAGCTGGTTTGCTACAGAGCTTAACGCATAGCTTAACTCCCAGTGACAAAAATGCTGGTGTTTTGGGGAGTTGTGGCCTTCTTGCCTTATCTAACCGACTTTTTGAAACAAAATGATGCATGCATGGAAGCCCAGGGCTGTCTCTTCTTGTTCTTAATGTCCTTCTGTTACCAAATGTGTCAGCCTTTAATTTAGCTGCCCTGTAGATCATAAACAGTTTACACTAATGAAGTTGCAGGCCAAGCCTCTAGAGCTCTGATAAAAATCTATAGTTTTCTGATATTCAGGATAAACCACAACAATAACAAGGAGTGTATTGTGTAGGTTTGAAACAAATAAGCAACAAAGGAAAGTATGTGACAGGTTATTTTTCCCTTGAATGTCAAGTGAATAAACCGTCTCCTTTTTGTGTGTTTTGTTACAACAGATTTGCATTTTTATCGGAGAAACTCTTCTGTTTTCAAACTGGGCTATCACAGCAGACATACTAATGGTGAGTGTACCTTGGAACAGCATCTTTCTCTTCTGGTGGCCAGAGCAGTCTGTCAGCTTGCAAGAACAACCTGAAGTTCACCATTTCTTCCAAGCACTTAACCCCTACTTCAACCTTTTTTTTTTTTTTTTTTTTATTAGTTCTTTCTTTTTTTTTTACTTGCTGAGAAGGAAAGTGAGATAAAGAGAGAGAAAGGAAAAAAGGTTATTCTTGTCTTTTGTCCCAAACACCAGGGAGGGGAAATTTCCAGAAGGGGCACCATTACTGAATTCAATTTCTTTCCCCAAATTTTAAGTATTTGCACAAACCCCCATATGCAAAGAAATCAGCCAGCATTTCCTAATAGTTAGCACATAGTGGGTTTTGTTATCAATAACTCAGCTTTGTTCTGCAATAGGAAACCCTTCCCTCCCTCCGTCCCTCCTCTGATCACAAAGGCAGCCTCTACCTCTCTCTTTGGCTGAACTCCAGCAAACCCACCATTCAACACACACACAATGGAAACCCACCTCTGGGAGAGGAGAGAGGAAAAGAAAGTATAAAGAATTTTTGGACGATGTCCACCTTGTCCAAGAGGAAACGGTCGGGGACTTTTCACCTCATGGCCTTCATTTTCCATTCTTTCTCCACCATAGAGCTTTTTTCAGTCTTTCAAATCAGCAAGCTGACCTCAGCAGCTAGATTTTCATATGAAATAATCTGCAGGTTTGTTAGAGCCTTGCATGTTTTGAAGATGCTTTCAGCAGAGATGCATGGAGCCTATCAAACATACTGTGTGTTGAAATCCCATTGTGAGGGAGGTTACTTGTTGCTTATTGTATGAAAAAGAAAGAAACTAGGGCATAGAACCATTACAGGACTTGCCCGAGGTCTTTTGGGAGGTTGTTGACAGAACTAAAAATATAATCAGTCTGGCATCAATAGAAAACTCCCTTGACTTGTATTTGTTGCTTATGCAAACATCAATGAGAAAACAATCTGGCTCAGTATTCCTAGATGTAAAGATAATAGTGTTGATATATTGATTCAGCAAAGCATTTCAAGCTTCTGCTTAAGTTCTGCTTATGGTGTAAGTTCAAGGTTGTGTTTATATTTGAAGGTGGTTCTGTAGCTGCCGTAACCACGTTGCCTGATGAACTTTCAATCTTCCTCTCCTGTGTGCAGGGAGCGCTTGGGGAGGTGGGGTAGGGTGGTGAATTCCGCTTCTCCCAGATGTGAATAAAGCATGGAGAAACAAAGGTTATCAGTGTATTTCAGTAGTGTTAGATGGCTTTTAATTACCGAGGTTCGTTCCTCCCACCAGCTTAGCTTTAGTGTGACAGAGCTCTGCACGGGCTGGACGGGTGGTGACTCTCTACACGGGGTTTGCAGCTTGTGCTGAGTTCAAGGCTGCTGTGGCCGTTTGTTGAGCGGTATCTCAACACTCAGACAGATGTGCAGGCTGCAGGCAGCTGTGTCGAGCTAAAAATTCTAGTACAATATCAGTAGTTGCTCATTACCCACTCCTGCCAGAGTGTCCTGCTGCGTCCTGCCTTCAGCTGTGATGTTCCTGGGAGTGCTCCCACCTCTCTCTGGGCAGAATTAGCCCGTGGGCTTAAAAAGCAGATCTTTTCTGTCCTCATTAGCGTTGGCAGAAACAGGTAAGGGCTTGGCTGTGGAGCACATGGTGGTGGTCCTCCAGCAGTGACTCTCAAAGAGCAGCTGAAAGGAGGGGACCTGTCAGATGTGTTCAAGGTCCCCCAGAAAATCCGTGCCAGAGAGAGAGCTGAAACTTGAGCTACGTTGTCTCAAGCTAACACCAAAAGATGTTTTTCAACCAACTGCTTTGTTATATCAAGTGTGCTAAGGATGCCATCATTGTCCCGTTTTAATTACTGAGATTTACTCCAATATGACTTCAGTATCCTGTACCTTTTTAATAGCTTTGATGGGCTTTGCCATCTGTCTCCTGCGATCAGCATCCGAGAGTTGTGTTTTGCCGGGACGCATTGGCAGTTATTTATGTTGCTTTAGCGCAAAAGAACTCCCTAAGAAATGATTGAAAGTAACTGGAAATAATTTCTTAGTTCCAATTTCCAGAACGCAGGAAAGAAACTAAAACTATGTTAAAAATTGGATTTGGGTAATTGATGCCAGCTCTTAAGCTCCCTGTTCTCTTGTCTGTTTAGATGAATGAACTCGGAGCCGTATATAATGCCCTGCTTAATGCATTATCAGCACGAGTCGGCCGGTAAAAGTGTTACCCAAATGAATGTAAACATCCACTTAGACCAGTGCAAGGCTGTAAACAGATGGGCTGAAGTGCATTTCTATCACACACGGGGTTGGGGAGGATGTTTAGTCAGACAGTGGGTGAGAGCCAGGGCCGTAACCGTGTTTGACAGCTTTGTCAGAGAGAGCTGGGGAAAGGTGTGGATGTGCTTTAGCGAGATGCACTTTAAATGTTTGGCAAATTAATTTCTTCTGATTACTATTTATTTGGTGTAATCAGAAGTGTCTGTTCTTGCCTGAGGCTGGCAAGGAATTTAAAAGCATTATTAGCGTGAGCTTAACAACACTTTCATCATATACATAAATATTATCCTGTTTTCATGGATGGAAAGCACTCAATACTGGCTGAACGCTGTTCCCACTGATTTCATTATGCCAGAAGTGAGGCTTTTTGGAAACTGCATCCCAAATGATTTAGCATAGCTCTCCCAAGAATTACAGATCCCACGACTGCTTAAAAACCTTATCTGGCAAGTCGGTAAGCATCTTCAGAGGTTTTACAAGTTTAATTTCCTTGGCAAAGCAAGGATGTTTGCTTATTATCTTCAGATTTAATTGTTGGCTCTTCATAGCTTGGTGCTTCCATCACATCCGCTGGTGTCGCCGCTGGGTGGGCAGCTCCTCGGGTTCTCTGCAGTGGAAGGTGCTGAGTGCTGGGTTTGATAAACTGTCAGCGCTGCAGAATGTACGGCACATTTTTAAAAGGCTGATATTTGTTCCAAAATGCAAATTTGTACAAAACAGGCCTTATTCTCCTGAGTGCAACTCTCCAAATCTCCTCCCAGGCACATGCTCAGACGGTGCTTAGGGAAGGGGGGATGGTTCTTATGGAGCATGCTAATTATGAAACAGATTTTATCAACCATCTTTGCAAATTGGCCTCAAAATTACCAGAAGCCCAAAGTAGCATTAAAACTGCCTTGTAACAGCAATAATGAATGAGCTTCGGTGCAGCAGGCAAGAGTGTAAAATTGAGCTGTGCTGAGGGCTCAGGACTGTGTGGAATCTGGTCCTGGCAGTGGGGTTTTTCCACCACAGCACATCTCAGGGATGACTGACAGAGGCTTGGTGGCATCTCTGTGTAAGAGCCAGTAGGTGATTTAAAGGGCCTCAGCTATTGTCATCACAATCTCTTGGGGTCTTTGCTGAGAGAAGCCATCCTCTGGTTTATGCAAAGTCCCAATGCATGCAAAGTATGCGTGCAGAAAATGCTCTGCATACTTACTTTTTCTTTTAAAACATTATTTCTTCCTGCTGATGTGGAAGAGATTGGCCTTGATGCTTTGCCGTAGAGTCAGAGTCTTCCTTTGGGCTTGAAAGAGGCACGGAGTGGAGCTCAGCTGTGCTGTAGGCATGGAGGAACGTTCCTTTTTGTTCTGATTGTCTTCCCTATCCATAAAAAACAATTATTTATGTAGTATACAACACTGCCCTATTTTTACAGCTGAAGATAAATGCCATTCGCAGAATTCCTCATTGTTGCTTCTCCCAGTGTGCTTCCACACCTCTGTAACCTGCGTGCTGGGGTTTAGATTTTAGGGCAGGATGAGGAGAGCATTGGAACCAGGGTCCATGGTCCAGCTCAACCTCCCCAGCACAGGAGGGATGTGCCAAGGGACGGCTCTGCCGTTCTCCGGTGGGGTTGCAGGTGGATCTGTGCTGCTCCGTGCTGGGCTGTGGTTTGGAGACCAGCTCAGCTTCTTTTGACTTCATTTAAAAGAGGTTTTTTAGGCAGTGTCTGCCTAGCTTGAGTGAAGGGGCTCTCTTGGGCTGGTGTCTCTGGATCACAGCCTGGGCCTTTACTGAGCAGTGGCTGCAGGAGGGACACCACGTCCAAGCTTGGGCAGCGGCTGGAATGGAGTAACCAAATGTTTTCTTTGCTTTTGGTGCTGAAAGAGGCCAGTGTGCCTTGTCCTGAAGATCACTGCCTGACCCAGAAAGAGCAGCAAAGTGCTTTAGAGAGTAGAGTTTTCTATCAAAAATCAGACATAAACATCAGTGCTTCCCTCTTTGGCACATGGCCTTTTACCGGGAGCAGGGTGATCTCTCCTTGGCTTTCCTGATTCCACACCAGCTCATCCTGCTGGTTTCACTCCGGGAAGAGGATGGCAGCAGTAAACCATGGCCTTTCTGAACCTCTATTTAAGGAGGAGAGGTTTGCCAAAGCTGCTTGCTCAGCCTCCCTGCCCGTCCTCGGTGCCGCTGGGCTCTCAACCTGGATGAGAGATGAGCCAGGACCATCCCACGGGCTCCTGCCGCGGCTGCTGTGGCTCTCCCACCTCCAGCTTCTGTGGGATGTTCAGACCAGGCTGTGTATGGTTTGAATTTAGGTCTATTTTAGTATAAAAATGCCCAGTTAGAGCTGTAATTTACTGCTGTCTTCCTAGAACAGTAGATAGTGTGTGCTACCAACTACTTCCTCTCATCAGAATAAAATGCTTTTTAAGCAGGATAGGGTGGAGTACTTTTTTAGTCTTTTGGAGATGATGGTTTAAGCCTTTTTTTCTTTCCAATATTTTTTTTTAGAGCAGGAGGAAAAATCTTGTGTTCATTTGCTTGCCACATGTTGGGATTATGGCTTGGGGGGGTGGTGATTGTCGCTTGAATTTCAGGCTAAATTTACTAAGTTTTGGCACTTCATAGTGCCCAACTTCTTTAGGTAGGTACACTGAAAACTTTCTGGAGAATGTATTGCTACTTGCAAAACTACATGTATGTATAATACAGATATACATGCAAAATCGTGTATAATATATATGTGTGTGTATAAATATATATATATGCACATATACATACAATGGAGGTATCATTCAAACCTCTTTCTCCAACTGGCAGTAATTCGCCAATGCACTGAAAATGGTGCATTTTGAATAAATTTGCCATTTCCTTTTAAGTTTTGGCGCTCCATAGTGCCCAACTTCTTTAGGTAGGTACACTGAAAACTTTCTGGAGAATGTATTGCTACTTGCAAAACTACATGTATGTATAATACAGATATACATGCAAAATCGTGTATAATATATATGTGTGTGTATAAATATATATATATGCACATATACATACAATGGAGGTATCATTCAAACCTCTTTCTCCAACTGGCAGTAATTCGCCAATGCACTGAAAATGGTGCATTTTGAATAAATTTGCCATTTCCTTTGAAAATGGCTGGACCATAGAGCTGGGCTTTCTTCTCCAGATTTATTAGCATAAACCTTATAGAAAGAAAAATATTTTAAGGTAAGTTTAAAATTCCTTGTTTCACAGACCTGCACAGCTCTGGGCTCTTGAATTAGGTAGAATTTCACTTGATCTTCTCAGATGCCCATTTCTGGAACAGCGCTTGCCAAATGCTTCTCCCGTGCTCCTGTGTGAACTGGGGCCAGGTGGGAAGAAGAACAATAACTTTTTATTTTTTCCCCTTTTCTTCCCTCTAATCTATCCAGGTTGCCCCCATTACCCCACGTCTTTGGGGAACGGTAATGAATTGCGTGGCTCTCCTGCTGCGTGTGACCTTCAGTACATTTCTGTCTCTCTAATTCTGTCTAGACCTTATTTTTCTCTTGGGATTTCTCTGAGCCTTCAAGTCTTATTTTGAGCTCCTGGATGCCAAAGGAGGATGGTCCCTGCCAGGTGGCTGCTGCGGATCTGAGCATCTTTTGCTCTTCTGTTGCACAACAGGAGTTTTCCAGGGTGCCCATTTAATAGCTGGTGTCAAAGCCCATTAGCAGGGTGTGTTTGTGGCTTTGTCAAACCAATAATGAAAGAACAGGCAGGTCATTCTCCAAGCACATCCTAAAACCCTAAGGAAAAGCATTTAATCTAATTTTACCCATCGGTCCTAATTGTCTCCGCTTGGAAAATTCGATGGTCATTCTAAATAGACGTCAGCGCCCTTTTAGTGTGGATTTTCTCAGCGCTGTTTCTTTTCTTTCCTCTTTTTAATGGCTCTTTCCTCTGTGGACGGGGCAGGGGAGCTGCCCCGTGTTGAAGCACTGAAACGGTGCTTCAGCTCCTGTGCCGTGAGATACGAGGCTGTGGAGCAGTGAGTTCTCCCCACCATGGTCAGCAAAGGCGAATTCATCTCTAGCTGGGGGATATGCCAGTCCAGAAATGTCACATCTAATTAATAAACGACTTCAGGAAAGGATTGCAAGAATGAATTGAAGTCTGGGAAGGCTAAAGACAGGCTAAAGGCAACCCATCAGAGAGAAAGGGGAGAAGGAAAAGGGACGGTGGTCTACAAATAGCAGAACAAGAGAGTCATTTCTGGCAGGGCAGAGCGCTCAGCAGAGAAACCAGAAAAGGCAGAGCAGGATTCAGCGCTTGGAAATGGAAACAAAGCTCACTTGGATGTAGAGACCTATTAAATTCTTCATTACAGCATTTAAATTGAGA
>NW_015090977.1:6103292-6157942 GCF_001431845.1 Calidris pugnax
AAGCAGGTTACATTCAGGTTGGAGACCGGCTTCTGGCGATGCCTCCCAATGAAACTTGCACTGCAAAAGGTACCGTCGTCAGAAGCCTGTTTACTTTCAGGTCAATACTGGGCTCGAAGCAGTTACTGAAATGGTAACAGACTGTCAAACTGATACTAACTGTCAAACATACAATGTGAAAGCATAAAACGAATTTCTTTAGATGTGACTGTGTCTGTATAAATATGTCTATGAAGAGTATGTGAAATCTTGCACGGTATTTTTTTTTTTTAACCTTTTTTTTTTTTTTTTTATTAGTTCTTTCTTTTTTTTTTACTTGCTGAGAAGGAAAGTGAGATAAAGAGAGAGAAAGGAAAAAAGGTTATTCTTGTCTTTTGTCCCAAACACCAGGGAGGGGAAATTTCCAGAAGGGGCACCATTACTGAATTCAATTTCTTTCCCCAAATTTTAAGTATTTGCACAAACCCCCATATGCAAAGAAATCAGCCAGCATTTCCTAATAGTTAGTGCATAGTGGGTTTTGTTATCAATAACTCAGCTTTGTTCTGCAATAGGAAACCCTTCCCTCCCTCCGTCCCTCCTCTGATCACAAAGGCAGCCTCTACCTCTCTCTTTGGCTGAACTCCAGCAAACCCACCATTCAACACACACACAATGGAAACCCACCTCTGGGAGAGGAGAGAGGAAAAGAAAGTATAAAGAATTTTTGGACGATGTCCACCTTGTCCAAGAGGAAACGGTCGGGGACTTTTCACCTCATGGCCTTCATTTTCCATTCTTTCTCCACCATAGAGCTTTTTTCAGTCTTTCAAATCAGCAAGCTGACCTCAGCAGCTAGATTTTCATATGAAATAATCTGCAGGTTTGTTAGAGCCTTGCATGTTTTGAAGATGCTTTCAGCAGAGATGCATGGAGCCTATCAAACATACTGTGTGTTGAAATCCCATTGTGAGGGAGGTTACTTGTTGCTTATTGTATGAAAAAGAAAGAAACTAGGGCATAGAACCATTACAGGACTTGCCCGAGGTCTTTTGGGAGGTTGTTGACAGAACTAAAAATATAATCAGTCTGGCATCAATAGAAAACTCCCTTGACTTGTATTTGTTGCTTATGCAAACATCAATGAGAAAACAATCTGGCTCAGTATTCCTAGATGTAAAGATAATAGTGTTGATATATTGATTCAGCAAAGCATTTCAAGCTTCTGCTTAAGTTCTGCTTATGGTGTAAGTTCAAGGTTGTGTTTATGTTTGAAGGTGGTTCTGTAGCTGCCGTAACCACGTTGCCTGATGAACTTTCAATCTTCCTCTCCTGTGTGCAGGGAGCGCTTGGGGAGGTGGGGTAGGGTGGTGAATTCCGCTTCTCCCAGATGTGAATAAAGCATGGAGAAACAAAGGTTATCAGTGTATTTCAGTAGTGTTAGATGGCTTTTAATTACCGAGGTTCGTTCCTCCTACCAGCTTAGCTTTAGTGTGACAGAGCTCTGCACGGGCTGGACAGGTGGTGACTCTCTACACGGGGTTTGCAGCTTGTGCTGAGTTCAAGGCTGCTGTGGCCGTTTGTTGAGCGGTATCTCAACACTCAGACAGATGTGCAGGCTGCAGGCAGCTGTGTCGAGCTAAAAATTCTAGTACAATATCAGTAGTTGCTCATTACCCACTCCTGCCAGAGTGTCCTGCTGCATCATGCCTTCAGCTGTGATGTTCCTGGGAGTGCTCCCACCTCTCTCTGGGCAGAATTAGCCCGTGGGCTTAAATAGCAGATCTTTTCTGTCCTCATTAGTGTTGGCAGAAACAGGTAAGGGCTTGGCTGTGGAGCACATGGTGGTGGTCCTCCAGCAGTGACTCTCAAAGAGCAGCTGAAAGGAGGGGACCTGTCAGATGTGTTCAAGGTCCCCCAGAAAATCCGTGCCAGAGAGAGAGCTGAAACTTGAGCTACGTTGTCTCAAGCTAACACCAAAAGATGTTTTTCAACCAACTGCTTTGTTATATCAAGTGTGCTAAGGATGCCATCATTGTCCCGTTTTAATTACTGAGATTTACTCCAATATGACTTCAGTATCCTGTACCTTTTTAATAGCTTTGATGGGCTTTGCCATCTGTCTCCTGCGATCAGCATCCGAGAGTTGTGTTTTGCCGGGACGCATTGGCAGTTATTTATGTTGCTTTAGCGCAAAAGAACTCCCTAAGAAATGATTGAAAGTAACTGGAAATAATTTCTTAGTTCCAATTTCCAGAACGCAGGAAAGACACTAAAACCATGTTAAAAATTGGATTTGGGTAATTGATGCCAGCTCTTAAGCTCCCTGTTCTCTTGTCTGTTTAGATGAATGAACTCGGAGCCGTATATAATGCCCTGCTTAATGCATTATCAGCACGAGTCGGCCGGTAAAAGTGTTACCCAAATGAATGTAAATATCCACTTAGACCAGTGCAAGGCTGTAAACAGATGGGCTGAAGTGCATTTCTATCACACACGGGGTTGGGGAGGATGTTTAGTCAGACAGTGGGTGAGAGCCAGGGCCGTAACCGTGTTTGACAGCTTTGTCAGAGAGAGCTGGGGAAAGGTGTGGATGTGCTTTAGCGAGATGCACTTTAAATGTTTGGCAAATTAATTTCTTCTGATTACTATTTATTTGGTGTAATCAGAAGTGTCTGTTCTTGCCTGAGGCTGGCAAGGAATTTAAAAGCATTATTAGCGTGAGCTTAACAACACTTTCATCATATACATAAATATTATCCTGTTTTCATGGATGGAAAGCACTCAATACTGGCTGAACGCTGTTCCCACTGATTTCATTATGCCAGAAGTGAGGCTTTTTGGAAACTGCATCCCAAATGATTTAGCATAGCTCTCCCAAGAATTACAGATCCCACGACTGCTTAAAAACCTTATCTGGCAAGTCGGTAAGCATCTTCAGAGGTTTTACAAGTTTAATTTCCTTGGCAAAGCAAGGATGTTTGCTTATTATCTTCAGATTTAATTGTTGGCTCTTCATAGCTTGGTGCTTCCATCACATCCGCTGGTGTCGCCGCTGGGTGGGCAGCTCCTCGGGTTCTCTGCAGTGGAAGGTGCTGAGTGCTGGGTTTGATAAACTGTCAGCGCTGCAGAATGTACGGCACATTTTTAAAAGGCTGATATTTGTTCCAAAATGCAAATTTGTACAAAACAGGCCTTATTCTCCTGAGTGCAACTCTCCAAATCTCCTCCCAGGCACATGCTCAGACGGTGCTTAGGGAAGGGGGGATGGTTCTTATGGAGCATGCTAATTATGAAACAGATTTTATCAACCATCTTTGCAAATTGGCCTCAAAATTACCAGAAGCCCAAAGTAGCATTAAAACTGCCTTGTAACAGCAATAATGAATGAGCTTCGGTGCAGCAGGCAAGAGTGTAAAATTGAGCTGTGCTGAGGGCTCAGGACTGTGTGGAATCTGGTCCTGGCAGTGGGGTTTTTCCACCACAGCACATCTCAGGGATGACTGACAGAGGCTTGGTGGCATCTCTGTGTAAGAGCCAGTAGGTGATTTAAAGGGCCTCAGCTATTGTCATCACAATCTCTTGGGGTCTTTGCTGAGAGAAGCCATCCTCTGGTTTATGCAAAGTCCCAATGCATGCAAAGTATGCGTGCAGAAAATGCTCTGCATACTTACTTTTTCTTTTAAAACATTATTTCTTCCTGCTGATGTGGAAGAGATTGGCCTTGATGCTTTGCCGTAGAGTCAGAGTCTTCCTTTGGGCTTGAAAGAGGCACGGAGTGGAGCTCAGCTGTGCTGTAGGCATGGAGGAACGTTCCTTTTTGTTCTGATTGTCTTCCCTATCCATAAAAAACAATTATTTATGTAGTATACAACACTGCCCTATTTTTACAGCTGAAGATAAATGCCATTCGCAGAATTCCTCATTGTTGCTTCTCCCAGTGTGCTTCCACACCTCTGTAACCTGCGTGCTGGGGTTTAGATTTTAGGGCAGGATGAGGAGAGCATTGGAACCAGGGTCCATGGTCCAGCTCAACCTCCCCAGCACAGGAGGGATGTGCCAAGGGACGGCTCTGCCGTTCTCCGGTGGGGTTGCAGGTGGATCTGTGCTGCTCCGTGCTGGGCTGTGGTTTGGAGACCAGCTCAGCTTCTTTTGACTTCATTTAAAAGAGGTTTTTTAGGCAGTGTCTGCCTAGCTTGAGTGAAGGGGCTCTCTTGGGCTGGTGTCTCTGGATCACAGCCTGGGCCTTTACTGAGCAGTGGCTGCAGGAGGGACACCACGTCCAAGCTTGGGCAGCGGCTGGAATGGAGTAACCAAATGTTTTCTTTGCTTTTGGTGCTGAAAGAGGCCAGTGTGCCTTGTCCTGAAGATCACTGCCTGACCCAGAAAGAGCAGCAAAGTGCTTTAGAGAGTAGAGTTTTCTATCAAAAATCAGACATAAACATCAGTGCTTCCCTCTTTGGCACATGGCCTTTTACCGGGAGCAGGGTGATCTCTCCTTGGCTTTCCTGATTCCACACCAGCTCATCCTGCTGGTTTCACTCCGGGAAGAGGATGGCAGCAGTAAACCATGGCCTTTCTGAACCTCTATTTAAGGAGGAGAGGTTTGCCAAAGCTGCTTGCTCAGCCTCCCTGCCCGTCCTCGGTGCCGCTGGGCTCTCAACCTGGATGAGAGATGAGCCAGGACCATCCCACGGGCTCCTGCCGCGGCTGCTGTGGCTCTCCCACCTCCAGCTTCTGTGGGATGTTCAGACCAGGCTGTGTATGGTTTGAATTTAGGTCTATTTTAGTATAAAAATGCCCAGTTAGAGCTGTAATTTACTGCTGTCTTCCTAGAACAGTAGATAGTGTGTGCTACCAACTACTTCCTCTCATCAGAATAAAATGCTTTTTAAGCAGGATAGGGTGGAGTACTTTTTTAGTCTTTTGGAGATGATGGTTTAAGCCTTTTTTTCTTTCCAATATTTTTTTTTAGAGCGGGAGGAAAAATCTCTTGTTCATTTGCTTGCCACATGTTGGGATTTTGGCTTGGGGGGTGGTGGTTGTCGCTTGAATTTCAGGCTAAATTTACTAAGTTTTGGCGCTCCATAGTGCCCAACTTCTTTAGGTAGGTACACTGAAAACTTTCTGGAGAATGTATTGCTACTTGCAAAACTACATGTATGTATAATACAGATATACATGCAAAATCGTGTATAATATATATGTGTGTGTATAAATATATATATATGCACATATACATACAATGGAGGTATCATTCAAACCTCTTTCTCCAACTGGCAGTAATTCGCCAATGCACTGAAAATGGTGCATTTTGAATAAATTTGCCATTTCCTTTGAAAATGGCTGGACCATAGAGCTGGGCTTTCTTCTCCAGATTTATTAGCATAAACCTTATAGAAAGAAAAATATTTTAAGGTAAGTTTAAAATTCCTTGTTTCACAGACCTGCACAGCTCTGGGCTCTTGAATTAGGTAGAATTTCACTTGATCTTCTCAGATGCCCATTTCTGGAACAGCGCTTGCCAAATGCTTCTCCCGTGCTCCTGTGTGAACTGGGGCCAGGTGGGAAGAATAATAACTATTTTTTTCCCCTTTTCTTCCCTCTAATCTATCCAGGTTGCCCCCATTACCCCACGTCTTTGGGGAACGGTAATGAATTGCGTGGCTCTCCTGCTGCGTGTGACCTTCAGTACATTTCTGTCTCTCTAATTCTGTCTAGACCTTATTTTTCTCTTGGGATTTCTCTGAGCCTTCAAGTCTTATTTTGAGCTCCTGGATGCCAAAGGAGGATGGTCCCTGCCAGGTGGCTGCTGCGGATCTGAGCATCTTTTGCTCTTCTCTTGCACAACAGGAGTTTTCCAGCGTGCCCATTTAATAGGTGGTGTCAAAGCCCATTAGCAGGGTGTGTTTGTGGCTTTGTCAAACCAATAATGAAAGAACAGGCAGGTCATTCTCCAAGCACATCCTAAAACCCTAAGGAAAAGCATTTAATCTAATTTTACCCATCGGTCCTAATTGTCTCCGCTTGGAAAATTCGATGGTCATTCTAAATAGACGTCAGCGCCCTTTTAGTGTGGATTTTCTCAGCGCTGTTTCTTTTCTTTCCTCTTTTTAATGGCTCTTTCCTCTGTGGACGGGGCAGGGGAGCTGCCCCGTGTTGAAGCACTGAAACGGTGCTTCAGCTCCTGTGCCGTGAGATACGAGGCTGTGGAGCAGTGAGTTCTCCCCACCATGGTCAGCAAAGGCGAATTCATCTCTAGCTGGGGGATATGCCAGTCCAGAAATGTCACATCTAATTAATAAACGACTTCAGGAAAGGATTGCAAGAATGAATTGAAGTCTGGGAAGGCTAAAGACAGGCTAAAGGCAACCCATCAGAGAGAAAGGGGAGAAGGAAAAGGGACGGTGGTCTACAAATAGCAGAACAAGAGAGTCATTTCTGGCAGGGCAGAGCGCTCAGCAGAGAAACCAGAAAAGGCAGAGCAGGATTCAGCGCTTGGAAATGGAAACAAAGCTCACTTGGATGTAGAGACCTATTAAATTCTTCATTACAGCATTTAAATTGAGACAACATCCGTTTCTAACCCGGGATATGTGGACTTGATGCAGATGTTCTTAGCCAGCTTCTTTCACAAGTTCTATGCAGGAAACAATTACTTTTTTTCTGCTTCTAAATGTGTGTTATAAAATTTAGGTCATTCCACAGGATGGGGATTTGTTGGGTTTTTTCATTTTTTAATCTTTCATCCCCTTCCATGGTTAGCGCTCTCTTTTCTGTGAGCTCTGGGCCCTTAATGAGGAAATAATTCATCTTTTCTACTGATCCTGTGTGGTCAAACTGATTCTGCCTGACCTGGCTGTGGGTGTCGTGTCCTGTGCGAGAAGTGGAGACCAAACTACAATATCTTGGCTATGGACAATTTTCCTAATGTCTCTTTGTTACTTTTCACAAGTGGAATCATGTATTTTTTGAGAAAAAAAAAAAAGTGGTGAGAGATGGAGTGGGAGGGGAGGATGCGTGACCTTTCATACTAATGTGAATTGCTTATGGTTTAGGAAACAAAATGATGTGTTTATTATGGAAAAAACACGGTATCCCAGGTGACAGCCAGGTCCTTGTTGGGAGGGCTGGTGGTGCTGAGCTCTCTGCCGCAGGCAACCTCCAACTCTCCCCTTGGGCAAGCAAAACATGGGCTGAGGAGCAAGGCCCATGTCTTGTGGGTGAAGTTTTTAGTCAAACTCAATAAATTTGGTGTTGTTAAAGGGGAGCACAGCCAAGACAGAACTTTGTTCCCTCAGCACCTACCATTGGGAGCACTGGAAAGCCCCAAAGGCCACCAGGGCTCCCCAGTTACTTAATCCACCCATGGACTGTGTCTGCCCCTGGTATCTGGGGGACCTTCTTTACTTTGTCCTGACCTGGGCATAAACTGAGCGATACAATTCAGCTGGACGCGTTCTTTAGTTCAGTTTTCTTACCTATATCTGTTTTTTTCCTTTCCCTTCTTTCTTTGCAGTACGTGGTCATTCCAACACGCCGTGCAACCGCCGTGGCCTTGCAGAGTTTCACTTCCCACCTCCTGGGAGATGCTGGCAGCCCGTATCTGATCGGATTTGTAAGTGCTCACAGCGGGTTTGGGCAGGGGTTTTGCGCCTGGGTTTGTTTTTGTTTACTAACTGCTTATCTAAAATGCCAAGTTGGGAAGGAAGGCCTGGATTTATCAGCAGGATGGGAACAGGCAACCTCCAACTCTCCCTTTGGCCAAGCAAAACATGGCCTGAGGAGCAAGACCCATGTCTTGTGGGTGAAGTTTTTAGTCAAACTCAATAAATTTGGTGTTGTTAAAGGGGAGCACAGCCAAGACAGAACTTTGTTCCCTCAGCACCTACCATTGGGAGCACTGGAAAGCCCCAAAGGCCACCAGGGCTCCCCAGTTACTTAATCCACCCATGGACTGTGTCTGCCCCTGGTATCTGGGGGACCTTCTTTACTTTGTCCTGACCTGGGCATAAACTGAGCGATACAATTCAGCTGGACGCGTTCTTTAGTTCAGTTTTCTTACCTATATCTGTTTTTTTCCTTTCCCTTCTTTCTTTGCAGTACGTGGTCATTCCAACACGCCGTGCAACCGCCGTGGCCTTGCAGAGTTTCACTTCCCACCTCCTGGGAGATGCTGGCAGCCCTTATCTGATCGGATTTGTAAGTGCTCACAGCGGGTTTGGGCAGGGGTTTTGCGCCTGGGTTTGTTTTTGTTTACTAACTGCTTATCTAAAATGCCAAGTTGGGAAGGAAGGCCTGGATTTATCAGCAGGATGGGAAGTAGCACGGAGCAATGCAATTTTTTTTACGTGCTTATGCTGTCTGTGGGCTTCAGTCCGACCCTGGAAGGACCACTTGGGCATGAGAAGTGACCTTCTGAGTCTTTTTAGCCTAAGGCATTTGTAAAGCTTACAGGCAGCTCTGTGAAGAGAGAGTGGTTGCTTCTGTGGTGTGGAGATAGGTCCATTAGAAATTAGATTGGCACAGTCTGGTGTGTGTGTGTGTAACTGGTCTCCTAAACCAAGTATCTGTTTATGGGTAGCAGCATGAGCAGTTCTGACCTGCTCATATTTTGAACTTCTTTTTAATGATAATAAATGATGGTGAAAAATCCATGGCAGGATGGGTCTGTGTGTGTGTGTGCTTTTTATTAGTATTCCTTTCTGGTTATGTAAGTTTTGGGTTTTTATTAGTAGCGTTCCTTTCTATTACTGCTGCAGTTGTTGGTCTTGCTCTGGCCAGAGATCTCCCTTATTATGCCACCATTATCCTAGTGCAGAGCAAAACAAGCCCCTGCTCCAAAAGCTGGCAATCAGAGAACATGCTCAGCTGAAAATATAAAGCCTGGGAAATTTAATGAGGAAAAGAATTCTAGATATACTGGGGTAATTTATTTCCCTTGCACCCCTCTGTGGAGTTTGATGCACTGAGTTTCAGAGAACACAGATCATCATTTATAAAATATAGTAGCTTCCATGTGAAGCCCTAAGTGGCACTGGTAGAGTTGTGTTGGAGGTGCTATAGTTTTCCAGTGATGTGACTGGGATCTTCACAGAGAGACAGAACTTTGATGTGTTCATCCATCTTAGTACTGCTGCGTGACACAGCTGCTGGGTGCTGTGCACTTTTTTTAAAAAAAAACCCATCATTTTTCATGTGTTCATCCCATAGACACTGTGTGTTTGTATCTATACATATTTATTTATATATATTTAATTTTGTGCATATATATTTTATATACATAAATATTTACTGTTGGATGCTAGCTCCCAAAAATGATACAGTTGCTCTGTGGCCCTCTGAAGTGTGCATGAAGAGACAGATACAGATAAGGCTGAACGGACCAAAGAAATGAGAAATATCTCAGGAGAATAAATATGTACAATTTGGCTTACCCTACATTTACTTCAATGTTCTGGGCACCCAGGGAGAAACGATCCGATTTTAGAAATTATTTGAAAGTGGCAAGAACAAAGGAATGGGTGGAAGAGACTGCTTTGTGCAGGGCAGGCGACACGGGGAATGTTCAGGAGAACTAATTAATCAGGCCAGCCCACTTTGAAGGTCTGTGCTGGTGCTGAGATGGCATCAGCAGGGTCTGAGGTGCTGGCCAGGCTGGTTCAGGTGACTCAGCTGCACGTTCCCCCTTTTTTTTTACATAAGAGGGGTGTCTGGGAGGAATGGTGAGGACTGAGAGTGATTGCAATTAATCTTGAAAGTTGCCTAGGGCTCTTTAATGTCACAGATTGAGAAAAAAATATACTTTGGTTGTAAAAAATAGTGTGCCTTGTCCTTCTGGTATTCAGAGATCAAGGTAGTTGTGAGTTACTTAAGGATACCTGCCTGAAATATGCTCAACCCCAATTTAATAGGTGCCTTAGGCCTCCTTTGGACTGGGAAAATATTAATTATGAATTTGAATTACTCTCTTCTAATGCTCTACTTGTGGGGCAGTTCTCATTTGGGAGAAGACTACTCAAGTACAAGGCAGGAGAGCAGGAGTGAAGTTCTTGTGTCAGGGGAGGCACCAGCACCCGTTTCTGTAGCCTCTGGACCAACCTGGCCTGACTCATGCTCCCTGAGCTCCAGCAACTGGAGGGTCAGCTGCAGCTTTCACAGAACACAGAAAAACAAATAGTATTTAGAGCGAAAGGACAAACAGCCCATTTCTCCACCAGAGCTGAGACAAGCCATCCACTTGATTGTTGAAAAACGTGGTGTTTCTGTTGGAATTGTCCGGCTGTGTCGTAGGATGGAGACCTTCCTGCAAGACTGAAATCTCACTGGGGCAGGTTACACAAGTGGCTTGGATTACGACTAGGAGTTTCAAGGCAGTCCATGGGAGCTAAGCAACCTGCTCCTGGGGGCTTTAAGGGAAATTTGGGAACCAATTCCCATAGTCCTTCTGGGAATCCCCAGCCCGAGGACATCAGCTCACACTGTGGTTACTCCAGAGTTACCATGAAGCAGCCCAAGAGCACGGAATCAGGGAATTGTCGGAGTTGGAAGGGACCTCTAGTGATCATCTGGTCCAACTCTCCTGCTAAAGCAGGGTTGCCCAGAGCACATCATTCAGGAGCATCCAGGTGGGTCTTCAAGATCTCCAGAGAAGGGGACTCCACACCCTCCCTGGGCAGCCTGTTCCAGGGCTCTGTCACCCTCACTGTAAAGAAGTTTTTTCTCATATTTGAATGGAACTTTCTATGTTCCAGCTTCAGCCCATTGCCCCTTGTCCTATCGCTGGAAACCACTGAAAAGAGTCTGCTCCAACATCCTTCAACTAACCCTTTAGATACTTATAAGCAGGATAGGTCTTGAGAGCAAGAGACAGAAGGGGGATAAATCAACTGACCTGCAATAAGAGGCTGGTGAAGCTGGGCCTCCTGATCACTCAGGGCTCATCTGAGATCCTGAGGATCTGCCCTTGCTGCTGACTGCTTACAAAATTACAGTGAGCAGTGCTTTGATCAAATATGGCTGGAATCTTGGGTGAGCTCATAGTGAGACTCCCTCTAGCAGTGCTCTTAATAAAGAGCCAGGTACCCGTGTCCTTGCAGGACTAAGCTGTCGTGGGCAGTTGTCTCTGCTGGATACCAATAAATGTGCAGGATAGGTCTTGAGAGCAAGAGACAGAAGGGGGATAAATCAACTGACCTGCAATAAGAGGCTGGTGAAGCTGGGCCTCCTGATCACTCAGGGCTCATCTGAGATCCTGAGGATCTGCCCTTGCTGCTGACTGCTTACAAAATTACAGTGAGCAGTGCTTTGATCAAATATGGCTGGAATCTTGGGTGAGCTCATAGTGAGACTCCCTCTAGCAGTGCTCTTAATAAAGAGCCAGGTACCCGTGTCCTTGCAGGACTAAGCTGTCGTGGGCAGTTGTCTCTGCTGGATACCAATAAATGTTGTATTGATCTTATAATCCTCACGTGGAACACAGAAGGTACTTCACAGCTGCAGCCTCCTGCCTGTGATTGCTCCCCAGCTCTGTGGGTGCCCTACGAGCTGAAGGTCAGACCCAGCTTCTTCTGTAATCTCCAAATCCACACGATGCAGTTCCTTACAGTCCCCTGAAGCACCGAAATATATGCCAGCATTTAAAAGCTAAGTGGAAGGAAGCATGTGTGTGTGGTTATTTTTCATGTCTCTTTAAATATTGACAACTTTTATTATTATGGTAAAAAGGCTTAAGATTGACTTACAAAGAAGTTATGCAAATGCAGTTTTAGGGTGGCAGCTGTAATTTGGGTAAGGTTTTACTACCTGCCAAGCACTGAGATCAATTACTATAAATCAGTGCAGCCTATTCATTCACAAATAAGAACGGGCGTCGCTGCAGTATTTCATTCGATGAGAGAGGTTTTATTCTGAGATTACTTTAAGTTTTTCAGGACCTTTGTGATAACCTGCAGAGTTTAAATAATTCCTGTGTAACAAGTGGGAATATAACGCCGTGCTTTATTCTTGAGGCAGTCAGTGAGAGATTCCACCTCTTTGGTGGGTTACACCCAAATATCTCCAGTACTTTCCCATCTTTGAAAGGTCCCTCTGTGCAGACACAGTTACTGAAGCATGGAACAGTTAGGAGAAATACCCCAAATCCCACCACTCATGTTGGGTACCAAATAAAGGTCTTCTAACAGTCTGAATACCTGGACAGGATTTCAAACTCGGAAGAGCTGGGTGGAGGTAACCAGCAGCAGAGTGTGAAATAGTTACCTCTTCTCAGGCTGCTCCAGCTCTTTGTGTTATTAGTTCTGGTTATAGCTTTGTTGCCCTTTAAAATCAAATAACTGTAAGAAGTGCAGTGAGTCTGTGCTTACATGTTGGTCTGGGTACAGGCACCGTGAGCCTCTCTCCCCTGCTCAGGGTTTGCCTTATTCCTTCCTGCAAACAGTGGTCCTCATCCGCTCACCAACGTACTCTTTTGCTTCAGGAAAACCATGTATGGGCAGTCATATTTTTCCTTTTGAGGCTCTGCCTTGGTGCTTTTTCTTTCCTTCCCCCACCTCTGTTGTTGGCTCCCTCTCTGAGCGCAGGAGCGCGTTCCCCTGCCACCATCCATCAGGTCTAGGGGTTGAAACCTGTCTGTCTCTGCTTGTCACTTGGCAACATCCACATGTGAGGATGGTGTTTTAAAGTGCCAGAGGTCAGCTCTCCTCCACCAGCATCTTTTGATGGGCTAAAAGCTACTCCCAGTGCTCCACTGGTGGTGGCACCCATCTGTCCTGACCTCCTGGACTGCTGCATCTTCAGCTTTCCTGAGGGTTAGAACCTTCAGCCACCCCAGCCAAGCAGCCCCAGGACAGAGTGGCCAGTCTGGTAACCAGGCTCTGTGAGAGGGGGGACCCAATTGCTCCTCTACAGGCCACAAGAAAGCTTCCCCCATCTGCCCATCCCTAGTTCTGCAGGGTCTTTGGTGGCATCTTCATGGTAGTCCCTGTCACTGGACACCGTGTTGGTGTGCAGTGCCCAGGCATCCTCCTTCGCCCGGCAGTGGAGACCACACGAGTCTGAACAGGTGTCTTCTCCTCCAACTGTCTCCTATAGGAAAAGGGGTAGTAAACGACATGTAGATATGGTGCTGAGGGACATGGTTTAGTGGTGGTTTTGGCAGTGCTGGGTTAATGGTTGGACTTGATGTCTTGAAGGTGAGACCCCACCTGGAGCACTGCGTCCAGCTCTGGAGTCCTCAGCACAGGAAGGACATGGAGCTGTTGGAGCAGGGCCAGAAGAGGCCATGAAGATGCTCCAAGGGCTGGAGTCCATCTGCTGGGAGAACAGGCTGAGAGACTTGAGGGTGTTCAGCCTGGAGAAGAGAAGGCACCAGGGAGACCATATATCAGATTTCCAGTATCTGAAGGGAGCCAACAGGAGAAATGTGGAGGGACTCTTGACCAGGGAGGGGAGCAACAGGGTGAGGGGAATAGTTTTAAACTGAAAAAGGGGAGATTGAGATGAGATCTCAGGAAGAAATTCTTTGCTGTGAGGGTGGTGAGACCCTGGCCCAGGTTGCCCAGAGAAGCTGTGGCTGCCCCATCCCTGGAGGGGTTCAAGGCCAGGTTGGAGGGGGCTTTGGTCAACCTGGTCTGGTGGGAGGTGTCCCTGCCCAGGGCAGGAGGTTGGGACTGGATGGTCTTTAAGGTCCCTTCCAGCCCAAACCATTCTGTGATTCTAAGGTCTCTTCCAACCAGAACGATTCTATGCTTCTATGACCTTGTAATTAATTGTAAGCAAATCTGAGCTGTTCTGTTCTGAAGGGGTTTTGTGCAGCTTCTAGTATTACTGGAAAAATCTTAAGCAGCAGCCTATGACTTGTCACCCTGCACTTTTCTCCCTTCCCCAGCTTTCTCCTTTGAGTAGGTTGATAAACTAGATCTAATGAGCTACTTAAATAGCAAGAATGCTAATGACCTTCCTTTAGCAAGTAGTTAGCAGAACAGTGTTAATTATCACTGGTGCAGAGTATCAAGGAAGGCAGATCAGCATTTGATTAGGGGCAACTCAAGGAAAATTGTAGTAAATGCAGCAATTAAAGTACTTTTTAAATGAAAGTTATAATTGGAGGTGTAGATTTCACAGCCTTTTTGTCCCAGTTTTGAGACAGCCTTTTTGCTGATTTGGTTGCAGAGGTGTTTACCCATCCGAGCAAATATATCTGTATAGAAAGTAGTTCTGTATGTAAAGACTTGCCTGCCTGAGGAAGCAGGAGTCACGTATGGTGGTTTAAAATCCATATTTTATGGTTAAAAAGGGCTATGGCTACTTCCGATCTGTGGACATGGTTACTCTGGAGTGACATTTTTCTCCGGTTCCGTTTGCTGCATTAAAACAGGCTGCTGCCTGGTGGGGCTCCAATCACTGCTGTCTGACTCAAAAGCCGGGGAGTGGAGTCAAGGGGATGGTTGGGATGTGATGACACTGTCTGGGCTGTGTGTCCCTGTCTGACCCACGCAGCCATCCCTCAGACACAGCCCGTGACGTGCCTGACGGTGATGACGCCGCACTGGCTCTTCTGCCAAAGCAAGGGGTGAGATGAGTCTCAGTTCAAAAAGGCAAGTGTATCCCGTAAGAAAAACAGGCAAATTATTCTCCTGGCATCTGTTTTACTGACTATCAGGAGCTGTTCCTCTGCTCTTGTGGGATTAAGGATGGAGCAGAGGTCTTGGTCTTCTTATCTTCTGCAGCATGTCATGTGCTCTGATATTTATGGTATATATGAGTGCATATTCCATCTTCCATCAGCATCTTCCATCACCTGATGGAGACAGTAGACAAAATGTGTTACACATGCACAGGTTTTATTGTTCTCTCCTTCTTTACCAAGTGCCAGCTGCTTGGCAGGTCTTCTGCAGCCCTGATGGTATCCCCCGCTCCCGCAGAGATCTTCATGCACGCATATGGCCCAGGTTGTGGTGGGTAAAATGGGACTTGAACCCTGCAGTCTGACATTTGATGGGCTTGTGCCAGGGAAATACTGCAAGGGTTGTGGTGGGTAAAATGGAACTTGAACCCTGCAGACTGACATCTGATGGGCTTGTGCCAGGGAAATACTGCAAGGAAGAGACTCCCCAGCCCCTCATCCTCGTTATCTGTTTCTTCAAGCAGCAACTTTCACTTGAGGATTTCTCTGGTCCTGGCTGAGCTGAGTAATTAAAAGCCTTATTCGTAGCACAGGGAGAGGCCAAATCTGTGCCATGGCTGTCAGCTGCAAAAAAAAAGAAAAAAAGGGGAGAATTAAGCACCTGGAGACCAATCCACAGAGGATTTATCTCCTCATTGCAACGGGCTAACAAGCTTCCCACTTCTGATGACTCAGCAACAGATGAGATTTAAATCTGCCCTAACAAAAATGGAAAGACTTCCCATTTATAAGAGGCTTTTACCAAGGGTTCACAGCCCCTTCTGGTTTTTCCCGAGCTGCTGTGCACCTGCCATTTCCCATGACTTTGGTTAAAAAGTGCAAGTTCTCAGTATTTTTGATAAACAGACATTTAAAGTATGCAGAAGTATCTCATTAAAGAAAGCCCAGAAATCCAGAGCTGATCGTTGTTTCAGTCAAGTGTTTCAAGCTCCGTCCCATCTGTTCTGTCACGCCTAAAAATCTCATTAAGTAATGAGCTGCCAAGGACCCTGTAAACTCCCAGTAGGACACAGAGATTTCGTGGTGCTGAGGACCTTTCAGAAGGAGATGTCTAATTTCTGCAACACAGGTGAATGGCCTCCTCCTCCTGGGACACACCACCAGGGAGGGGACCTGTGCTCCAAGGGTGTCCTGGCCTCTCCCCTGGGGACAGGGATGCTGCTAAGGATGTGCTTCCATGCTGTGCTCCTGTGCCACACGCCTTGTCTCTACATTTAAGTGGGCACCCCCCCATCCCTATGTATTTCATAGAATTGTCTGGGTTGGAAGGGACCTTTAAGATCATTGAGTCCAACCATCAACCCAACTTTGATAAAACTATCGCCAAACCATATCTCTAAGCATTATGTCAGCCTGTCTTTTAAATCCCTCCAGGGATGGTGCCCCAACCCCTTCCCTGGGCAGCCCATTCCAAGGCTTAATAACCCTTTCCGTGTAAAAATTGTTCCTAATCTCCAATCTGAACCTCCCCTGGTGCAACTTGAGGCCACTTCCTCTTGTCCCATCGCCTGTTCCTTGGGAGAAGAGACCGACCTCCCCTGGCTACACCCTCCTTTCAGGGAGTTGGAGAGAGCCAGAAGGTCTCCCCTCAGCCTCCTTTTCTCCAGGCTGAACACCCCCAGCTCCCTCAGCCTCCAGTACAGGTACCAGCGTCCAGTCACGTAGCCATGTTCCTCGATTCCACATTGCCCGTGGTACAGGGCATCTCCTGCTGGGAGAGGAGAAAGTCTGGTGTCAATGGGTAAAACCCATGGGCAGGGCAGGCCTGGAGAGAAAGGCAGTTAATCACGGAATCACGGAATTGTTGGAGTTGGAAGGGACCTCTAGAGATCATCTGGTCCAACCCCCCTGCCAAAGCAGGGTTGCCCAGAGCACATCACTCAGGAGCATCCAGGTGGGTCTTGAAGATCTCCAGAGTAGGGGACTCCACACCCTTCCTGGGCAGCCTCTTCCAGGGCTCTGTCACCCTCAACCCAAAGAAGTTTTTTCTCATATTTGAATGGAACTTCCCATGTTCCAGCTTGTGCCCGTTGCCCCTTGTCCTATTGCTGGGAACCACTGAAAAGAGTCCAGCTCCAACATTCTTCAACTCACCCTTTAGATACTTATAAACATAATGACACAAAGAAAGTAGACTTTCAACCCTCTCCTCTTCACCGGGGCGAATACTGTCTGGAGGCAAAACATTGTTCTAACACCAAGAGCCGTACAAACTCCATTTATCAGTGTTGCAAGCGGAACCCTGGATCGAGTCTTTTCATTTACTGCAGCCTTTTCAAGGAAGAACCAGTGATTTTCTGCAGCTGGGGAGGGGGCACCGGGCACAAAGTGATGAGGGCAGCACGGGGAAGCGGGCAGGAATCTGTCCTGCGGGTATCGCTGGGGCACAGGCGGGCAGCACCCACAAATGCCGGGTGTTGATGCTGTCACCAGCCAAGTATTAAATTTGAGATCTCAAAAGAACACAATTAAGATGAAAAGCATTCGGCTTTTTTCCCCTCCAACACCTAAACATGCCAATGTTAAAATTGAAGTAACTTTTAGGGTATATTCGCTTTTACCTTTCTGTGGCTTTTAGAATTAATATCATAAAATAGTTGGCTTTGCTTCCTCTTCTTATAATGTGCTTCTCATGCCATTTAGCACAGTATAAATGTTTGTGCTCCCCCACAGGTCCAGCAAATTGTTTACTTTTACTTTATAAAATCCCTTATTTATAGTTTCTGGTCTTAATTTGCATTCATATTAGATTTTTTTTCAAAAAAATCAAAGAAATCTTTCGCATGCATCTCTGAATTCAGAGGGGGTGAACCCAGGCAGTTGTGGTGATACTGTGGGGTTAGAGGGAGTGCTGTGTGAGGGGTCTGTGCTGAGGAGAGGGGCCAGGGAGAACCATCACATTGGTGATGATGAAAATCAGGTATTTGTGCCAGATACTGCAGTGGAAATATCCTTTTATGTAGCAAGATTTGTGCCCAAGGGGCCACGTCAGGAATTGAGAGAAATCAAGCAATTGCAGAGGAATTGAGATGGATGACTCAGCAACGGGACAGGGCGGATGAAATGATGATTTCAAAGATGTTGTTACCAGTACATTGTCTAATTAGTAAATCAGTTTAATTTACCCGCTGGTGCTGTTCAGGAGGGTCGGTATCACAGCCCTTCCTGGGGCCACAGCCCACCTGAGATTTTCGTGCACCAACAGCCTGTCCAGTGCTCCCAAAAACACTTCCCATTCTTCTTCTTCTTCTTGTGCTTCCCGAGAAAGGTAATGAAGTTTCCTTTTTCTTTTCCTTCATTGTGTTTTGTGCTCAGACTGGGAGAGAACCAGAGATCCGGGGTGTTTGGATCCTGCTGTACTGTTTGTTCTCCAGAAGGTGGGCATTTTCTGTCTCTGGACTCCCTCCAGTTGGCTGGCACCAGCTGAACACTTGCCATTTGTTATTCTGTTGTGAAAATGCCGGGAGCTGAGGTTTATTTAGCAAAGTCATTCCTCTTGGTCCGAGATCTGTGTTACAGCGTGAGGGAAAAGAAGAGATGAACTTTCATAGTTAGGATGTCACCAAAGACTTTTGGTCAGACTGCAAAGCAGCAGCAGCAGGACTTCCTTACTGATTTTCCACCCCTCAAGTTTGGAGTTAATGTTTGGAAGGTTTTTTTTGCCGCCCACCAATTGGCAGAACAAAGGAAGGGATCCCACACGTGGCTCCACGCTGAGGAACTGGCACTGGCTGTGCTGGCAACCCCAACTTTTTGTTACTCACCATAGAGAGAAGACACCGAGTGCGATGCCGGATTGGGTCTTGCCAAATCCCAGTCAGAGATCGCAGGATGCTCTCGTTGCAAGGAGTCTGGAAAGCCCAAAATTGGCAACACAGAGCAGACCATTTGGCAGACGGTCTTGTCGTTCTTGGAGCCTAAGGCTGTAATTATGTCCTGTGTCCTCTGGAGAGGAGATGCCAAAGTTCCAGTCTTAGCAGGTGGCTTGTAAGTGAGGGGAGGAAAACAAGAGGGAATAGTGACTGTAAGTTAACAGCAAAAACATTAAAATGGGCCCTGATAAAGTTCTAGAGCTGAGAGATGCAGACGTGGCTGAGGGGGTTACACGAAACCTAGCTGAGAAAGCCCAGCTGGCTGGGTGGGAAGAATTATACCTTGGATGGGAGGAAACACTGCTTTTTCTAAATAAATTCTTACATGGTACGTTGGGTTAAAAATAAAAAAGGCAGCAGATTCAATATTGACATGATTCATTGGTATAAAAGGTCAGTGTGATGCCTTAGAAAGGAAGGTGTGGGGCAAGCTGCAGCGGGAGTTTTTATTTGCTGGAGACTTTACATTTTCAGAGCTGGTTTTAGCTTAGACTGTCATGTCATCCGTAAGAGAAAGCAATCGGGAGCACATGCCCGGCTTTTCATCCTGCTGCTGATTTATCATATCAATTTGTCGAGTGATTTATTGTCTGGTCCTTTTGGAGGATAATCGTATCCATTCCCCAAAATGAAAAGTGGTTTAGAATTTCTAAATTTCTATTTTAGTGTAGCCTCTGTTCTGGCTGTTGCACACAGAGGGGCTGATTCAACGCCAGGTTTTGGTTCATAGTGAAGAGTAAGGGAAATGTTGGGAATGAAGGTGTCTGGATACAAGAGGGAGTAAATTACCAGCTGATGTCCCTGTCTTCTGGGTGCTGTGCATGTTCTGCTCATTTCCTGTGGGTGAGTTCTTTTCACACTCAAGTCTCGCTGCTGTTTTTTAATAAGTCTCTCAGACTAATGGCCACTGGTACTTGCCTTCAGTCTGAGGACTTTTCTAAACTGTAATTTCTCACATGAGACTTGTTCATGACTCTCTTGATTTTCCTTGTGTGTGTTACACACGGCGAATGAAGTTCTTGTTGAGAGGACAGGACAGTTCCTTAGCGACACCCCGAGCACTGAAAGTTTCTCCTCTTCCTCTCTGGGGAATGAAACAGAGAAGTCTGGCTAAAAACCTGCAGTCCTTTCTCTAGAGACACTCATCCCGTGTTTATTCACTCCCCTCTACTTGAGAGTGCTCCATCCTGAAAGGTGGTTCTCTGCTCTTCTGTGTGCAGTGATTGCAGCTCCAGCATCGGGCTGGTGGCTCCTTCCCTCCCCTCTGGCAGGAGCCAGGCTGAGCTGTATGATGGGTATGAAGTCCCTGAGGCCACCAATGCTCCAGAGTCTCCCCTCTAAAGCACACTCTGCTCACTTGAGTCCCCACCAGTGTTGTCCTCCCGTGACCCTCTGCTGGGGCATCTCTTGGCACGCGTTCACCTTGATGTCCCACCACAGGGCTGTGAGTCGGCGATTCCTCCCTCGTGTGACATTTCCTCGCTGGATTGTTGGGGTTGAAGCCTTGAATGTCAGATTTTGCTCGTCGTTGGTGTCTCACACCACCTTTCTCATTAGCAGTGATGTAGCAGTTTAGAAGTTGCTGCACAAGCTCTATTTCTGGACCCGGTTTGCGTGTGTGCACAGCAGTAGGACTCTGCGTTGCAAATTCCCTGCAGTCTTTTGGTATAAAGTAGTATTTCTGAATTAATGAAATGTCACAGATAAAACCAGAGCCGGACATTTAAATACCCAAGTGCCTTGAGACTCACCCCAACTGCTGCTACAGCTCTGGTGGATTTATGGAGAGGAAAGTTGTTTGCTGGACAGTAATTGCTAAAATATGATTGGTTTAGCTACGGACAGTCATTAAGTGTTGCTGAGTTTTAGCAAAAGCTTTTCAGAATGCACTAAATACTGCCATTGCATGTCACTGCTCCTTCGTGTAAGCGCAGACTTGTGTTTGCTGTCATATAATTATGCATTTTCGCTGTGGGAAGATGCAGGTTATAGAATCACAGAATGATAAGGGGTTGAAAGGGACCTCTGGAGATCACTGCAGTCTTTTGGTATAAAGTAGTATTTCTGAATTAATGAAATGTCACAGATAAAACCAGAGCCGGACATTTAAATACCCAAGTGCCTTGAGACTCACCCCAACTGCTGCTACAGCTCTGGTGGATTTATGGAGAGGAAAGTTGTTTGCTGGACAGTAATTGCTAAAATATGATTGGTTTAGCTACGGACAGTCATTAAGTGTTGCTGAGTTTTAGCAAAAGCTTTTCAGAATGCACTAAATACTGCCATTGCATGTCACTGCTCCTTCGTGTAAGCGCAGACTTGTGTTTGCTGTCATATAATTATGCATTTTCGCTGTGGGAAGATGCAGGTTATAGAATCACAGAATGATAAGGGGTTGAAAGGGACCTCTGGAGATCATCTAGTCCAACCCCCTTCCAGAGCAGGTCCACCCAGAGCAGGTTGGATTCATCCAGGGGGGGTTGGGATGTCTACAGAGAAGGAGACCCCACCACCTCCCTGGGCAGCCTCTTCCAGGGCTCTGCCACCCTCAAAGTGAAGAAGTTCCTCCTCATGTTTAGATGGAACTTCTTATGTTCAAATTTGTCCCCATTTCTTCTTGTCCTGTCACTGGGCACCAAATCGACCAACGTGGGGAATAAAGAGTTGCCCATAAACTTGGTGGTTCTTCAGTGTTGGCACAGCCCCTGTGGAGCAGACCTTGGGGGTGTGAGCCGGGGGGGCAGAGTCACAGCTTGCACACAATGACACTTCCCAGGGCAGCTCAGGGGGCGCGAGGAGGGAATGAAGCCCATACCTCAGATAATGGGGATAAAAACCCCCATGTCCATGTTCTGCTTCTGAAAATCAGATGGGATCTGGGGTTTTTTGTTCTGTGAAAAACATTTCCCCCTTCCCACTCACTCCACAGAAACGGATGTTAATCCCTCCTTTTGTGGAAAGGTAGGGAAGGTGTAGGAGTAAGCAGGGCTTGACAGAAATTGCAGAAGATGGATCACTCCCTCACCCAGCGAGCTGTGCTGGTGTGGTCCTGCCGGCAGCGCGGGAGGTTGGTGGGTACAACGAGGTCAGGTGCTTGGGGACACAGCCAGGGAGAAGCTGTGGGAAGAATAAGAGATCAGCCAGGAGAGCCCGAGAGGCAGAGGAGAGCCCTGGCCAAGCTGCTCACAGCAGAAGTTGCCCAGGTTTTCCCAACGTGGCACGTGGAAGCGTGCAAGGGACGTTCAGCCCCTACTGAACACCCTGATCTGTTTTAAACTTCACACATGTGTTGGGTGGGTGGTTGTGTCGGGAATCGTGTCCCCTTCACCATCAACGTGTCTCTTTCTCATCGAAGTGACTAATCTCTTTTTGCTCTTCTCTCCTAGATCTCAGACCTAATACGACAAAGCACAAAGGAGTCCCCAGTCTGGGAGTTCCTCAGCTTGGGGTACGCGCTCATGCTCTGCCCGTTTGTCGTTGTCCTAGGAGGGATGTTTTTCCTGGCCACAGCCCTCTTCTTCCTCAGTGACCGAGCCAAAGCTGAACAACAGTGAGTAACCTGGCGATTGCAAACGGGGAGGTACCTCAGCCTGTTTTCTCTCTTGAACGTTGTGCTCGTACTCTTCCCCTGGCCTCGGTCCTTCCAGGCCAAGGTTGTCGGGTTGTGCGTGAAGAACCTCAGCTCAGCAGAGTGCATGAGGCTGCACGAAGCACAGGGGCTTGGGTCTTGCTGGCTGGGCATCCTCGACACGCTTCTGCTCTGGTGGATCTCCGTTGTTGGCTGTACGGCCCGGAGGGGAGCACAGAACCTGAGGTCACAGGTCCCTTGTGCCCTGGGGTGAGCATGTCACAGCCCTGGGGCCATCTGTGGTGAGGGGTTGCTGTGTGCTGGAGCACGTGGAGACTGCCAGGTGAAGAGCAGGAGATACTCCACCGAGCGTGGGGGTCAAACTCCAAGCCCACAGTCCCATCCAGCCCCCTGCTCACCCCCTCCAGCGCACAGCAACGTCAGGCAAGAGGAATAAAGCCGTGTACGTGGGGACATAGATGCTCAGGGGTCGCTGTATTAAAGATAGTCTTTCCCAGTCCCTTCTTGCAGCTTGTTAAAAAAAAAGCTACTGTTTTTCAGTAACGAAACCGATTCGGACCACCTCACGGTTGGCAACTACAGTAATTCGGAAGACGCTTCCACATGACATACAAACTGCTGGGGTTAGTCTCTTTCTCATAATTGTCGAAAAATAAGAGTATCTGTGTATAATGTCATGCTGAATATGGGGCAGGTGACTAGTTTGGTGTTGACTATAAGTTGCCTTTGCCTTGTTCCCGTTGGGAGAAGGAGAAGAAGGAGGAGGAGGAGGTATTGTTCCTGTGGCGTGGCTGTGGTAAGTTGCCTTTGCCTTGTTCCCATTGGGAGAAGGAGAAGGAGGAGGAGGAGGAGGAGGTATTGTTCCTGTGGCGTGGCTGTGAGAGCCCTTTGCCTTGGTTTGAGACTTGTAATTCTTGTAATTTCAAGCATCAAACATCCACAGACATCCACGTCAGGGGGAATGTCACATGAGTGGGCTCTCCCTCTGTAGATGTTGCTGCGAAAGGGTTTGTATGGGTTTAATGACACAGACACAGGTGTGTGGAGTGAGGAAATACAACACAGGCTTGTTAACAGCACACGGAATTCTGCAGAGTGTTCCATGTTGTACCCTAAAGAGAAGGGCCCTGGCATATCCCTGTCACCAGACGTATCATGACTAAAAGGAAAATAAGGTGTTTGGAGGTTGACATAAGTGTGTGGACGGTTGTGGTGATACTTCCTGGCTCGTGCAGTCGTATCAGATGGACACAGGAGGTTTGGGAGCAGTGCCACAGATGGTGCTTGGGTCCTGTAAGAGCGGTTCCCCCTTCCTTTTATTAACATGCACAAATACCAGAGAAAGGAAAGGTTTTCTGCCTCCCGGTGCCTTTAGATATATACATTCTCCCTATAATGAGGTGTTTAAAAATGGTGGAAAAAACAAGACTTCATCATGTATCCTGTAAGGGGGTTAAGTCCTGCACAGCTGAGCTTGAGTGTGGCTTTGGAGATGGGACATGACTGATGTGTGCCTGGTTTATTATCTGCATATAAAGGCTTTAAATTAAATTTTAAATTAAATTTAAATGAAATCGGAGATTAGATCTTAGGAAGAGGTAAATGGTACAGCAGATTATTTGGAGAAGGCATGAAAGCTGTGCTGTGTTTCTGAAAGCCTCCCTGGCTGGGTCCTGAGGCAGGAGGACGGGAACCGCTCTCCGGCTGCCTCCCAGCGCTGCTTCTGCCACCCTGCACAGAAGCTGTAGGTGCAAGGCCAAGCAGTGACCACCTGGGGACATGGCGAGATGACCATAAGCTTCTAGAGGCTCAGGGTGGCTTTGTTTGCTGGAAGGAGCCAAAAGTTCTGTGCAGTGATTGGGCAGTATGACAACGCAGCAGATGAAATCCCCCTCGTGCAGCCACAGCCTCAGCCTTCGCTCAGGGCCCCACCAGTTTCTAGGAGAACTTCAGTGTTTGTCTTCATTCAGAGGAGAGAGGGCTCATTCCACTCAGAATTATGGTGATGTGTCCCCTTGTGCTGCAGGTTGCCAGCACGGTGTGACGGCATCTCAGGTGGTGAAGGAGGGTGTTGGTGTTCAGGTAATGAGGAGTTCTGGGTCATTCCTGTCTTTCTCAGGATGTTTAACCCCCCCAGACCTTTATACCGGGCAAGCAGTGGGGTCCCCAGGGCTCCAACAGGGTTCCCACAGAACAGGCTTTCTCAGGAGGTGCTGGTGAGCACAGGTTGGTTGCTCACTGGTTGACTCTGCTGGTTGACTCTGCTGGTTGCCAGCGCGAGGGTTTGACTGGGTAGTTGTAGAGTGCACCAAAGCACCAGCTCTGTAGCTGTGTTACTGTAGGAGGGAGATCCCATCCCACAGCTGCTGGTTGACTCTGCTGGTTGCCAGCGCGAGGGTTTGACTGGGTGGTTGTAGAGTGCACCAAAGCACCAGCTTCGCAGCAGCATTACTGTAGGAGGGAGATCCCATCCCACAGCTCCACCTTCTCCTGCATTAAAGTGTTTATTTCTGGCTGTTGCTGCCTCTCCTGAGCAGCTTTGGCTGTGCTCTGTCCATGTCCAGAGCGTACCCGCTGCCCAGCCAGTCACCAGTCCACTTCTTGAAATGTGTTTCTTGAAGAAACACATTTAGGGTTCAGACCTAGTTTTGTATCTCTCTCCCTTTCAGCATCCTTCCCTTTTCCCGTTTGTCTGATTCCCATTTGTTTATGAATTTTATATTATTTCGCCACTGAGCTGGCTCAGACACAGAGAGAACAGTTGTCTTAAATAACGGTTAGCGAAATAACTTCTCTCAAACGACTTCAACTGGGCTGTTCCTGGGATTTGCCCACTCCTGAGTTAAAAATACCCTGGCGTCCTGCAGCCAGATTCCTGGAGAGCACAGCTTAATTTGGGGTTTGAGACGGGACCGAGCAGCAGGATGGGATCTCGACTAAGGCTGGCACCGGCGGGTGAGGCTCCTCTCCTGCCACCTCTGTGCTGTGGATGGGTCCTGTCTGCTGCCACCACTGAGAGGTTCAGTGGGCTCCTGGAAGAATTTGTGGGGGAGGATTTATTTGTTATTAACCACATGCCTGCCTGGGAGAGAGGAAACAGCAGAACGTTTTGCTATTAGCAGCTTAAAACTCCGTGCTGGCTCCAAATGGGATGTCCAGCTCCCACCCATCCGATGGACCATCTGCACTTGGCATCTCCCACCTTTGGCAAGGGCAGATTTCTGCCCGGTCCATCCTCCCTCTCACTGGGGATGGCAGAATTTCTTTTTCAAGACGCCTTGTTTTCCCTCTGCAGCCGGTCCCGCTGCTCAGACACCGGGACTTGGAAATGGGCTTTGCCAAAAGAAATCAATTAACCTGCAGGAATCACAAAGGCCGGAGTCACACGCCAGAGATTAAACCCATTCATCACCAGTGGGGTCAGGGCACGGGGGGCAGACTCAGGGACCTCTCTAATGAGCTGAGGTGGAAGCAGAGCGCTGTAACGCTGCTCTCGGCACCTCTGCCTGTGCAAATTGAGCTTTCCCTCCGTTCATTTCCACGCTTCTGTGAAAAATAGTTGAGGGTTTTATTGCTGGGATTTTTGCGTTTGTTTGTTCCTTTGTGTACTGGTCTCTGGGCGTTTGCTTAGAGATAATTCCTTCTGCCAGGCAGGACAGGGTATCAGGATAGCAACCTCTCTTTCCTGTAAAGCTTCCTCCAGTTTCCACCACGCTTCCTTCCAAAAACACAATTTCCAGGCTTTCAGCGCCTCGTGACTTTTTTTTTTTTTACACTACTTTTATCATTGCCACAATTCCTGGCATATTTTGTAGATTGCGTTTTTAGCACAGGAATTCCAGTCAATAAGGCTGCCCCTCTCACAAAAACACTCCTGAGAAAAAATTCTTTAGACAGCAATTCTTTTTTTTGTTGTTTGTTTGTTTTTTTTAAATCACAATTCTTTTGTAACTATTTTCATACTGCCTCACAAGTCTGACAGCTTGAAGAGGCTTTTAGCAAATTTAGGACTAGCAGAGAACACAATGCAGCACGTCACCCTGTAATACAATCCAATCTTTTGTGGTGCAATTTTTATAACACAAATTTAATCCAACCCTTCCAAAGTGCTAAGAGAGAGAAAATGGCTAAGAATGGTGCGTGTAAGAGCTCTTAGGCACTAGTAATAACAAATACTTCAGTTCTTTTTTAAACCACTCCACTACAATTCCTGCTGTGATTTCACTTGACTGTATTGTTGTTCCATTCTGTAGTGCTGCAGTGGAGCCTTAAACCCGTCGTATTTTATTTCCAAACACGACTGCACTCTGTGCTGTGTTTCTCTTAACCTGCTTGATGAAAATTTGTGAGACCCAGGCTGTGCTGTGAGACGCTCAGGAAGACGATACGCAAAAGTAGAGTACCTTGCCATGGCAGAGCCCTACAGAAACGGATCAGAAATCTCATGATCCTACTTTTATTCCCCAGCTCCATCACTGACACCCTCGGCAGGAGCAGCCAGAAAGCAGCTTCCCGAGGCCAGGAGTACTTCAGGCACTTCACTTCTCAGAAGTCAAAGCTCAGCACTGCCCAGAACTGTGTCTCTGCTCTGTCCGAGTCCCCTTCTTCACTCATAATGCAGATATAACTTGAAAAGCTTCACTCCAGACTGCTGCAGAAGAAATGTGGTACTTATTACAAGCATTGCTGTACTTATTAGAAGCAATCGCTTCACCAGCAATTGGGAAGGAAGTGCTTTTTTTATTATGAAAAGGGAAAAAACCCCACCTCCTTTCCCCAAGCTGTGACAACTTTTGGGTGCCAGGGTGGATAAATGACTGTAATGTAATTAGTGTGTAACGTGATGTTTTCCTGGGCAGTGGGGGTGAGTGTGAAGCCCCCGGGGCTTTGCTGAGCAATGGTGCCCTGTCCCTCCTGGGCACAGACCCGTGGCACCGCTGCTGCTCTGCGGTGGGCACAGGGACTCTGCAGCCCTGGCTCCAGCAGCAGCCACTCCCAGCCTTTCCTCAGAGAAAACCCAAACCTGCCTAGATCTTCCCCGAGAAACACCATCCCGTGCAGGTGTAGCATAACTCTGCCCCTCAAAAGATGTATTTTTAAAATCATATTTTTATTTAATCCCTGATTTTATACCTGGAAGCGTGACATTTTCTGGGTTTTTTTTTCCCCATATCCTTTCAGAGGTACAGAAAGATGTTCTGGGTAGACATCTGAGTTTCATAATTGTTCAGTCCCTCTCTGCATCCTGCAGGATAGAGGCTGGATGTTTTTGCCAAGGATACAGCACTGCAGATCAGGCAGCAGGATGCAACTGCAGCGCGTGTCCCCGCTGCAGGCACCACCAGGGACCAGGAGCTGCACTGATGCTGCTGGCCAGGGGAGAATTTAACCAGCCACCACTCTTCAGAGGGACCCACAAGCCTAAATGGGTCACCCATTTGTTCCCATGACAAGTATCAGGTTATTTAAACAGCTCTAGTAGGTTTTTTCTTCTCTCCTAAAATGAATATTAAACATTTAATAAGAAAAAAGCATTAGTCTTAACACCTTCGATCAGGTGAGGAAACTCTTGCTGAGCAGAAGTGCTGATTAACGTTGCATTTTAAAAGTGGTGGGTACAAACACTGGAGAGAAAACACTCATTACAGACCAGACAGTGCAAGCCACAAAAAGAACAATCCCTGCTCCAAACACCTTTCCTGCTCCCTTAAACACGGCACATCTGCAAATTACATTACAGGAAAAATGAGAATAATCCATTTTCAAACTCTGCCTTCTGCCTCACATCAGGCTTATTTTTAGCCTTTTCTAGAACTAGATATAAAATGATCTCCCAGTTCTCCTATTGCAGCAATTTGAAAGTGTCTGACCTTATTTTTGCTTTGCAGATTCTATTATGTGGGGCGGGGGAAGGACTCGCCGAGTTCTCAACCCTCTTTCTCTCTGGTTTTTCTGTGGCAGCAGTTAGAGACAGAAAGGACCCGTGAGGTGACCCCGTGTCGTTGCCAGCAAAGGACAGAGTCCCCTCCATTAATGGTGTCACAGGTATTAACCTGGGGGGGCCACACTGATCCACAGCATCTTCCATTCTGGTAGTTTGCATTACCAAGAAGACTATTTCTTCTATGAAATATTTTAAGATGTATTGCGAGGGGTTTTTTAAAGAGCCCGACTCTTGCTGTAGAGAGACCTCTCAGTGCTGCCTTGAAGCAGAGTTTGAATTTGAGGATTTCAGGGCCAGCAAAGGGATTTAATCAAAAAACTCCCATAAAGGAATATTTGAGGAGCGGTTCACTCACTGCTGATATTCAGCTCCTTAGAGGGGATACTATCATTGCTTAGTTTGGTTTTTACTTTTCGAAGGAAGAACAATAATTAAACATTTCCTACAGTGATATAAACACACACTGCTTTGTTATCCCAGGTAAGATGTCCTTGGCCTTTGAAGGAGTGGGAATTTACAGCAAAATGCCCAGATTAGGCTGCAGAGGATCTGTGCTGATGGAAGGAGAGGCAAAGTGTGTGTTCCAAATATTCCAGAGTGGCAGGATAAGGACGCACAGACTGCAGATGGAATAAGATTAGACTATTACATGGTTCATCTGGAATTGAAGGGTTGGGAATATGAAGGGAAGAGGTGGTGCAAATGTTAATGGTTTTATTACTGGTGGTAAAATCCCGCTTGTAGAGCTGTTTTTTTCTCCCGCTTACTGGCTATATTTGTAACTCCATAAATGGAGCTTGCAAATATAAGAATGTAAGGGCTTGGGACTGGCTGAATTTTAAATGCCCATTTGCTTCTTCAGTTGGGAGCTGCCGGGTTCGTGTAGGTGGAAAATACGGTCTCGTATAGAAAAAAAATAGAGATTTGTTCTGCTGCTGTAGCCAACCTGCGGATTTCCTGCAGGTGAGGCAGGAGGATGTCAAAGGTCAGTTTGGTCGTTCACAGACGTTTTGAGCTCAATTGTGGTCCTTACGCTCGTGGCATCTGAAATATGCTGTTGAAGTTAATTGTTGGCAGCAGGAGCTTTGCTTAAGTAGAGGCAGAAGGAGGGAGCCAGCTGGTGCTGGCGTGGCTCTGGCTCGCGGCGCGCTGCGGAAGAGGCTGCAGGCAGAACTTTGTGGATCCCCAAACCCATCAGTTCCCCACATATACTGCCCTTCCGAGGTTCATCTCCTGTGCTATGAAGGGAAAAACATATTTCTAGATTATTTGTAGCTCCATTCTTGCTGTAGAACAGCACTTTAGGTCATTTCTTCGTGTGCCAGAAGGTACAGGAAGGCAAAGCTTACTTGCTGAAGAGCCCCAGATCAAGAAGCACTTGGAGTCCCACTGCTCTCTTGGCTACTGACTCTGCTGCGACCTTCAGGGAGTCAGATGCTGTCCCTCAAATGCTCATCAGCTGTAAAACAGGATTAAAAGCACTTGCCCACAAGGTACAAGGGGCACTCAAAGCATATGCCTGCAATGGAGTCGGCGTGTCGGTTTGCATTGCCATTGCACAGACGGTCCTTGGCACGCAGGGACTCTGGCACACAGGAGGATATTTTAAACTCAGGGTAAGACAATTTCTTTTGCTAAGGCTGCCCTGGCAGATAGGGGCTCGGATCAGATCCCACGCAGGTGACTACAGGCAGCCTTCCAAGCCAGAAGCCCTTTCTGACACAAGGAAATAGAACAGATCAGGAAAATTTCAGCCCTGCTAATCTGTTTCCTGAAGCCTGTTGTGGTCACAGAACATATTATGAAGGTGTGGACTTCTAAAGCAGTAGATGACCCTCTTAGGTGGAGAAATGTGCCAGGCAGATTCGAAGGAACCTGTGATTGTAGGTATGTTAGAGAGTCATTTACTGGTGGCTGGGTCTTGGGCCTAAATGGCATCTTTTAGTGAAATAAGGACAAAACTGTTGGGAGTTTTCCTTCCAGCAGTTCAGTAAGGAGTGTCTTGAGTGCTCTGACTTGGTCCTTCCTAAATGTGCTCCCAGCCCTCTGCATGGCAGGGCTGGCCCAGACCTACAGCAGAGCCAAGGATGGTTCCCCATATCTGGCAGCTTAGAGGCTGGTGAAAAGAGCTGTAGCATGACGCAGTTATTTTGGAGGATAAGAACTTTGTTTCTTATCAAACGGCATCAGGAAGTTCTGTTTAAATCAGGATTTTCTGTTTATAGATTTAATTAGATCATGCCTGCTTTTTAATTCAGGTTTTATCCCCTCTCCCATTCAGGCATGCCCTCCTCTTCCTCTTTCCTCCATTATTTCAGTGGACGTGAGAGTATGATGTTACCCACATCTTCTGTGGCACTAAAAGTCCCACCACCTTAATGCTGAGACCATCAATACCTGGCAGAATTATACAATTATACAGGGACAGACTCAGGCACAAAGTTTTCAGGGCTTCAGAGACCCGTGTCTTCACTAAGTTCAAGATTCCACGTTAGCACATCCCCTCGGAGCAGGAGGGCAGACTCAGCTCTGGAGTTCATTTCCATCCAAGGCTCTGGTACCCTACTGAGGGCCGTTAACCGCTCGTCTGCACATCTGCTCTGCTGCAGCTGCCTGGAAAAATAGAAGGAAAGGTTATTGATTTTTGCTTTACGCCAGTTTTCTCCTCTGTCAAGGAAAAATAGAAGCTGACCTATGTTTCTTCCTCAGGAGGCAAATACGCTCGGCACCGAGATTAAACGAACAGATGGAAAATGCTAACGGAGTCTGCGCAGCTTTAAGGGGCTGTACCCAATAGATGGGAAAAAAAATGCATTTGCTGTCCATGATTCTCATTCCATTTGCTAACCCCAGTGATGTGCTGAAAGAAAAGGGGATTTAAGGCAGTTTGTGTCTTCAGCACAGCTGGTGGAGCACCCACAGCCCCAGCACACGGCTCCCGTCACGCTGGGACGGGCTGAGCCACCACCTCTGTCTCCAGAGGGAAGGGCAGCTCCATGCCCGTGGCCACCAGGAAGGCTGCACACACCCAGCTCCTGGTTTGGAGCCCTTCAGATTTCCAGGAGCTTCCTCTCTGGGTAGAAACTAGGGGAGGACTTTGTAGAGTAGGGCAGATGGCAGCCCCAGCACACGGCTCCTGTCACGCTGGGACAGACTGAGCCACCACCTCTGGCTCCAGAGGGAAGGGTAACCCCGTGCCCATGGCCACCAGGAAGGCTGCAGACACCCAGCTCCTGGTTTGGAGCCCTTCAGATTTCCAGGAGCTTCCTCTCTGGGTAGAAACTAGGGGAGGACTTTGTAGAGTAGGGCAGATGGTTGGACTCGATGATCCCAAGGGTCTCTTCCAACCTCAATGATTCTATGATTCTATGAAATGAGGGCGTACGAGCAGCCAGCAGAGCTCAATCAAGCAATGGTTTCCTGCTCCGATGCAAGCTACCCCTCTGCCTGATTTTTGTTAAATTTTGTTAGTGTTCTGCTTAGTGGCCTTTTGCTTTAGCAAACTGCCCTCAGCCTCCTCAAACAGCCCCCGTTCCCGGGGGCTGGATGAACCCATCACCGTGCATCAGGAAGCTCAGTGCCAGGCTATTCTTAGCTGTGCCAGCCCTGTCCCTGTGCCGCTCGCTGGGATCCTTCTGGGTTGATGTATTATTATTGCTCACCTTTCATGCATCTTCACTTTTCAGTCATTGTTTTCAGCTGCGGCTACCGGGAGCCTTTTAAATCAGAGCTCTGAGCTGCTGCAGCAATGCATGATGTTAATCTTGTGTGTCTCGTCCCAAAGTTACTGACTTAACTACCAAAACAGCTGGAGTTCAGTGACAGCAGGACACGTTCTCTGGAAGCAGTCCTTCATCTGGCTGCTCTCACACCCTGCTCAGGAGGTAATGGGTTAAATGCTCTACCATATTTTTTTAGGGAGCGGATGGGGTGCACCCAGCAGTTTGTTGAGCATCCCAGGAGAACGCTGCTGTAGTGGGGAAGGAAATCCATCTCCCTCCAAGGGCAGGTGAAAATGGCAGCTACACTCTGTTACTGGAGGACCGTCACGGCCAACGTATTCACATTCTGTGCTGCTTGATTAACAGCTCTGCATAACGAAGGGCACAGAAGGGACACGCTTGGACTGGAGTCTCCAGAGGGCTGGGTTTGCTCTTGGTAAAGTGTCTGGCAAAAAAAGGTGGTGCTCGGCTGGGACCAGTGTGTTGTACTCACAGGAGTAGGTGGAAGGAGCTCCCTGCAGTGGGTAGGACACCTGGGTCTGGCTTCTGCAGCGAGTAAAATGACAGAAAGCAGAACAGCTGTGGACAACTTTGATTTGTTTGAGGGACAGACACCTTTGTGTGAGCCCCCTGCCCGCATCCCCAGCCCTGTTGGTGTTGCTCGTTCCCAGCTGAAACTCGGTGCATTCAGGACTTTGAATCAAAGTCCTCGAGGGAAACGTGACAAAAATCCCAGTGAAATGCAGCTGTAAATCCCTCTGTGTCGAAACACCGGTGCGACAAAGCGGCAGGGGCTGTGCAGAGTGTGACTGAGGTGGGATTGAGTGGTTGGATGTTTTTTTAAGGTGTTTCCTGGTGCTGTGTTACCGGTTTGTGCTGCTGACAGGCCATTGGCAATAAACTCTATATTCTCTTTTTAGGAGGGTGATGACACCCTGCAGACAGGGCTGGAAAATATGAGCAGGACGGTCTGCAAACTTGTGTCCATTTCCCTCCTTTCTTTACTCAAATGTTAATGCGTTTTGGCAATTGGCTTCAGCAAGGATTTATTTAAGGCAATTGATCCCTGCAGTAACGAGGCAGTGGATGAAGTGACTGTAAAACATAGACTTTCCTGACATTTCTCCCCTTCTGAACCCCAGCTGGTGGCTGAGGAGGTGGTTATTGTGCAGGGAGAGAACCTGGTCTGTGCCAAAGCCCACTTTATGCTCCTCTGTCCTTACAACTACACTTGTCCTCTTGCAAGTGTCAGGCAGACCCCAGTGACAGCATTCCTTCCACCCTAGGGCTTTAACTGACCTGATGGACACGAGGTTGTGTGTGTTTGAAGCTCAAGAAACCCCTTGTGGGAGGCTGCCCCAGCTCTCCTACTCCGTAACCACTTTGTCAATTATCTGCAGGAAAAAAGCAGTAACTCCAGTGTGAGCCAACCCGTGTGCAGGTCACTTCTCTCTTCATTTATCACTTGATAATAGTCACTGTTACATCTGAAAGTCATACAGGGGTGGAGCTACAAACGACAGTCCTCAGCCTTGGTTTTTCTTGCACAGTTTTCAGACAGCAGCGTTAGAACTGGGAGCTGCTGCTGAGGGTCAGTGCTGGGATTCACAGGGTGCTGCTGGCTGGGCTCTCATCAGCACCGACGTGCAGGTCGAGTGTGTCATTGGCTCTAATGCTTTGATGACCAAAAAAACCCCTTTCAGTAGCTGTATTGGAAAAAAAGATTTGTTTTTCATAGATTTAAGGCCATAGAGTCTCATTACCTTTCATGGATGTCTGTCTAATCATTTCATCACCTAGAATTTCTGGTTTCAGTGGGTGCAGAAGGTGTGTGGGAGAGGTTTACAGCCCCCAGGAGCATCTGAGAAGGTTCAGACACAGGGGGGGCTCTGGGGAAGGGAGCCATCAGTGACTTTTACACTGATATCCCTTCCTATGGCGCTGCTTCAAACTGGCACTTTATAGCACATTGCATGGCACTTCAGAAACACCGAATTCTCACCAGTGAAATGAAGGAAGAAGGAGCCTTAATCACGGGCAGGAGCGGCTGTTACACACAGCCAGCCAGCTGCCCCTGGAGCCCCAATACTCTTGTCTGCTGAATGAGCTCCCACTAGTCCAAAAATGAGTTCTTTGCAGGCTGGAAGGACCCCACCGAAGCATTTTATTGTTGGTTGTAAAAGTTAAGTGATGTTAAGTACAGCAAGCTGTAAAATTTAGGACATTATTTCCTAATATGCTTCTCTGTTACAAAAGCCAGAGCCTGGCTTGTTTAGAGAGCGAGAACATGGGGCTTTGGAGAGCTGTGGGATACTGAAATGTGTCTGCTGTTTAAGTTACGAATGAAAGTTAACATTAAATGGTGTTGGTAGCGTTCACAAAGGCTTTCTATAAGCAGAGTCTTTCTCTTGGAGTCTTGTGCACGATGGTGCTGCACGTGGTGAAGTGTTTTCTCCTTCCTGAGGTCCTGTTGCTTGAGTCTGAGCTCCTGAACAGAGATGGTGTATTCATGGAGCTCAAACATTCAGCAGCCTGTGTGTTATGGGGAGTCAGTGGGATGTGTGTGTATGAAAGGGACACAGCATTTGGAGAGTCAATTCCTGAAACAAAGTGGAGCAGAACTGACCTTTAAAAGCTCCTGGCCACTCATCTCTTAGCTTAAATTTGTCTTCTTTTTCTTAGGCACTTCTCTCACCGGTTGAGGTGCTGTGAAATTAGATCCATTTTACATAGTATAAATATTTAACAGCTCTAGAGCATGTAGTTTAATATTAAACAGACAGTCTTATAAATACTTCAGAATTATAGATGCTGTCACACTACATGGAAACGGTTTGATAGGATCTAGGAGAAATATTGAGGTTTGACAGGAGAGGAAGTGGGGGGGTTAGGAGGAGTCAGCCACATTCTTAACTGCTGGAGGAGCCCCGTAAAAACTAAAAAAGTTGTACAGCTTCTGTTCTTGAAAGGCAATTTGGGTAAGTTTCCTCCCCCTCAGGAAATAACAGAGTGGTTCCCACCCTACTCTTTTCAAGGAATGAAAACACTCACAATCTTAAGAAAACACTGCAGAGCAAACAGAACAATGCAGGGACCCGTGTTCAGTCAGCAGACAGCCCCACATCGGGAGCGCCCATCTATTCCGTGTGGGATTATCATTATTAGAAAGGCAAGTGGGACTTAAACAGGGATTTAGATGCTCTTGAGCCTTGTGAGCTTCAGTCCGTGTACTACATTCTACCACCTAAGAGAATCTGAAATTTGTTATTAGTGGTTTTGCTTAATAATAATAAATTGGGGGCTGACCTGCTGGCTCCTGTCAGCTGAGCCTCACTGACACGGGGCTGTGCAGAGTCCAGAGACCACTGTCTGCCCCACAGAGCTCCTGAGAGAAGGGGGCTGCACTGACCCAACGCTGGGAGACTGCTCCAGCTCCCTCTTTGCCCACCTGCTTCCCATGGGATCCCTGAAAGTCCCTTCTCTCCCCAGCAGCTTCTCAACTCACGTGGGGTCCGATTTTCCTGTGAAATCTTCTAAGTGCATTTCCAGCTGAGCCCCTCCAGGCCTTTCTTCCCATCTGGGAAAGAGAGATAAAGCAGAAGTTGAGAGAAATGTGTTAAAATGCAAAGAATGAGTAACTTGTGTGACTTGGGGAGAACATAAGTACTTACGTGGAAGGTACATTTTATCCCATGGGGGGCTGAACCGTGAGTAATATAAGAAGGGGAGTTGTGTGTGTGTGTTACAGTTCATCTGACAGCCACGCAGGTGGGTGCTGTGTGCCAAGGAGAAAGCAATGCAAAACTAACCTTTTCTGTACCTCTTCTGGCCTTGTAAACACGTGGAATGAGTTACATGTTAAGGGACATGACTTTCCAATAACATTATGGCTCATTCAAACAACTGGAGTTTTAGTATTCTGTGATAGCTTTATTATATATATATATATTTACTTCCTACTCGTTGGCTGTAGCGTTACAAGGTTGTCTTTTTTCTCTCTCTGATGTATTGTGACAGGTAAAGCCATGTTCAATGTCATGGCCAATGCAGTAGGGTTACCAAGAATGGGAACTCTACAAAGAAACTTAGGTCAGCTCCTCTATCAAAAATATTTTGGTTTTCAGCCTGAAAAGGCACAGAGGCTTCTGTGCATCTTGGAGACAAACCATCCATGTGGTTGGTGTGAAGTTAAGAGCTGGAGGCTGAACTGGGCTAATTTCTGATAGAGATTTCTTGGAAGGTGTCCTCTGGTTAATTTTTACCCTGGAATACATGTCTGAACCCAGCACCATCTCTTTTTAGCAAAAAAAAAAAAGAGTGTCCTGGGTCAGGTATGAAGTCTGGTGAAGAGCCACAGATGAGTTCTAAGGAATGAGCATTTTTCCAAAGGAAAATGATGCTCCACTGAGCAGGTCTCACCTGGTAGGATTTCAGGCAGTGATGGTTTCTGTGATCTCCCCGTAAACCTGCCGAAGGAATGAGCTTTTTTCCAAAGAAAAATGATGCTCCACTGAGCAGGCCTCACCTGGTAGGATTTCAGGCAGTGATGGTTTCTGTGATCTCCCCGTAAACCTGCCCAAGTTGTTACTGACTCAGGAAGAAGCTGTGCTTTCGCTTGTGATGGCAAAATCCTGCTGCGATCCTTGAAGGTATAAAATGCTGCTGGTTCAGTTTGTGTGTGATTTGAAGTTAACGCAGTTGCGACTCGTGTTTCTTCTCCCAGTGGCCAAGCAGAGCTGGAGAGCATTTGGGAAAAGCCCTCAAACGGGGACACGCCACGCCAGGTCCTTGAGTGAGGTGGGGTTTTCCAGTGCAAATCTCAAAGGTCTTAGAGTCCGAGGGTGACTTGTCCTCTTTATTGTCCCCCCTGCTGTGTTTAACACTGTGACTGGAGGTTGCTCCTGTCCCTCAGATGTCCCTGTCCCTCACACTCTGGGACACATTAACATCATGGGAGAGGAGAGGTCATCTGCTGTGGTGGGAGAGCCGTTGGGGAGGAAGGCTGGAGGAGGAGCAGGTCGAAGGGATGAACTCTGGCTGTCTCACCCCTTGGTACCCCCCAGAGCAAGCAGGGGCAGGAGGTGCAGGACAGCAGGCTGCTGAGAACAGCTTCTCCCTGGTGACACTCCAGGCCCCACGGGACACCATCCATCACTTGGGAGCAGCTGTCTGGAACAGCAGCAGGTCTTCAGGAGCTGAAAATGGAAAGACAGCTCCTTTTTTTTTCCTTAATTCAATTTTTATCAGTGGTGACTGTTTACATTTATGCTGTCAGTCTGAAGGACACCATTCAACAGCCGCTGCATAAAGAGTCTCGTTACCAGCTTCGGGAAACAATCGCTACGGCCGAATGCCTTTGGGACCTTCCCAAATCCTTGTCAATTAGTGTCAGCAATGTTCCTCGGCGTGTTCCAGCAATTGTCAGAGCTGCTATCAGACACAGCTGTGAACGGGTTCCAGCTTTATTCCATTGTGCAGGGCAGTTATTAATGTCCTATCTCTTTAGGAACTGTTAAGCAAGAGGAACCTGGGTTTTATAAGCTGGTGTGTTTGTAGGAGCCTGTTTGTTGGGAATTGCAGCTCTGACGTGTCACTTCTGTTTTCCCTCCTCCAGGGTGAACCAACTCGTGATGCCACCAGCCTCTGTGAAAGTCTGAGACGGTGAGTCACCCAAACCAGCAATTGGTTTGGAGCTACCCATCCCCTCCAGAGCCCCCTTCCACCCCTTTCTTTGCTTTTAAGTTGGAAAGAAGTTACCTTAGACAGCCATGGCCTGCACCGTTGCTACCCTCAACCCAGATCAGAGCAAATCAAGAACAAGGAAACCAGGGATCAACTCAAGTGTTCTTTATTGCATTGTGTGGCTTCCACAAACCTGGTGCTCCCTTCTCTGAGCAGATAAGACCACACAACCCCTATTGACTAGACCAGCAGCAGGTGTGACTATGCCAGAGCTTAGAACATACCTCGAGTCCATAAAACCAGCTCTTGGTCCAACATCTGCTCACTGTGGAATGACCATTCCTAGCATATTCCAAATTTTCCCCAGAAAAATGCTTCCTGGCAGCACGTGAACTCACATGTCATTGCCAGGACTGTCCCCATGGCCAGCCTTGATCCAGGGTGACCGAGCTGAGGCCCTGGAGGAGCCAGGAGGAGAGTCCCACTCCTGCCACCCTTGCTTCTCCCTTGGGTTCATGCTGTTCTTATCACTCACCACCAGTCACAGCAGCGCAGCCCCGAGCTGCACCCATTGATAAACACTTCCTAGCATTTTACCGTAGCCAAAATTAATTAAAGCAAGTTTTTGAGGAGGAGATTTCTTTCCCATAAATTAAATGCATTGGAAGAGTAATCATAAAATCAGGACTCAATAACACGCTTAAGAATGGCCTTTTGGGGGAAAAGATTGAATACAATCTCTAGCACAGCAGATGTGTGATTTCCACAGAGGGACATATATTCTGGTACAGGCTCAGGATATAATAGGCCTGTACCTTGCAGTCTCGGGGCTGGATGTGTACTCACACATTGTCATTTATCAGGAGCTTTTAGACAAACTAACACAGAGGTGTTGGGTTTTTATAGATTAAAAAAAAAAAGAAAGCCTTAACAATCTGGGAACAAATATTAGGTGCTGTTGCTGAGACCTGCATTATAACACACTGAACACTTGTGTCCTGCACACACTTAGGGTTCTCACTGTACTTTCTTCTCTTTTGGTCCAGTTTAACACAGGTTGAGAGAAACCAGGCCATTGTAACAGGGAATTTTTCTATAACCCTGCAGTCACTGATTTTTAAGGTTGGGGCAATTTCCTGCATAACGTGGAGCCCAGACCCTCCCACAGGAAATCCTGCAGTGAGAGAACAGGTTCTCCTTTTCCACTTAATCTAGGGAAGCTGCTGGTGACTTAGGTGTGCCACCTCGTGCACAAGTGGCATCTCACCAGTCACTAGAGGTGCTGGTGTTGCTCTTTAAAGCAGGTGTCAACCACCAGCAGAAAGCCAGTGTCTGCTCTACCCTGTTAGAGGCAATACTGACAGCTGAGCTCTGGTGGGGGTGTGCAGGCTGGACTGACACCCCCCAAACTGGGCTCTCCAAAGGACAGTGGTTGTGAAAAGTGACAGTTTAGGGCAAGAGGCAGTCTCTGTTTTCTTTAGTGAACTGAGGGGGTTAAAACCAGTCTAGCAAAATTTAACATTGTCTGCTGAGCTGTTCCCACCCACATCATGAGCAGTTGTATCTACACACCTGACATAAACAAGACACGGTTGATGCCCTTCAGTAACACGGACAGGAGTCTGAACCTGCTACTGGTTCACTTCCTTGGGCAGATTTTGCCTGGATTACAGTGTATTTGTGTTTCCAAGTCCAAAAGCCTACAGTACATCCCAGAGTGCTGTGTCCGGACTGGTCAAGCTGTGCTGACCTCCAACTTGCATGGAGGCAATGTGTCTCTTAGCTGGCCCTCACCACAAAGTCGGGGTGCATGATTCACCATTACCAATCAACACTGTAATTACTCCTTCAACCACCTTTTTCTCTTCATTTTTTGCAGTTGCCAGTGAAGGAAGCGACACGCGGACTCGTGCTCCCACCACACCAATCTCAAGCTGGAAGCCCTTCCGTACTGGTGGATCCCTCAGCTCCACAGCACCCTGGAAGGGTTCTCCAGCAGCTAACGAATCCCACCGCTCCAGCCTGCGGGGTCAGGCACCAGGAGATGAGCAGGGCAGCCTGGAACACAAGTACTTCTTGAGCATAAGGACGTTCACAGGTTCCTCTGAGCATCAAAAGCAACTGTCCACTGGACCCACGATGTGCTACCCAAGTGAGTGACTGTAGATTGTGTATATGGTTTTAGTTGTAGCCAACAAAGTCCGCGTCATTTATAGGGCAACTTACGCCCTATTGAATGCTGCTGCTCCGTCAGCGCTCCTGCACCCAGAGACTGCACTAGTTGGGGACCTGTTCTGTACATCACCTTTTCTTTAACACTGAAGGCTCAATTCAGATTATTATTTTTTATTTAAATATGTCATAAGATGCTTTATCTCTGCTGAAGACCTTAGATGACAGATATAGATATATAGATATATATATTTAGATAAACAGTTTTTTATTTAAATGTTTTAAAACCTGGAGCTGCCTGTGCAACCGTACCAGACACGAGTAACGTCCACAGCTCTCCTCATCTCAGTGCCCTGGTACCAGGCCCTGCGAGGGCACAGCAGGAAGACTCCCAGTGGATGATGACCCATCCCCTGAGGCTGAGCAGTGGGACAGAGGAGAGAGTTTCACTGCACTGGGTATACTGGTGGTTGTTACAGAAAGGCCCAGAAGAACTTTGGACATAAATACCTAGAGGCTCTAGAGTTTGCTCTCAATATGCTAAATTCAGCCTTGCCTAGGAGGTTCACAGGTTTTTAAAATACCAAAATCCATCTGGCTGAATTGCTTTACCTAGGGCCTGGTAGTGCAATACTGCTGTGCCAGTGACTCCACGCTTTGTTTACACACACATCATATCACCCGTGTCCTCAACACTCATTCTCCCTCCGTCAGTATTTCCAGAGCAGGTGGCTGATGCTCTACTGTAGCTGTTTCCTTTGGAACAATCCTTAGGTTTAGTGCAGGCCCAACCCCACGCACAGACTACCCCTGCCGGGGGGTCAGTTGGTCACTTTTATCTTTATAAAGATGCATTTGAGGTCTTTAATATTCAAGGCCAGTGTCTGAACTGTGTTAGTCTCAAATGCAGCAGCATGTGTCTGTAGAGCAGTCAGTGCCAGTTCAGCCCAGTCTTGTTTCCTGCACTTGACCTCCACAAGCCAAATTTATGCTGTGTCAGCTCCATGCTGCAAGAGCGTGGGGAAGGCAGGCGAGCAGGGCCCTGGAGAGAGAGCCAGGCTTCCAGAGAACGGGCATTGGTTCTGGGAACTCCCCACTCACGTTTTTTCTGCCGTCTCCCACAGCACAGACACTCCCCTGGAGCTCAGCAACACCTCGTGCAGCTGGATGCACCTCACTCTTGGGCTCACATGCTCATCTTGTGCTCGGTTGGGCCACAAGTAGGACTAAATAAGCAAAGAAAATCATAGAATTGCCCAGGCCGGAAGGGACCTCCAAAGGCCATCTAGTCCGACCCCCCCGCAGTCAGCAGGGACACCCCCAACTAGACCAGGTTGCCCAGGGCCTCGTCGAGCCTCTCCTTGAATATCTCCAGGGAAGGGGCCTCAACCACCTCCCTGGGCAACCTGTTCCAGTGCTCCACCACCCTCACAGTGAAGAACCCTCTCCTCATCTCCAGTCTAAATCTGCTCCCCTCCAGCTTGAAGCCATTGCCCTTCGTCCTGTCACTACAGGCCTTTCTAAACAGGCTCTCCCCAGCCTTCCTGTAGCCTCCCTTCAGGTACTGGAAGGCTGCTATTAGGTCTCCCTGGAGCCTCCTCTTCTCCAGGCTGAACAACCCCAGCTCCCTCAGCCTGTCCTCGTAGCAGAGGTGCTCCATCCCCCTGATCATCCTCGTGGCCCTCTTCTGGACCCGTTCCATCAGGTCCATGTCCTTCTTATATTGAGGGCTCCAGACCTGCACACAATACTCCAGGTGAGGTCTCACCAGAGCAGAGTAAAGTGGAAGAATTACCTCTCTGGACCTGCTGGCAATGCATCTTTTGATGCAGCCTAGTCAAAGCAGCAAAATGCCAAACCAGGGCTGGATACGGGTGAAGTCTGGAAGCTGCCTGTCCTGAGTGTGGCCTGAGTTTGTTCAGAAACACAGGAAGGTACCATTTGTAAACCCCATTTCTATCTCCCGCTCAGCTCCCAGGATGTGCCAGGACCTACAGTACCGCCCTGTAGCAGAGATGGTCAGTAATCCCAGTTACTACATCAGGACCTACAGTACTGCCCTGTAGATGCAGAGATGGTCAGTAATCCCAGTTACTACACCAATCCCAGTTAATACTCACTGTGTAGCCAGTCTCTGCCGGGGCAGATGGGTTCTGAGGATGACTCCTTTCCTCCTCATCACACTCCACGGGTCTCTTCTGCAAAGGTTGCTCCGTCACCTAAAATACCTTAACAATAGCTTTAAGATTTGGCTAAACAACTAGAGCCAGAAATTTTCCTCGAGTGCCTGGGCATCCTCTGGAGAACAGCAAGTGGGTGCTAGAAATAATAAAGCAAAGCAGACCCAAAACAATGCTTCATTTCCCACCTCGTGCCACTATTTACATTCGTAGGGGAAATACCGCCTCTGCGGTCTAGGAGCCAAACACTTGGCTTTAAAGGCACATGAATTTCTGATTCCCATTAAGAAATTCCTTGTTAAGCTGTTTCAGAAGAAACAAAAAGCAACCCAACAGTCGGTCGTTTCATCTCAGAGACCAAAGAAGATTAGCAGCATTTCCTAAGTTGCTTTTTTGCTAGGCTCTCTCTGTTGTAGCATTTACTGTCAACAAAACGAAGCGTTCCTGCTAAAGGTCAGAGATTAGGAGTTGTCCTTAAACTTAATTCTCAGGAATCAACAGTGAAAAGGGAACTTAAGTGTTTTGTACTTTCACTCTCTCTCCTTGTTGGTGAGAAGCCCCAGTCCTTGTTAGAGAAGCACGGTGCTGTTACAGGAGGCCAGCCTTATCCTCGGTGCATATGAAGGAAAAGTGCTGTGGTTTTCTTTTTAACGAGGAAAGCGGGAAGGGAGGAGGCAAGAGAGTGAGTCCTACCTGCAGCAGTTCCACACCAAGGGATCCTCAAATCCCAACGTGTCCCAGGCTCAGAGAGGGAAGCCAAAGCAGCAGCTGTGACAGCTCAGAGATGAACAGAATGGGAAGGAAACTCAGCCTTTCCACCCCCTGCAGACCCTGCTGCTCCTTTATATGTTGATGACCCACATTCAAATGGCCAGAAGCTGAAAGGCTGCATTTTGTGTTTTAGCTGTGAATGATGGGTCAGTTAGTGCTTCTATAAAGGTATGTGGTCTATTAGAGGGAAACCAGCTCAATTAGCACAAGGGTCCATAGATTAAGGTAGTAAGAGGGACATCAAGTCTGGACATACATATTACTGAACAGAAACTAGACCCAGGGAAGCCAAAGCAGCAGCTGTGACAGCTCAGAGATGAACAGAATGGGAAGGAAACTCAGCTTTTCCACCCCCTGCAGATGCTGCTGCTCCTTTATATGTTGATGACCCACATTCAAATGGCCAGAAGCTGAAAGGCTGCATTTTGTGTTTTAGCTGTGAATGATGGGTCAGTTAGTGCTTCTATAAAGGTATGTGGTCTATTAGAGGGAAACCAGCTCAATTAGCACAAGGGTCCATAGATTAAGGTAGTAAGAGGGACATCATACATATTACTGAACAGAAACTAGACCCGTGTTGCCATAGAAGCCTCTTCCCTGGATTTCCAGCATACTGTTCCTTGTCCCAGGACAGGGAATTTCTGCCAGGATGAGGCTTGAGGAAACTCCCTGCCTGGCCTTAGTTTCTTTATGTGCAAAGCTGAGATACTCGCTGTTGAGATGCTGCAGAAACAAGCGATGTCGTGTTTCTGTTCCCTACTAGACGTCAGAATTTCCCTGTTATTAAAAAAAAAATAGACAGTATTGTATTATCTGGTGCTGCACTCTGGACTTGGCATGTGAGAGGGTGCTGCTTTCCCCTGTTCTATGTTTCTGTTCCCTACTAGACATCAGAAGTTCCCTGTTATTAAAAAAAATAGACAGTATTGTATTATGTGGTGCTGCACTCTGGACTTGGCATGTGAGAGGGTGCTGCTTTCCCCTGTTCTGCAGGTACAGGGGTACCCAGGCTCGGAAGCCCTTAGGGCCCTTCGTTGTTGACTTTGTGGGGCAGCGTAGGAGCAGCAGAACAATTTTTGGTGTACACATCAGAAGTGTTTCTGAAATGAGAATATAACACTATACTGAATGCATGTTACTTATATCCAAGCTGAGTAACAACCCTCATTAAAATTAGTATTTATGGTTTTCTAAAGAAAGGCTATGAATAGGAAAAGATAATTAGTTTTTAAAAAAGAATCCGTGTATTTTAGGATCCATCACACTAAATGAAGCAAGATTCCAGCCCATCACTTAAATAGTAGTTCAGGTCATAGAACTGTAGAATGTTTTTGGGTTAGAAAGGACCTTAAAGATCACCTCATTCCAACCCCCTGCCCTGGGCAGGGACACCTCCTACTAGACCAGGTTGCTCAAAGCCCCATCCAGCCTGGCCTTGAACACTTTTAGGGATCATCACAGGTCATCAAGTTTATCTTTGTGGTTCTAAATTTCAACACAAAATTAAATAGTCCCAATAAGGACAGAAATCCCTTTAAAGCCACTGATCTCTTGCACACAAAAAAATCACTTCATGTGAATGTCTGAGAACGAGAGTGCACAAACAGGAACCCTTGAAGCCATTTGGAAAGATGGGAAAAATACCACCGAAAGGCAGGGAGCACTGCTCACAGCTCTCATTCCAGGACAGGGAGCCATGTGAGGGGAAAGGTGTTGAGGTTACTGGCTGGTGCTGCTGTGTCTAGTCCCCGCTCCCTGGTACCTGCTGCCTCCCCCAGTTCCTCAGGGCTTCAACTGGTCCTTCCCAGTGCTCTGCCCCTGAGGTCACCAATGGTTTGCCTGAGGCGTAGGCTCCTTCCCATCTCCCCACGCTCTGTGAGCCCTGCGATGTCAGCTGCAGCCTCGCTGCATTCATCGGGGCCGTGCAGGGTGTCCAGAGGACAACAGGGAGAGTCCAGGATGCCCCTCCATGAATCATGAAGGCTTCCTTCTACTTCATTCCATAAATTCTATTATTTTTTTTAAGCAAGCATTAACTCCCTCCACAGCAAACACCGCGTTTGCACCGACGCACCCACTAGAGAGGCAATTAGGTGACTTGTACACAGCGAGAGGAAGAGAGGTAATGGGAACAGCACAGAGAGGCAAGAAAATTACCCAAAAAGCAGCAAGCTGCCAACCCGAGTAACTGTAACACCCCCTGCTGCCATCGCTCACAGAGCTAGAGCCTGGGTGAACCCAAGAGCCTCCCCCATTTACAGCTGAGAGAGAACCTCAGGGTGATTAAACCCGCTAAACGAGCGGCTGTACTCTGGAAAGCAGAGTCCTCTCTGCACCCTCCGTCCCAATTGTTTGTTGTCTTCTCCATTTGCTTTATTGTTTGGTAAACCAGCACTTACAATCACTTTTGCTACGTGATGTACGGGAGTATATAGTATATTTTCTTGTTATACAAGGGAGGAGTATAAAATAGTTTTCTGATTTCTTTCAGAAGCAAATGACTATTTTATTTTTTAAGAGCAATTGATTGTGAATCTCAGAGTATAAAAAAAAGATAAATAAGCCAAATATATACCTTTATGTAAATTAAGAAATAAAAAGTATTTAAAACATACCTTTCTTGTGTCTCCTCCTGTTCTGGTCGCACACTCCTGTGGCTGCTGGTGGCAGGGCTGGTCCCTGGGACAAGGCTGCCCCGAGCTCCATCAATCACACAGCTCCTGCCAGGGACACCGATGCGGGTGGCAATGAGCTCACCTGGCCACCAGCCTGTGTGGAGGTTGTTTAAAAAGGTCACACTGCGAGCAGGGAAGGTCAGAGGGTGCAGGGGGTGTAACACCATGAGCAGGGAAGGTCAGAGGGTGCAGGGGGTGGTGGGTGACAGTCTCCTCTCCCCCCAGAGTTGGCTGCCTAGATCCAACTCGGGGTCAGAGCAGGGTGGGAAGGAGTCAGTGGTGGGCACAGATGGTCCTCCTCCATCCCCTCACTGCACAGCAACAACATGTGGCAGAGCTAAAAGACTTGGCTGATCTGATCTGATTGACAAAAATGGCTGATGTGGTGGTAGCTATGGGTCGGGTGCTTAGGAAAATGGCCAGGGAGCAGGCCAGGAACTTAATCCTCGCGTGGTAGCCAGGGTAGGCACCAAAGCTGCCCTTCTCCAAGGATCCTGCACCAGAATCCTGCACCAGCCGTGCCGGCCAGCTTCACAGGATGGTGGCATCTCACCGTGGGCAAAGGACTGAGTGCAGGGGCTGGTTCTGCAGAAGCAGCACAGACAAGATGAATTTGAGTCTCCCCTCAACAGCCGTGGAAGAGACCTCTCCTACAGTCCCCTGCAGCACCTCCCTTCGGTGTTCTTCTCCTTCAGTGTCCAGGCCAGGCCATCTCTGCAAGTGAAGGGTTTGTCACTTAAACAATCAACCCTGATCACCTTTTGGCAGTGCATCCTGGGGCTTTCAGCTTAATCACACTGTGTAAATGACATGATTAGGCATAATTTTATAAATTCTGATGTTCCAGCAGCTAAGCTTTGAGGCTCAGCAGCTTTAGCTTCCATCAACCAACAACTGCTAACGTGACTGTACTGGTCACTTTTTTCTTTCTAATCATGGACATATATGTCCATGTGTATACACACACACACAGAGTCCCTCTCTCCCAACTGCCCCTTTTCACAAACCTTCCCTGTGCTGTTTCTGTAGAGCTCTTACCAAGTCTGACAGCCAGACAACAGCCTCACTGCTTGGGCAGGGTGACTATACTGGTCATCCCCACCACGTGCTGGCACCAGCGCTGCGTGTCACCTCGTGAAGCCCCAGCTGGTTGTATGAGCTGATGCCATCTGTGCCATGGGGGTCCTGGCCTGGCTGCTGGTACATTTGCCATGTTTGCAGAAAGACAACCTAAAACTGCACGGACACTGCTCTTTCTCTCCTGATCAACACACTGCAACCACCTCCTGTTGTCCCTGGCAAAAAAAACCCCAAAAACCTCTGCATGACATATTGTACATAACTTCAAAAAATAAAACTTTAAAGTTTTAGCATTTTAAAATACACTTACAAGGACACACTGTTTATCTCACTAGCAGCTGAGTCAGCCTTCTCTGTGCGTACATGCGATGAACAACAGCAAGTCAGGAGGAAAAACTGGTGGCCAGGCTTTCTCCTGCCAAGAAGAGCCATAACGTGGCTCTGTTTGCTGGGGGCAGAGGTTCCAGGTGCTGGGCAGCCCAGGACACCCCTCTCAGCACAGTCACTGCACCCACCCAAACCAGCACCAGTTGAGCAGTGACTCGGCTGGTTTCTCTAGTCTCCCAGCACAAAGCAGAACACTACAAACCATGTTAATACCCCAGTTTGAGCCAATTCCTGTAACCTTAGGGCTTGTGATTATAAGGAATTACTCCTGTAAGAGACAGCAGAGAAATGTCACCATTAAGCTCTGCTTCCGCCCTGATTTGGGGAGGACAGGTTCTCCTTTGCCTGAGAAAGGGAGAAAAAAATAAAAATACAACTCACCATTCTGCAGGCTGGGCTCGCAGCGAAGTGTTTATGAAGACAGCAAGACCAGGCATGTGTCCTCCCTGTCTCCCAAGTGTCTTGAGACTGTCCCAGGCTGTATTTTGTACAAGTCTGGAGCAGCTGGAGATAAGCTTGGGACTCATGTCTTGGCAGCAAGAGCCACTCAGAAAAAGCTCCAATTGTGTTGTCCCACACTGCAAAGCAAAAGCTGTTGCAACCACTTGATCACAGCTACTGTATTTGCCACTTGGCAGTGATGCTCTGAAGCATATTGGCCACGAGTGACACATCAGCACCAGTGCTTTGCACTGCTCCATGACACTTCCACCCCACAGGAACACGTTGCTGGCACTAAAACCCAGGGCTTCTCCTGCATCACCAAGATCCCACTGCTACAGCATGGCTAATTCCCCACCAGTCTTGTTAGCAAGGTGGCTGAGAAAGGTTTGCCTCGACAAACCATGCCTCGTTTGCCATGGCAGAGGTTTGAAAGCCATAAAGTAATGAAGACCACAGATGGTCCTCCTCCATCCCCTCACTGCACAGCAACAACATGTGGCAGAGCTAAAAGACTTGGCTGATCTGATCTGATTGACAAAAATGGCTGATGTGGTGGTAGCTATGGGTCGGGTGCTTAGGAAGATGGCCAGGGAGCAGGCCAGGAACTTAATCCTCGCGTGGTAGCCAGGGTAGGCACCAAAGCTGCCCTTCTCCAAGGATCCTGCACCAGAATCCTGCACCAGCCGTGCCGGCCAGCTTCACAGGATGGTGGCATCTCACCGTGGGCAAAGGACTGAGTGCAGGGGCTGGTTCTGCAGAAGCAGCACAGACAAGATGAATTTGAGTCTCCCCTCAACAGCCGTGGAAGAGACCTCTCCTACAGTCCCCTGCAGCACCTCCCTTCGGTGTTCTTCTCCTTCAGTGTCCAGGCCAGGCCATCTCTGCAAGTGAAGGGTTTGTCACTTAAACAATCAACCCTGATCACCTTTTGGCAGTGCATCCTGGGGCTTTCAGCTTAATCACACTGTGTAAATGACATGATTAGGCATAATTTTATAAATTCTGATGTTCCAGCAGCTAAGCTTTGAGGCTCAGCAGCTTTAGCTTCCATCAACCAACAACTGCTAACGTGACTGTACTGGTCACTTTTTTCTTTCTAATTATGGACATACATGTCCGTGTGTATACACACACACTCTCTCTCCCAACTTTCCCTTTTCACAAACTGTCCCTGTGCTTTTTCTGTAGAGCTCTTACCGAGTCTGACAGCCAGACAACAGCCTCACTGCTTGGGCAGGGTGACTATACTGGTCATCCCCACCACGTGCTGACACCAGCGCTGCGTGTCACCTCGTGAAGCCCCAGCTGGTTGTATGAGCTGATGCCATCTGTGCCATGGGGGTCCTGGCCTGGCTGCTGGTACGTTTGCCATGTTTGCAGAAAGACAACCTAAAACTGCACGGACACTGCTCTTTCTCTCCTGATCAACACACTGCAACCACCTCCTGTTGTCCCTGGCAAAAAAAACCCCAAAACCTCTGCATGACACATTGTACATAACTTCAAAAAATAAAACTTTAAAGTTTTAGCATTTTAAAATACGCTTACAAGGACACACTGTTTACCTCACTAGCAGTTGAGTCAGCCTTCTCTGTGTGTACATGCGATGAACAACAGCAAGTCAGGAGGAAAACCTGGTGGCCAGGCTTTCTCCTGCCAAGAAGAGCCGTAACGTGGCTCTGTTTGCTGGGGGCAGAGGTTCCAGGTGCTGGACAGCCCGGGACACCCCTCTCAGCACAGCCGGGCTGTCAGAGTGTCACTGCACCCACCCAAACCAGCACCAGTTGAGCAGTGACTCGGCTGGTTTTTCTAGTCTCCCAGCACAAAGCAGAACACTACAAACCATGTTAATACCCCAGTTTGAGCCAATTCCTGTAACCTTAGGGCTTGTGATTATAAGGAATTACTCCTGTAAGAGACAGCAGAGAAATGTCGCCATTAAGCGCTGCTTCCACCCTGATTTGGGGAGGACAGGTTCTCCTTTGCCTGAGAAAGGGAGAAAAATAAAAATACAACTCACCATCCTTCAGGCTGGGCTCGCAGCGAAGTGTTTATGAAGACAGCAAGACCAGGCATGTGTCCTCCCTGTCTCCCAAGTGTCTTGAGACTGTCCCAGGCTGTATTTTGTACAAGTCTGGAGCAGCTGGAGATAAGCTTGGGACTCATGTCTTGGCAGCAAGAGCCACTCAGAAAAAGCTCCAATGGTGTTTGTCCCACACTGCAAAGCAAAAGCTGTTGCAACCACTTGATCACAGCTACTGTATTTGCCACTTGGCAGTGATGCTCTGAAGCATATTGGCCACGAGTGACACATCAGCACCAGTGCTTTGCACTGCTCCATGACACTTCCACCCCACAGGAACACGTTGCTGGCACTAAAACCCAGGGCTTCTCCTGCATCACCAAGATCCCACTGCTACAGCATGGCTAATTCCCCACCAGTCTTGTTAGCAAGGTGGCTGAGAAAGGTTTGCCTCGACAAACCATGCCTCGTTTGCCATGGCAGAGGTTTGAAAGCCATAAAGTAATGAAGACAGAATTATAGAATCGTCCGGGTTGGAAGGGACCTTAAATATCACCTAGTCCAACTGTCAACCTAACTCTGATAAAAAAAATAAATAAGAAATAAGCAATAAAAAAATCACTAAACCATATTCCTGAGGACCATGTCAATCCGTCTTTTGAACACCTCCAGGGATGGTGCCCCAACCACTTCCCTGGGCAACCTATTCCAATGCTGGATAACCCTTTCCATGAAGAAATGTTTCCCAATATCCGATCTAAACCTCCCCTGGTGCAACTTGAGGCCATTTCCCCTTGTCCTATCTCCTGTGACTTGGGAGACGAGACCGACTCCTACTTCTCTACACTCCCCTTCAGGTAGTTATAGAGCACGATAAGGTCTCCCCTCAGCCTCCTCTTCTTCAGACTGAAGATTGACCTCATCCGCAAGGGTGAGACACCGAGGGAAGCCAGGGACCTGCACATGGCTGTTCCACCACAGGCACAGCTTGATACAGGTAGATTCACACTGTGTAAATGACATGATTAGGCATAATTTTATAAATTCTGATGTTCCAGCAGCTAAGCTTTGAGGCTCAGCAGCTTTAGCTTCCATCAACCAACAACTGCTAACGTGACTGTACTGGTCACTTTTTTCTTTCTAATCATGGACATATATGTCCATGTGTATACACACACACACAGAGTCCCTCTCTCCCAACTGCCCCTTTTCACAAACCTTCCCTGTGCTGTTTCTGTAGAGCTCTTACCAAGTCTGACAGCCAGACAACAGCCTCACTGCTTGGGCAGGGTGACTATACTGGTCATCCCCACCACGTGCTGACACCAGCGCTGCGTGTCACCTCGTGAAGCCCCAGCTGGTTGTATGAGCTGATGCCATCTGTGCCATGGGGGTCCTGGCCTGGCTGCTGGTACGTTTGCCATGTTTGCAGAAAGACAACCTAAAACTGCACGGACACTGCTCTTTCTCTCCTGATCAACACACTGCAACCACCTCCTGTTGTCCCTGGCAAAAAAAACCCCAAAACCTCTGCATGACACATTGTACATAACTTCAAAAAATAAAACTTTAAAGTTTTAGCATTTTAAAATACGCTTACAAGGACACACTGTTTACCTCACTAGCAGTTGAGTCAGCCTTCTCTGTGTGTACATGCGATGAACAACAGCAAGTCAGGAGGAAAACCTGGTGGCCAGGCTTTCTCCTGCCAAGAAGAGCCGTAACGTGGCTCTGTTTGCTGGGGGCAGAGGTTCCAGGTGCTGGACAGCCCGGGACACCCCTCTCAGCACAGCCGGGCTGTCAGAGTGTCACTGCACCCACCCAAACCAGCACCAGTTGAGCAGTGACTCGGCTGGTTTTTCTAGTCTCCCAGCACAAAGCAGAACACTACAAACCATGTTAATACCCCAGTTTGAGCCAATTCCTGTAACCTTAGGGCTTGTGATTATAAGGAATTACTCCTGTAAGAGACAGCAGAGAAATGTCGCCATTAAGCGCTGCTTCCACCCTGATTTGGGGAGGACAGGTTCTCCTTTGCCTGAGAAAGGGAGAAAAATAAAAATACAACTCACCATCCTTCAGGCTGGGCTCGCAGCGAAGTGTTTATGAAGACAGCAAGACCAGGCATGTGTCCTCCCTGTCTCCCAAGTGTCTTGAGACTGTCCCAGGCTGTATTTTGTACAAGTCTGGAGCAGCTGGAGATAAGCTTGGGACTCATGTCTTGGCAGCAAGAGCCACTCAGAAAAAGCTCCAATGGTGTTTGTCCCACACTGCAAAGCAAAAGCTGTTGCAACCACTTGATCACAGCTACTGTATTTGCCACTTGGCAGTGATGCTCTGAAGCATATTGGCCACGAGTGACACATCAGCACCAGTGCTTTGCACTGCTCCATGACACTTCCACCCCACAGGAACACGTTGCTGGCACTAAAACCCAGGGCTTCTCCTGCATCACCAAGATCCCACTGCTACAGCATGGCTAATTCCCCACCAGTCTTGTTAGCAAGGTGGCTGAGAAAGGTTTGCCTCGACAAACCATGCCTCGTTTGCCATGGCAGAGGTTTGAAAGCCATAAAGTAATGAAGACAGAATTATAGAATCGTCCGGGTTGGAAGGGACCTTAAATATCACCTAGTCCAACTGTCAACCTAACTCTGATAAAAAAAATAAATAAGAAATAAGCAATAAAAAAATCACTAAACCATATTCCTGAGGACCATGTCAATCCGTCTTTTGAACACCTCCAGGGATGGTGCCCCAACCACTTCCCTGGGCAACCTATTCCAATGCTGGATAACCCTTTCCATGAAGAAATGTTTCCCAATATCCGATCTAAACCTCCCCTGGTGCAACTTGAGGCCATTTCCCCTTGTCCTATCTCCTGTGACTTGGGAGACGAGACCGACTCCTACTTCTCTACACTCCCCTTCAGGTAGTTATAGAGCACGATAAGGTCTCCCCTCAGCCTCCTCTTCTTCAGACTGAAGATTGACCTCATCCGCAAGGGTGAGACACCGAGGGAAGCCAGGGACCTGCACATGGCTGTTCCACCACAGGCACAGCTTGATACAGGTAGATTTTTTTTTTTTAATCCTATTTGCAGGGAAGCACATTTTACTGCCCAGCTTCACCCCACTGACTGCCCTGCATAGATGAGCCAGCTTCATCCCAGCCTTTGTGCCCTGTCCACATCCTCCACCAGCAATTCAGCACTCACTCTTCTGCCAGTCATAAGCACCTTGGGACCAAACAGTCATGAATTCAGGTTAAAACAGTCTACAGCCTTCACACCAGAAGCAGGCACCAGGCTGGGAAAGGAGGTTCATAGCCCTGCTCCTCCCAGACCCCACCTGCCTGGGATAAAGGCCAGTCTCCTGCAGAGGAGCCCTCCCTTGAGCTCAGCGCCCCAGGGCCTGTGGCTATTTTCTTGCATTCAGAAGAACCCTTGAGCTGTCATCACTGCCAAAGAGCCTCTGAGCCCAGGACAGCTGAAAAGAAAAGGCTTCATTAAAATCAAAGCGTGCTCTATCCCCTAAAGCCCCAAAGGTCCAGCGACAGACAGGACATGAAATCGAGCAAAATGGAACCTTCGCGATTGTTGAAGGCACAAACAAGCGCCGGTGAAACACGATTTGACTCGGTGGATTAGTGGCTGCCTTCTATAAACCCTGCATCAAAGCCAGGCTAAAGCCAGGTAATTTAGTTGGCAGAAGAGTTGTTACTGCAGCACAGCACAGCTCACACCATGCCTCACAGCTCTCCTGTCCCTTTTCCCCTTGGCCACTCCGCGAGCGCTCGAAGACTAAACACATTCGAGCACGGCAGCCTCCACGCTGCCAAGGTGGAGGTCAAAGTCAACCTCTCCAGCTTGGCACTGGCACTACCCAGTGGCCATCCCTCTGTCAGAACCAACAGCTGGCATGGCTTCGGCCTCGTGCTTTGCCCTTCCCTGCTCTCTCCCCAAAATGATGGTGATAAACTCACCATGAACTCACACCCTCTGTCACCCTGGCAGATACCCTGGAGTGGCTCTGCCAGCCTCTGTGGCCCCCAGCTCACACTCAGGTGGGCAAGGACTCACCCAACAGCAGTGGCCAGGGCAGGAGTGCAGCAGCAGCTCCGGGGTGCGGGGCAGACACACTCCCTGAAGACAGGAGCAGGTTCCCTTTGCCTCCTGAGCTGCCTGGAGAGAGGTCTCTCATCCAGCTCACTCCAGTCACCTGCTAAGTCAGAACCTGCTATTGAAACCAGTGCTGTGTTGGCAGCAGCGAGGCAGAAAGAGCAGATACAGAAAATGAGACCTATCCCCAGTAAGAGCACCAGCCCTGCCCCTCTTCAGCCTGCCTGGCAGCTCTGCCAACAGCACCAGGAAAGGCTCCCTCTAGAAGGACCTTCTGCCATCCCACAGCTTGGCTGTGATTGCATCTCTGAGCCTGCAAGTGATGGAGAGCTCAGCCTGTCCTTAAAACAACTCAGCAGGCTTTACGGGGCAGAAACCACACCAGCTGAGATGGGTAGCACTCATAGGCAAGGCTTCACCCCAAAAGCCTCACAGGGGCAGAAGCCGCTGCTGAGAGGCCACAGTCCCTGCTCTGCCAAGCCCAGGAGCACGTTCCCACAGAGGAGGGAGGTGGAATCATCCAAGCTGATGTGACATGGGCCCTGGCACTGCTCCAGGCTGCTCACAGCCCTGCTGACGTGAGCATCAGGCTCAGCTCCCACCACACAGCCAAGCTGCTGCCCTGCTGCACATCGGAAGAGACAGCCCAGTGGACCCTCTAACGCTGTCTTCCCACTCCCAACACACCCTCATGCTTGGACTCTTGCTTTGCTTCCCACCCACCACACCTGCATGCTGTTTCTCCTCTAGCTCTGCAGGGGCAGTGGTACAAAGTCCCAGGATGTCCTCCTCACAGGCACAGAAAGGAGGAGATAAATCTTTAGTGAAGAGAGTGTTCAGACCTGAAACCCTTGCTCCCCCTTCAGAGCATCTCCGCATCATTAAACTCGGACAGCCCTGACCCGCTGGCCTCTTGTACGCTGCATTTGCATAATATAGGAAAAGTCATCACTCGGGAGACATCTGGAGGGGCTTAGCTGGGATTGAGGTTTTAACAAGGCAATGAACCAGCTTTCAGCATTAAATGGCAGAGGCAGGGCAGCATCCCCAGTGCCAACAGCCCCCTTTGAAGCAGAGGTGCCGTTTTTCTCAGAGATAAGATTGGCAACAGTAATTGCCAATACCTCCTGACTGGGAACAAAGACTTCCAGCTCTTCTCCAGGCTGCAGCTATTCCACTCAAGATCCTACAACATAATAATAAGCAGCTTGGGAAAAAAGGTCCAGCAGGACGAGTCTGGCCCTAAATTTTTCAGGCAAGTGTGGGAGCACCACAGAGAGATGCAGGTATCACTATCACTGAAGGTCTGAACGGCATCGTCCTT
>NW_015090977.1:6160980-6326568 GCF_001431845.1 Calidris pugnax
CTGTTGAGATGCTGCAGAAACAAGCGATGTCATGTTTCTGTTCCCTACTAGACATCAGAAGTTCCCTGTTATTAAAAAAAATAGACAGTATTGTATTATGTGGTGCTGCACTCTGGACTTGGCATGTGAGAGGGTGCTGCTTTCCCCTGTTCTGCAGGTACAGGGGTACCCAGGCTCGGAAGCCCTTAGGGCCCTTCGTTGTTGACTTTGTGGGGCAGCGTAGGAGCAGCAGAACAATTTTTGGTGTACACATCAGAAGTGTTTCTGAAATGAGAATATAACACTATACTGAATGCATGTTACTTATATCCAAGCTGAGTAACAACCCTCATTAAAATTAGTATTTATGGTTTTCTAAAGAAAGGCTATGAATAGGAAAAGATAATTAGTTTTTAAAAAAGAATCCGTGTATTTTAGGATCCATCACACTAAATGAAGCAAGATTCCAGCCCATCACTTAAATAGTAGTTCAGGTCATAGAACTGTAGAATGTTTTTGGGTTAGAAAGGACCTTAAAGATCACCTCATTCCAACCCCCTGCCCTGGGCAGGGACACCTCCTACTAGACCAGGTTGCTCAAAGCCCCATCCAGCCTGGCCTTGAACACTTTTAGGGATCATCACAGGTCATCAAGTTTATCTTTGTGGTTCTAAATTTCAACACAAAATTAAATAGTCCCAATAAGGACAGAAATCCCTTTAAAGCCACTGATCTCTTGCACACAAAAAAATCACTTCATGTGAATGTCTGAGAACGAGAGTGCACAAACAGGAACCCTTGAAGCCATTTGGAAAGATGGGAAAAATACCACCGAAAGGCAGGGAGCACTGCTCACAGCTCTCATTCCAGGACAGGGAGCCATGTGAGGGGAAAGGTGTTGAGGTTACTGGCTGGTGCTGCTGTGTCTAGTCCCCGCTCCCTGGTACCTGCTGCCTCCCCCAGTTCCTCAGGGCTTCAACTGGTCCTTCCCAGTGCTCTGCCCCTGAGGTCACCAATGGTTTGCCTGAGGCGTAGGCTCCTTCCCATCTCCCCACGCTCTGTGAGCCCTGCGATGTCAGCTGCAGCCTCGCTGCATTCATCGGGGCCGTGCAGGGTGTCCAGAGGACAACAGGGAGAGTCCAGGATGCCCCTCCATGAATCATGAAGGCTTCCTTCTACTTCATTCCATAAATTCTATTATTTTTTTTAAGCAAGCATTAACTCCCTCCACAGCAAACACCGCGTTTGCACCGACGCACCCACTAGAGAGGCAATTAGGTGACTTGTACACAGCGAGAGGAAGAGAGGTAATGGGAACAGCACAGAGAGGCAAGAAAATTACCCAAAAAGCAGCAAGCTGCCAACCCGAGTAACTGTAACACCCCCTGCTGCCATCGCTCACAGAGCTAGAGCCTGGGTGAACCCAAGAGCCTCCCCCATTTACAGCTGAGAGAGAACCTCAGGGTGATTAAACCCGCTAAACGAGCGGCTGTACTCTGGAAAGCAGAGTCCTCTCTGCACCCTCCGTCCCAATTGTTTGTTGTCTTCTCCATTTGCTTTATTGTTTGGTAAACCAGCACTTACAATCACTTTTGCTACGTGATGTACGGGAGTATATAGTATATTTTCTTGTTATACAAGGGAGGAGTATAAAATAGTTTTCTGATTTCTTTCAGAAGCAAATGACTATTTTATTTTTTAAGAGCAATTGATTGTGAATCTCAGAGTATAAAAAAAAGATAAATAAGCCAAATATATACCTTTATGTAAATTAAGAAATAAAAAGTATTTAAAACATACCTTTCTTGTGTCTCCTCCTGTTCTGGTCGCACACTCCTGTGGCTGCTGGTGGCAGGGCTGGTCCCTGGGACAAGGCTGCTCCGAGCTCCATTGGTCACACAGCTCCTGCCAGGGACACTGATGTGGGTGGCAATGAGCTCACCTGGCCACCAGCCTGTGTGGAGGTTGTTTAAAAAGGTCACACTGCGAGCAGGGAAGGTCAGAGGGTGCAGGGGGTGGTGGGTGACAGTCTCCTCTCCCCCCAGAGTTGGCTGCCTAGATCCAACTCGGGGTCAGAGCAGGGTGGGAAGGAGTCAGTGGTGGGCACAGATGGTCCTCCTCCATCCCCTCACTGCACAGCAACAACATGTGGCAGAGCTAAAAGACTTGGCTGATCTGATCTGATTGACAAAAATGGCTGATGTGGTGGTAGCTATGGGTCGGGTGCTTAGGAAGATGGCCAGGGAGCAGGCCAGGAACTTAATCCTCGCGTGGTAGCCAGGGTAGGCACCAAAGCTGCCCTTCTCCAAGGATCCTGCACCAGAATCCTGCACCAGCCGTGCCGGCCAGCTTCACAGGATGGTGGCATCTCACCGTGGGCAAAGGACTGAGTGCAGGGGCTGGTTCTGCAGAAGCAGCACAGACAAGATGAATTTGAGTCTCCCCTCAACAGCCGTGGAAGAGACCTCTCCTACAGTCCCCTGCAGCACCTCCCTTCGGTGTTCTTCTCCTTCAGTGTCCAGGCCAGGCCATCTCTGCAAGTGAAGGGTTTGTCACTTAAACAATCAACCCTGATCACCTTTTGGCAGTGCATCCTGGGGCTTTCAGCTTAATCACACTGTGTAAATGACATGATTAGGCATAATTTTATAAATTCTGATGTTCCAGCAGCTAAGCTTTGAGGCTCAGCAGCTTTAGCTTCCATCAACCAACAACTGCTAACGTGACTGTACTGGTCACTTTTTTCTTTCTAATCATGGACATATATGTCCATGTGTATACACACACACACAGAGTCCCTCTCTCCCAACTGCCCCTTTTCACAAACCTTCCCTGTGCTGTTTCTGTAGAGCTCTTACCAAGTCTGACAGCCAGACAACAGCCTCACTGCTTGGGCAGGGTGACTATACTGGTCATCCCCACCACGTGCTGGCACCAGCGCTGCGTGTCACCTCGTGAAGCCCCAGCTGGTTGTATGAGCTGATGCCATCTGTGCCATGGGGGTCCTGGCCTGGCTGCTGGTACATTTGCCATGTTTGCAGAAAGACAACCTAAAACTGCACGGACACTGCTCTTTCTCTCCTGATCAACACACTGCAACCACCTCCTGTTGTCCCTGGCAAAAAAAACCCCAAAAACCTCTGCATGACATATTGTACATAACTTCAAAAAATAAAACTTTAAAGTTTTAGCATTTTAAAATACACTTACAAGGACACACTGTTTATCTCACTAGCAGCTGAGTCAGCCTTCTCTGTGCGTACATGCGATGAACAACAGCAAGTCAGGAGGAAAACCTGGTGGCCAGGCTTTCTCCTGCCAAGAAGAGCCGTAACGTGGCTCTGTTTGCTGGGGGCAGAGGTTCCAGGTGCTGGACAGCCCGGGACACCCCTCTCAGCACAGCCGGGCTGTCAGAGTGTCACTGCACCCACCCAAACCAGCACCAGTTGAGCAGTGACTCGGCTGGTTTCTCTAGTCTCCCAGCACAAAGCAGAACACTACAAACCATGTTAATACCCCAGTTTGAGCCAATTCCTGTAACCTTAGGGCTTGTGATTATAAGGAATTACTCCTGTAAGAGACAGCAGAGAAATGTCACCATTAAGCTCTGCTTCCGCCCTGATTTGGGGAGGACAGGTTCTCCTTTGCCTGAGAAAGGGAGAAAAAAATAAAAATACAACTCACCATTCTGCAGGCTGGGCTCGCAGCGAAGTGTTTATGAAGACAGCAAGACCAGGCATGTGTCCTCCCTGTCTCCCAAGTGTCTTGAGACTGTCCCAGGCTGTATTTTGTACAAGTCTGGAGCAGCTGGAGATAAGCTTGGGACTCATGTCTTGGCAGCAAGAGCCACTCAGAAAAAGCTCCAATTGTGTTGTCCCACATAAAAATACAACTCACCATCCTTCAGGCTGGGCTCGCAGCGAAGTGTTTATGAAGAATAAAAATACAACTCACCATTCTGCAGGCTGGGCTCGCAGCGAAGTGTTTATGAAGACAGCAAGACCAGGCATGTGTCCTCCCTGTCTCCCAAGTGTCTTGAGACTGTCCCAGGCTGTATTTTGTACAAGTCTGGAGCAGCTGGAGATAAGCTTGGGACTCATGTCTTGGCAGCAAGAGCCACTCAGAAAAAGCTCCAATGGTGTTTGTCCCACACTGCAAAGCAAAAGCTGTTGCAACCACTTGATCACAGCTACTGTATTTGCCACTTGGCAGTGATGCTCTGAAGCATATTGGCCACGAGTGACACATCAGCACCAGTGCTTTGCACTGCTCCATGACACTTCCACCCCACAGGAACACGTTGCTGGCACTAAAACCCAGGGCTTCTCCTGCATCACCAAGATCCCACTGCTACAGCATGGCTAATTCCCCACCAGCCTTGTTAGCAAGGTGGCTGAGAAAGGTTTGCCTCGACAAACCATGCCTCGTTTGCCATGGCAGAGGTTTGAAAGCCATAAAGTAATGAAGACAGAATTATAGAATCGTCCGGGTTGGAAGGGACCTTAAAGATCATTTAGTTCAACCGTCAACCTAACTGACAAAAAAAAAAATAAATAATGAAATAAGCAATAAACAAATCACTAAACCATATTCCTGAGGACCATGTCAACCTGTCTTTTGAACACCTCCAGGGATGGTGCCTCAACCACTTCCCTGGGCAGCCTATTCCAATGCTGGATAACTCTTTCCATGAAGAAACTTTTCCTAATATCTAATCTAAACCTCCCCTGGCACAACTTGAGGCCATTTCCCCTTGTCCTATCTCCTGTGACTTGGGAGACGAGACCGACCCCCGCTTCTCTACACCCTCCTTCAAGTAGTTATAGAGCATGATAAGGTCTCCCCTCACCCTCCTCTTCTTCAGACTGAAGATTGACCTCATCCGCAAGGGTGAGACTCAGAGGGAAGCCAGGGACCTGCACATGGCTGTTCCACCACAGGCACAGCTTGATACAGGTAGATTTTTTTTTTTTAATCCTATTTGCAGGGAAGCACATTTTACTGCCCAGCTTCACCCCACTGACTGCCCTGCATAGATGAGCCAGCTTCATCCCAGCCTTTGTGCCCTGTTTGCCCTGCAGACAAGCCAGCTTCATCCCAGCCTTTGTGCCCTGTCCACATCCTCCACCAGCAATTCAGCACTCACTCTTCTGCCAGTCATAAGCACCTTGGGACCAAACAGTCATGAATTCAGGTTAAAACAGTCTACAGCCTTCACACCAGAAGCAGGCACCAGGCTGGGAAAGGAGGTTCATAGCCCTGCTCCTCCCAGACCCCACCTGCCTGGGATAAAGGCCAGTCTCCTGCAGAGGAGCCCTCCCTTGAGCTCAGTGCCCCAGGGCCTGTGGCTATTTTCTTGCATTCAGAAGAACCCTTGAGCTGTCATCACTGCCAAAGAGCCTCTGAGCCCAGGACAGCTGAAAAGAAAAGGCTTCATTAAAATCAAAGCGTGCTCTATCCCCTAAAGCCCCAAAGGTCCAGCGACAGACAGGACATGAAATCGAGCAAAATGGAACCTTCGCGATTGTTGAAGGCACAAACAAGCGCCGGTGAAACACGATTTGACTCGGTGGATTAGTGGCTGCCTTCTATAAACCCTGCATCAAAGCCAGGCTAAAGCCAGGTAATTTAGTTGGCAGAAGAGTTGTTACTGCAGCACAGCACAGCTCACACCATGCCTCACAGCTCTCCTGTCCCTTTTCCCCTCGGCCACTCTGCGAGCGCTTGAAGACTAAACACACACGAGCACAGCAGCCTCCACACTGTCAAGGTGGAGGTCAAAGTCAACCTCTCCAGCTCGACACTGGCCATCCCTCTGTCAGAACCAACAGCTGGCATGGCTTCGGCCTCGTGCTTTGCCCTTCCCTGCTCTCTCCCCAAAATGATGGTGACAAACCGATCCATATGAACTCACACCCCCTGATACCCTGGAGTGGCTCTGCCAGCCTCCGTGACCCCCAGCTCACACTCAGGTGGGCAAGGACTCACCCAACAGCAGTGGCCAGGGCAGGAGTGCAGCAGCAGCTCCGGGGTGCGGGGCAGACACACTCCCTGAAGACAGGAGCAGGTTCCCTTTGCCTCCTGAGCTGCCTGGAGAGAGGTCTCTCATCCAGCTCACTCCAGTCACCTGCTAAGTCAAAACCTGCTATTGAAACCAGTGCTGTGTTGGCAGCAGCGAGGCAGAAAGAGCAGATACAGAGAAAATGAGACCTATCCCTAGTAAGAGCACCAGCCCTGCCCCTCTTCAGCCTGCCTGGCAGCTCTGCCAACAGCACCAGGAAAGGCTCCCTCTAGAAGGACCTTCTGCCATCCCACAGCTTGGCTGTGATTGCATCTCTGAGCCTGCAAGTGATGGAGAGCTCAGCCTGTCCTTAAAACAACTCAGCAGGCTTTACGGGGCAGAAACCACACCAGCTGAGATGGGTAGCACTCATAGGCTTCACCCCAAAAGCCTCACAGGGGCAGAAGCCGCTGCTGAGAGGCCACAGTCCCTGCTCTGCCAAGCCCAGGAGCACGTTCCCACAGAGGAGGGAGGTGGAATCATCCAAGCTGATGTGACATGGGCCCTGGCACTGCTCCAGGCTGCTCACAGCCCTGCTGACGTGAGCATCAGGCTCAGCTCCCACCACACAGCCAAGCTGCTGCCCTGCTGCACATCAGAAGAGACAGCCCAGTGGACCCTCTAACGCTGTCTTCCCACTCCCAACACACCCTCATGCTTGGACTCTTGCTTTGCTTCCCACCCACCACACCTGCATGCTGTTTCTCCTCTAGCTCTGCAGGGGCAGTGGTACAAAGTCCCAGGATGTCCTCCTCACAGGCACAGAAAGGAGGAGATAAATCTTTAGTGAAGAGAGTGTTCAGACCTGAAACCCTTGCTCCCCCTTCAGAGCATCTCCGCATCATTAAACTCGGACAGCCCTGACCCGCTGGCCTCTTGTACGCTGCATTTGCATAATATAGGAAAAGTCATCACTCGGGAGACATCTGGAGGGGCTTAGCTGGGATTGAGGTTTTAACAAGGCAATGAACCAGCTTTCAGCATTAAATGGCAGAGGCAGGGCAGCATCCCCAGTGCCAACAGCCCCCTTTGAAGCAGAGGTGCTCTTTTTCTCAGAGATAAGATTGGCAACAGTAATTGCCAATACCTCCTGACTGGGAACAAAGACTTCCAGCTCTTCTCCAGGCTGCAGCTATTCCACTCAAGATCCTACAACATAATAATAAGCAGCTTGGGAAAAAAGGTCCAGCAGGACGAGTCTGGCCCTAAATTTTTCAGGCAAGTGTGGGAGCACCACAGAGAGATGCAGGTATCACTATCACTGAAGGTCTGAACGGCATCGTCCTGGCCACCTACCTGCAGCCTAAGCCTCCATCCTGCTTGGGGACCAGCAACTTCTGCAAACCCTGCTGAGGCTGGAGGCCAACAGTTAGCAAGCGTGGGCAGAAAGAGCTTCCCTTCATATGCTAAGGGACCTTGGCAACCTCGCAGAGCTCCCCTTCACCTCCTGCCCCAAATTGTGCCACTACCTGAAAGATGTTTGACTTGCAAAGTCCAGCTCTGGTTTGTCTACTCCTCCTCATCCATGATGCACAAGGGCTGTGTCCTCCAAGGCAAGGACAGTGCTCCTCAGTCCTGCCTCCCTCCAGTGCCAGAAGCAGCCAGCTGTGAAGGCAGAAAGCAAAAGCCAAGGAAAAGAAGGACATCCTCTGCTGAGCCCTGCCAGCAGGTGGGTACCGGAGCTCCTGCTGCTAACAGGAGCCAGCGCACTCCTCAGGATGCTCAGCAGACCCTGCAGGATCACCACTGTGACACAGAAATGAGAAGAGGGCTGCATCTACCCAGGGGGCTGCAATTGAACGTGTCTGCGTTGCTGCCAGCAGCTGTCTCCCAGGGAGTTTCATGCCATTTAAGAAAAAAAAAAACTAAAATCATTGTAAAGGCAGATAAATAGCCACAGGCAAACACAGCCCTTTGCAGCTTTTCTCTCACTCCCTCCAAAAGCAACATGACATTTCCAAGTTCCCTGATCTATGTCGGGTGGTACCGACCCACGTGTGGGTCGAGAGCTGGAGGTGCAGCAGGAACAGCCCCTCTCCAGAACCCCTCACTCTGCCAGCAGCCTCCTGCTTCCAACAGGAGCCAGCACCACACTCCTCTGCAGGAAGGAGAGCACCTGGGCCTTCGTGGAGTCTGCTCCCTCCTCCCAGTGCTGGGACAGGAATCATGGTCAGCCACCAACCCACACCTTCCAGCCTCCAGGAGCAACGGTGGGGGTGAAGAAAGGAGGGAGGAGGCTTTAGAGGCAACTACAACGTGAGTGGGGTTTCAAACACTTTGAGACTCAGCTCTCAACAAGAACCAAATACCCAACACATCAGAGAACCTGGTCCTGGCCTCTCCGAAGGGACGATGCCATTCTGGCATTCAGGAGCCTGGGGATAAATAAGCAGACACAATTCCAAGCAGCAGTCACCTTCATCGACTGTTGTAAACCTGCTGGTAACAGGGGCTGTGCACGGCTGCACAGAGCCTGCTGGCCTGGCAGGCTGGGAAATCAATCAACCATTTCAATTGTTTCACTCTTTTATCGATGTCCCTTGCACTATCACAGAGGCCATCACCCCTCCTGCCCCCAGCAGCAAAAAGGCAAGAAAGCCAGACCGTGGTAGTTACTGATGACACCTGAGTGGCCAAACTGGATATATTTGACCCCAGAATATGCATGTGCAAGCCCATTTAACTCCAGGCATTTAAGAGAGTCAGCATCTCGCAGACTGAAGAAGCTGTGAGTACTGCTGGGCAGTACTGCAGGACAGAACTGGACCTGTAGGGGTTACTTCTGAACCTCCCCCAGGGCTTGACCACAGGACTCAGCAGCACCAGCACACCTACTGCAACTCCCCAGGAAATCCAAACATCTCACTTCTGCCTTGGGAAATCGGGAAGAAAGGAGTCTGTGCTCCTGAGCACAGGCTGTTTGGCACTGCCAGAGAAGAGAGAGCGAGCACCTACTAGAGCCTGGAGGGTATGTGACCTCCTGCAGCTCCCTGTGCTCTAGCTGAACCTTCCACACAAGTCAGACCCACAGCTTTAGAACTCAGCATCATGGGAGGTTTATTTAAAGTCAGGGAGGACATAAAAACTATAGTTATAAAAGATATTAAAACAGTCCTCTGAGCCACGCTAGCCATGCCTGCCAGCCTGGGTAAGTCCATGGAGTTTACTCCTGCAGCGCTGGAGTTTTTTTCTCTTTTCTTTTTTTCTTGGCTTTGCCTGGCTTCTGCTGGTTGGCTTTGTCCTGCTTCTGCTGGTTGGCTTTGCCCTGCTTCTGCTGGGTCTCCTGGCTGACACTCCACTTGGTTTTCTTTGCAGCTGGAATCTGCTCGGCTTCATTGCCGGCATCACCTTTTCTTTTTCTGTTCATATTCTGCTTCTTCTTCTTCTTTTTCTTTTTCTTGTCAGCCACAGCATCTCCTCCACTAACAGCTTCCTCCCCACTGTCCTCCATTGCCACCCCATTTTCCCTGACCCCTCTGTTCTGATTCTTGTGTTTGCCTTTCTTCTTCTTGGGGGTTTCTCCTCCCAAGGCCTGCTCCACTTGGTTTTCTTTGCAGCTGGAATCTGCTCGGCTTCATTGCCGGCATCACCTTTTCTTTTTCTGTTCATATTCTGCTTCTTCTTCTTCTTTTTCTTTTTCTTGTCAGCCACAGCATCTCCTCCACTAACAGCTTCCTCCCCACTGTCCTCCATTGCCACCCCATTTTCCCTGACCCCTCTGTTCTGATTCTTGTGTTTGCCTTTCTTCTTCTTGGGGGTTTCTCCTCCCAAGGCCTGCTCCTCTGGGGCTGCTGGTTCTCCATCTTCACCAGCTTCTGGTGCTACCCCATTCTCCTGATTGCCCTTCTTGCGATTCTTGCGTTTCTTGGTCTCTGGCAGGAAGCCTTTCTTCTTCCGCTTAAGCGGCTCTGCCTCCTGCACAGGCTTATTGGTTGTCTTCTCTTTCTTGGGCTTCCTGCAGACAGAACATTGAAAAATCAAAACCAACTTAGTTCACAGCCCAGGAGCAGTGTGATCCATGCTACAGGGAGTCCACAAACAAGCAGAAGCACAAGAGGTACAGGAAGCACAGGCATGCTGCCAGGAGGAGCGTTAGTCCTGGAGGTGGTCCTCAGGCTGCACAGCCACCGGTTAAGAGAACAGCAGGAGCTGGACCAGGACTCAAGAAGGCACATGGAGACTTGAGGAGGAATTCCCATTCCACAGACCAGGTAACGCTGTACTTACCACCCTCTCGAGCTCATCCACCAGTGAGTGGCCCAAGCAAGGCCACTGAGACACTGTCTGTCTCTCCAAGGTGACAGCCTCAGCAAGGCCTTCACTGTGCTAACAATGAGGTCTTCCAGCAAGAACCCCCAACAGACCACTCTAGTCTCATCTAGGTGGCCTTCGTGTGCATGCAAGACAGCCACCACTGCTGCTATTCTCCAACAGAGTCCATCGACAACTTCACCACCTCCCAGTCTCTGCTGCTCTGCACCAGCTCAGGCCCCAGAGCAGAGCCCAGGCTCCAGTTCCATGCCCTGGTTTTCAATGTGAAGCTTTTTTAGCTAGTTTTTCAAGTCGCATCTCTTCAGAGCAGAAAAACACTACCCTGACAACCTGATGTTAGCACATGTCTCAGCACCTCCATCAGGATCCCGTGCACAGACCACACCTGCTGTAGGCTTGGTTCCGACCCACCTGCACAAAGATCTCTGGGTGTCACAGTAAGATGGCACCGACAGTGACAGCAGGCTGCACCCCTGAACCCCAATCCCTTCCTCAGACAGTACACACAAACTCAGCCTTTCTACCTCAGCGATCCCCTCCCAGCCACAGTCTCTACCAGCTCCTAAACTGGACCTTACCCTTTGTGCCAGCCCCAGCAGTATGATGCCAGGAGACCCGTGTGAGACTGGGTGAGGACACTGTGCCCTGCAAACCTGTTCAAGGGGCCACAACAGCAGCTCCAGCTGCCTGGTCTGATTCCTCCCTGCCTGTGAGCCCTCCCACCATGAGCCACATGCAAACACATCCCTCAGAGCCTCTTGCTGGGCCGAGATACCACAGACCAGACCACACACACACTGGGATCCCAGCTCCCAGTCATTAGAAGAGTCTCCAGCGTTCCCTAATGCTGTGAGTTGCACTAAATTCTGCCAGCAGGAAGTGGAAACAAAAGTTCTGATTCCAAGTGGAAAAAGATCCTACACTTTTTTTTTTTTTGCCCTGGAGCAAAAGTCAAATCCAGCTGCCATTTACCAGAGGAGCACTAAAGCACGAACACTGAATGCTCCCCAGTTTTCAGAGCTGCATGGCAACCACTCCAAGCACCAGGCTGGGGATCCAGACACTAAGGAGCCCAAAAATCACTGGAGAAGATTCAAGATTCTGACATGTACTCTCCGATATCCAGTCACTTCCCAGGACAGCTACTCCTTCCCTCCAGCCTCACATTTGCAGAATCAATCCATAGTGACACAGAAAGGGCTTAATGACTCATCCCAGCCTAGAAATTGCTCTGCAATTTTGGCAATGGCTCTTAAACCTGGCCACTACTTGGGACTGCTGAAAGCAGGCACCCTGTCCTCAGGTGATCAGCTGTCTTACCTCTATGGCAAGACACAATCAGTTATCAGACGTGCCTTACAATCCCTTTCCATCAAGGACCCACCCTAAGCATGCAATGACCTGGACCAATGAGCCTAGCAATGTTCCAAAGAAGCAAAACAACAAGCGTTTCAACCACTCCAACCCAGGAGCTCCATTTAACTCAGAACTCCAGCCTGAGCTCAGTGCCTTGATTTCCTCTCTCTTCCTGTTTCCCCACATCAATGAAGACAAGCAGGAGAGGCAGGCAGTCCCCCAGGCAAGCCAAGAAGCCAGAATGCCAAGCATACGTACGTGTGGTTCAGCCAGCTCATGACGTTCCAGTAGAGAGAGTCGAGACGTGCCGAATTCCCAATGCGTTCTGGCCAGTTCAGAGCTACCAGCACTCTGTCCAGCTCCGTCAACTTCACACGCAGGTTCTGCAAGAGGCAAGTACAAACAGACAATTTTCAGAGTGAAGGCAGAAGCAGCACTCACAGCAGCAGGGCACAGGCCATCCTTGTGGCATGTGGCAGGAATAACCAATCCTACCCGGATTCTCCAAACCATTGGCCTGAGCCCATTTGCAACATCACTTCCAATTCAGGGACAAAAACTGGTGAGTCACACCACACCATCAGGTACAGGGTTTGCTTGAAAACTGGGTCTCCAGCATGAGAGGCATGAGTCTAACAGCTAGAACTGTACTGGCATAAAAGGGACTGAAAGATCCTTTGGTCCTCTTTCCTCTTCAGTCCATGGCTGGGAGCAAAGGAAAGAAGACACGTGATTATGTACCTATCTAAAAGAAAAGCAGCAGCATTTTCAGTTTGGTCTCTAAAGGATGCAATCACGCTGCCTCTAGAGCTTCTGTAACTCGCTGGATAATTTCAGTAAAACCAGACAGAAAGGGGTGTCTCAAAGGTGACTCAGTTCCCACAAAAGTATTGGAAATAATCTCTCCCCTCCACCCACTTCCCTATTAGGTCTCCACACAGACACAGGCTGTGGTGTGAGCTCCGTGTTATCAGTAGGAAACTGGGTTTCAGCAGTTCTGCTGCTTCTGTTCTTTTGCTGCAGTAAATAAGATCATGTTGGAGACTTATTTTGTCACCTACTGAAAATCTTCTCATGTTCAAAAAAGACATTTTTAATTAGGGAAAACAAAGCCCCAGAACAAAGCTTCACCCCCGCTCAGTTTCTAACTAAAATCTCTGGAGTTCAGTGAAAGGGACAGAGCAATCATCTGGGAGAAAACCCAGCTCATCCTCACTGTATCCCAGGCTGTATTTCCGCAGATAAGAAAGAAGATGCCACATGCATTTGTGGAACACGGCACAAATTCTTCAACAAGCTCTTGGAGATCAGCTCACCAGAGCTATGGATCACTCCTCCAGACACGAGGGCCTTTCTGTCCTCAAACCCAGCCAGGCATTCCCTCCAGAGGCAGGGATGTAGTGATGGAGCAGTTACAAGGTGATTTCCAAGTGTGACATTAAAAGAGGCCTTGGTGGTATTCAGAAGAAGAGCCATTGGCCACACGTCAGGTCACACACTCACCTCCGCCGCCGCAATTTTGAGAAGGAAGTTCAACAGCTCGAAGGTCTTGCCAACTTTCTCCTTCTCAGCCTTCAGCGTACAGTCGCCAACCATTTTCAAACTCTGCACATTAAATGGGGAGATGGAGAAGGAACACACGTTAAATGGGGAAACGAAGCACTCTTCTCAGGAGGAAACAGAAAACGAGTCATGACTGGCAGGATTAGCCTGACACCAAAATAACTCCGGAACACAAAACCCAACAAACTCTGAAAATACTCAGGAGGGTACATGGTGGAAGCTGCTGACACCCAGGTTAATTAAGAAACAGCTGGACAAAATAAAAGCAAGCATCCCACAAAGGCACAACCCTGCTGCTCTCCCTAATTTCTAAGCTGGAGACGTGTTACTGCCTCCTGGAAAAAAACAGAGGAAAGAAAATATCTGCCCCCACCCTGGAAAGGCCAGGAAGCTGCCAGACAACAGACTCACCTGAGGGACAACAGCTACTCAGCTGCAGAAGCTGGGATTTACAAATAAAGTGCTAATGCAAAAATCCATTAACACTTACGCCGAGGAAATCCCAGTTGCCAGCACTAGAACAGGGCTTGTCAATCAAGCTTAAATTCACTGACACAACCGAGAGAAAAATTTCATCTCTTTGTGTTCCCTTTATGTGCTGCAGGGTTTTCTGAGACACTGAAAGGTCTGGCTTAGAGGAAAATCACTCCAAAGATAGGTCAAATAAAAGCCAGTGTTATTTACAAGTGGAAAAGGGCAGAAAATAGCCATAAAAAGGCAGCTGGATCAAAGAGGTGGCCCAGGGGCTCAGGGGTACTGATCCTCTGCCTGCAGCTGGTCCTCACAGCCCCGCTTACACGGTAGTTTTCTTCCCCACTGTATTTCTGTGCAAGGCACGCAGCGAGCCCCACAGCTTGCACAGATTACACTAACACGAGATAGGATTTGCAGGGACAAGCTTATTGTAGGCAGTGGGGTGTCCCACCACAGCCTACTTCTCTAGAGGAGGCTGCACTTGTAGCCAAGCCCCTCTTTGCTTGGAGTTGGAACACATCAGCTCAGAACAATGGTTCAAGTCCACCCCAGGCTCCGCATCCTTGATGCCTCAGGCAATGCACATCACTGGTAAGTCACTGCACCAAACCTGCACCCAGCAGTGGAAGGTCACAGCTCTCCAGGAGATGCAATCTCTCCCTTTAGATCATCTCTTGCTTTTCCTCCATCGAGACTGGAAGTAATTTTAAGGACTCTGAGCAAAACAATCCTCCACCTATATCAGCATAAAGCTGGCAAATAAAGCAAAAAGGGCTAGTAGGCACCTCTCTGATGAAGACGGGCTGAGAGAATTAGGGTTGGTCAGCCTGGAGAAGAGAAGGCTCTCAGCTCAGAACAATGGTTCAAGTCCACCCCAGGCTCCGCATCCTTGATGCCTCAGGCAATGCACATCACTGGTAAGTCACTGCACCAAACCTGCACCCAGCAGTGGAAGGTCACAGCTCTCCAGGAGATGCAATCTCTCCCTTTAGATCATCTCTTGCTTTTCCTCCATCGAGACTGGAAGTAATTTTAAGGACTCTGAGCAAAACAATCCTCCACCTATATCAGCATAAAGCTGGCAAATAAAGCAAAAAGGGCTAGTAGGCACCTCTCTGATGAAGACGGGCTGAGAGAATTAGGGTTGGTCAGCCTGGAGAAGAGAAGGCTCCAGGGAGACCTTATAGTGGCCTTCCAGTACCTAAAGGTGGCCTTAAAGAGAGGTGGGGAGGGACTCTTTGTCAGGGAGTGGAGCGATATAATGAGGGGAAACCGCTTTAAACTGAAAGAGGGGAGATTTAAATGAGATATTGGGAAGAAATTCTTTGCTGTGAGGGTGGTGAAAGCCTGGTCCAAGCTGCCCAGAGAAGCTGTGGCTGCCCCATCCCTGGAGAGGTTCAAGGCCAGGCTGGATGGGGCTTTGACCAACCTGGTCTGGTGGGAGGTGTCCCTGCTCAGGGCCGCGGGTGGGACTAGATGATCTTTAAGGCCCCTTCTAACCCAAACCAGTCTATGATTCTATGAAAAATCCTCCCAGACTGACACAAAACAAGCTCTTTCAGTAATGACACCCACAACAGAAAATTAATGATGGTCAGGAAGAGTCTAAGGAACACTTTCAGCAGAAGAAGTGGGGAGAGCCAGTAACATATCTGCAGAAACAGCAGTCTTCAAGTAGAATTATTTACTATCCGTACAGGACTCCACTCCCTGAGAGCATCCTTTTTAAATAATAAAGGTAAGGTTATTTCCTGACCTGGATGGTCCACTCGAGCCCTGTATTAGAAAGCCACTGTGTTCATGCCACAATTCCATCTGACTATCAATAACTTGCTAATTACTCTCTCCTGATATAGATGGATGCACTGCAACTCTATTCCAGAGCTGTCATTAACCTACAAGGTCACACAATTCAGCAGCTCTGAAGTCTCTCAGGTAAAATGAGAAACAAATATATGGTGTGTGATTAAAAAAAAAAAAGAAAACCAAAAACTTCACATGTAGGATGTAACACCCCAGGGGACCACACACATGCCATTTATTAGGCTTACCACAATAAATAATAATAATAATAATAAAAACAATAATCAGCAAATCAATTATGAAAACAAACCAGCCTGATTTGCATAAAAAATTTCTTTGCAATTTGAAGAACAAGATATTGCCAGGCTAACAGTCATTACTTGTGGTTAAAGCAGCTTTCAGAGAGCCTACGAAGCTGAAATACCTATTTTGCTAAGTTGTGTACAAGTTCAGAGAGACAAAAAAATCAGTATGGATTGTCAGCTCTTCAGGACAAGAGGAATCAAGGCAGTAATTGTGAGAAGGAGCCCCGGCAAAGTCAACTGTCATTTCATCTTTTTAATATACAAACATTTTAGAATTAAGAAGGTGTTAAAAATAAATTGCATTTTCTCTTCCCTGTGGATGAGTGATGCAGACGACTGCATTTAAATTACACTGGCTTGACTCTGTCTGTTCTTGCTGCCATCCCTACTTCCCAGAATTGCCCTGATGTTTTGAAGGGTTTGGAACAAACCCCGCTGAAGTCAATAGAAAAATTCTACAGCTCCGAACACCACCTGTGGGGCTGATTTTCCAAAGTCTGCAAGCAGTTTTCAAGTGTTCAGGAAATTGGGATGTGCATCTAGTTTGGGGTGTGCAACCAAATTCATGCAGACCTGTAGAATGAAGAGAGTGGCTTGCCCAGCTGGAGATGGAAGATATCACTGGTCTAACAACATCAGAGCTGCAAGACTAAGCATCTTATATTAAAAGCAGTGTTTTGCATGAGTCTGGAAACACAAACACAGTTCCACCAGCATAAACAGCCAGAAGTAACCCAGTACAATTTAGGTGCTCTACAAACACATGGCTCCCCACTGAAATGGATCGCCTTTAAACAGCTCTCAAAGGCCAGGAAGGAATGAGGAAGAGGGAAGGGGTGGGTGGAGAAGCCAAACAGCGAGCAGATAATTACTTCCTACAGAATGCAGAATTTTCCCTAGTCCAGAAGCAGAATGGATAAAGTCTTACTATCTCTCAATCCGAGTCTTTTCCCTTTCCCTTCTGCTACAAACGGTGTAAAAGAAATTTACTCCAAAGACCACAAAACCACCTGCACCTCCGTATGTTGTATGGTTGAAACAATCAGGCCTCCTTAAAGACTTGAGTCCAATTCCTGCTCAGCTCAGTATCACTAATTATCCTGATCTCATCAGGGCTGTCTCAGAGTACTTCCCCATTACGCATTCCATGAGATGGTATCTCCTGTCAGGCATTGCTTCCCTCTCCTCCTCCCAGAGCAGGGAGAGCACACAGTGGAGTATCTGCTTGGATGGGATTTGTGTCAGCGTGCGACACCAACACAAACATACTGCACTCTGGTTCTGTAAAATAAGCTAATTTTGGACTGGGGCTACTGGTGAGCCTTGGGGAATTGCTCCCAAGGGATGAAATCCCAAGTGTCTTCAACGGGAAGTGGGTCCAAACCTCCAAAGAGGCTTTCCCAAGTATTTCCCATCATTTCTTGCTACACAAGGTACCGACCGTTGTCTGTATGTTGTGGGTTGGGCACAGCAGATTGCTCTGGTCCGCTCCCTCGCTCAGCTATCAAAGATTAAATTAGCACTGCCACCCCAATTGCAGAGGTCAATCGTTTTACAGGCCTACCGTGATTTCATTAGGGGAAAGTATAAAACACAATCATAAAATTAAAGCAAAAGCTATTATGTAGCAGATGGCAAACTGCAACACATGGCAAACATGCCTTAAAAAGAGAAGTAGTATTTCAGTCATCTGCAGCACTCTTAGGAGAGCCTCAAACACTGATCAGATCACAAAGTACTCGCACAAGGTTGGCAAGTATCTCCATTTTAAAGACTGAGGCACAAAGCAGCGGTTGCTCCCAGTGATGCTCCAGGTCAGTAGTGGAGGGTTAAGTGAAAACCCAGAAGAACTTGTCTAACCACCTGTTTTGTGATTCTCTGCCATGTGCTGCTCAAAAAGGCATCCAACTCCCCCTTCCCCTGCCCTCTGAAAGCATTGCCAGCCTAAGAGTCACACAGCCCAGTCACTCGGTACTAAAAGCAGAGAGACCTTGTGGCTTATATTCAATAGCCACACTTGCATCACTTGCTGATTATGTTGTTTTTCTCCCATTTTCTGCTTTTCTTACTCTGCTCTTTCAGTAACAGCCAGTCCCACCTACAGGGAATCTCAGTTCCAGTTACAGCTCAGTAATACCTGCGGCGGTTAATCATGCCTGTGCATCTGAGCTGTCAGGAGACCTGGGCAGGTCATTTTCCAAAAGGAAAAAATATGGGGCCAGTTTTCACAGCTGGAACTCCCATCTCATCTCAAGCCAATACAGCAATATAGATTCTGCCTCGACCTACGCGGACTCAGCTGGCAGAGATGGTTTTGTCTTGTTATGTGAAACATGCTGCTTCCAAAAGCCTCTGGCTGTTTTTTGTGGGCGGGACTCCTGGATCCAAAGCTCGCTGCTTCTAGGACTTCTACAAGGAGAACAGCACATTCCCAGCATCTATCAATCAATGTTTTTTCTTATATTCCTAATTCCTGCATCACACATGGAGGTAATCCCAGCTACTGCAGGATCCAACCTTCCTTCCATCTCTCATTGCACTTCACAGCACTTCTTCACCTTCACAAAGTATAAAACAAGGTTTTTTTTAGAGCACAGCAGGTGAATATCTGCAGTAATTCAGCCATACAAGTAGGACAGAGGGCTGGCAGCTAGTTAACCACACAGCTCCATGCCTCAGTTGCCCCGGTAGGATTTTAATCTAAATCCAAGACTCCACCCAAACTTGCAACACAGCAAAAAGTGGTGTGTGTGCATCTAGAGCCAAAGTCAGCATCCCGGCCACTGCCCAGCTTTCCCTGCAGGGAAGATGGCAAAATGCTGTAATATGGAGCCAGGCAACGTTTCTGGAACTCTCCACGTTCACACCTGCCTGCAATCTCTGCCTGCTTCTACCCCTTCCCCTGTCACAGGTGAGGGACACACTTAGCCCAGACTTACAAGACACAGCAGTATCTCAAGAGCGCAGAGGAGCTTTGTGCTACAAACAGACAAGCCCATTTCCTGGCTGGAAGTTTGAACACCACTTAATATTTATGCATTCCCAGCACGTCCTTCAGCCTGTTTCATTGTTCAAAACAAACAACCCTTCCCCTCCGCGGGCTCAGCCTGACAGATCCATCACTGCTCCCCGAGCTGGAGAAGCCTGGCCAACCTGCATTCTTTCCGCACGCTGCGCTATCTCCATCCTTCCCTCCTCCTCCCCCGTCACAGACCCGATGCTGATGGATAAATGTGCAGATTCATGGCTGAATGCAGCGCCAAGGGCCTTCTGCAAAACACATACCTCCACCCACCCTGCAGGACCTTGCACCCCCTGGCACAGCCCACGGTTGCTAAGGTAAACTCGCTTCTCCAGCAGCAAACAGCTCAGCAAAATTTCCACCCCTCTGAATGTCCACAGTCACGACCAGAAAGCGCTAACGAGGTGTGATTTCAGTGTGCTGACTGCTTTCACACTGGCTGCGAAAGCTAAAGCTCTGCCCACACTGCACGCAGGGACCCACAGCAAAGACACAACCTGGGTTTTGGCTGCTCTTGTGGCTCAGGCAGTAGAGTCACATCCAGAAGGGCCCCAGCAAGTGGGTTTGGGGCCCTCCGAGAGCGTGCCCATCACCTGAGCCAAAGCACAAGGCTTCCCATGGCCACAAACAAAAAAGCTGGGAGGTTTGGGAGGGGCAGAGCCTTCCTCTGCTATTTAAAAGGCTAATAACAAACTGACAACCAAGTGAAATATTTTAGTATCCTGTACGCTCATAGCTCCTGTTATTATCCGATGTAAGCACCCTCACCTCACCCCTAATTACGCTCACACATGTCTCCCGAGAGGGAAGCGGTAATCCAGCATCATTCCCTCCACTTTGCAGAGGCTCAGAGAGGCCAAGTAACACAACTGAGTCACAGAGACCGTGACAGAGCCAGGACTCAACTTGGAGCTTCCCAAAACCCAGACAAGCCACCCCCTAATACTTGGTTCTGGCAGCCGTGGGTTGATGGTTGGACCCAATGATCTTAAAGGGCCCTTCCAACCAAGACAATTCTATGATCTCTTTCACAGAATCATAGAATCCTCTAGGTTGGAAGAGACCCTTGGGATCATCGAGTCCAACCATCAACCCTACTCTACAAAGTCCTCCCCTACACCATATCCCCCAACACCACATCTAAACGGCTCTTAAACACATCCAGGGATGGTGACTCCACCCCCTCCCTGGGCAGCCTGTTCCAATGCCCGACCACTCTCTCTGTGAAAAATTCTTTCCTAATGTTCAATCTAAACCTACCCTGTTGGAGCTTGAAGCCATTCCCTCTCATTCTGTCCTTAAATAACTGTGAGAAGAGACCAGCACCAACCTCTCTACAGTGTCCTTTCAAGCAGTTGTAGAGAGTGATGAGGTCTCCCCTCAGCCTCCTCTTCCTCAAACTAAACAGTCCCAGCTCCTTCAACCGCTCTTCATATGATCTGTTCTCCAGGCCCTTCACCAGGGGCTTCATTGCCCTCCTCTGCACTCGCTCCAGCACCTCGATATCTCTCTTGGATTGAGATGCCCAAAACTGGACACAATACTCGAGGTGTGGCCTCACCAGTGCTGAGTACAGGGGGACAATCACTTCCCTGACAATCACTTCATGACAATGTTCACTTTACAATAGAAGAAGCCAAGCTAGAACTTAAGGGTAAGAAATGGAAGGCAAAGAGGGGAGGAGGACAAAGTACACCACACCAGCTTCCATCCACCCAGAGCCAGACCCATTTCCAACCCCATGTACGCAGGGTACACACCACCCACCTGAACAGCTCAGCAGCCAAGAGCACTGAAAGGAGGAAGGAAAGCATTGGCAACTTCTCCTCCCTCCATTCTCTCTCACTAAGTATAAGTGTTCAAAACTATTTTCCTTGCGAAGGAGGAAGGAAAACACTGGCAACCTCTCCTCCCTCCATTCTCTCTCACTAACTTTCTGAAGACTGAAAGTATAAGTGTTCAAAACTATTTTCCTTGCATCTCTAGCAGAAGCAAGTTGACAAGAAATGCTCACAAAAGGAAGGGAACCACCAAGCTTCTGCTTGTCTGTGATCGAGAGAGGAAAGGTAGGGGACTAACCCACATGAAGGGTACAACTAAAGGGCATTTTTTGCAATGTTTATTTTGGCTGTTGTTAGAGGGAGGAGCCCAAAAATCCAGAAGCCATTCTCACAGAAAATGTCAACGCTTTCCCAAGTTTAAAGATCTTAACTTTTTTTTTTTCACAGACCGTAGGGAAGGGAAAAACCATGCAGCAGGGAAAAACCAGGCAGGACAGCTGAGGGAACAGAGGAAAATGAACTCTCCACAGAGACATCCAGTACTCCGAAAGCACGTCAAAGATATCAGTTAAATCACTACTGGCCTCATTTTACAAGCTAAGAGGTTGAGAAAGGGCAATGAATTAAGAATTTATAAAGACGGACAGATAAAAGTTCAGGCAATCTTCAAGAAAAAAATTGACGAACGGCTTTTTTAGAGATTTGATGAAGTCACTGTTAATAATTTATCCCCCTACAAATTAAGACACCGATAATCAAATGTGATGCCCTTCAGAAATGAAGGGCATGTCTACACTGGAAGGCTATATAGTATATCCCTCTCTTCCCTCACATTCTGAGTGGCTCCAGCTAGCTGGTCTAAATCCCTAGTTGCACAACACAATAGCAACAAAACCCTCTAATGCCATAAAATAAAAGCCTTCAGAGAGCATACAATAACTTTCAAATTATCTGAGTCTTGGAAAAGAGGTCTTGGGTTATCTATACCATCCCTTGCACAGCCATGTATCCCCCTGTCTGTCCACATTCATGTCTTTCATGCCAGAAACATAGTTGCCTGCCCAGTCCAAGTTAAGTAAAAACCTGCATGGAAGGAGGCATCAGATGTGTCTCATTAGGATTATGTGTATATTTATCTGAAAGTCTCCAATACTGGTGACTGGAAGTGCTTCAGCCTTGCCCTGAAGTTTTCTATCAGATTCTGTGAGCATTTTTTACATTCCAGGCTGCCTTGAGCTCATTTTGGCTTCCAACAGCCAACTTGAGCACTATCTGCTCTGCCTGTCCCTTATGCAGGATGTGACATTGACAAAACAAGCAAAGGAAAAAATAGTAGTAAAGTTGGGCCCTTCCTATGATGTACTTACTGCAGAAGACAGACAAAGGAAACCCTCAGGAAACTGCTGTGTACAAGCCAGAGAAAGCAGGTTTTTCCACAGTTTTTCCAAGGGCTGTTTGTTTTCAAGTTGCTCAGCCGTGAAAATATACTTTTTCTGGAATAGACCTCAAAATCCTTCCCCGCTTCCCCTTATTTTCACCTGGTAACTAGGAGTTTCGGCGTTAAGTCAGGAGTTACACAAAGCACCTCAGTTCAGGAGGGCAAGCCAGTCCCTGGGAAAGGGATGACAAAAAAAGGTAATGAAACCCTGTATTCAGATCCCGGAGCTTCCTGCCCCAAATCTGTCAATGAGTTACTAAAAAATTGGCCCAGCTTCAAGATCACTCTAAAGCCAAGACAGCAATTTTGTAACCTATCGGAAAGAAAATAGAAATATATCTAACAAGGGGAACAAACACCCAAACGTGCCCACAATGACAACTGGGAGAACTGAAAGACCAAGCTGAGAGGAGCTCAATAGAGTCAAAAAGATGGTGTGTGAGCCCCAGCAGCCCCACAGAGACCCATCACCAAAACTGGGCTACGGTTCCCTGCGTAAAACGGGGAATCTTGGCCCTCTCAGGTTCTGCCCCTGGCCTCATTGCATGACTCCGGGCAGTCTGAACTCCAAACAACCCACATCCTTCTTAGATAACACAGGGACAGAGATCGCTATCCAACGCACTGGGCTGTTCTGAAGCCAAGTTAAGAAACAGTCAGATTGTCCATGCACAAAGGGGGTCTCCGGGATGTCTCAGGAGACCCAAGTTTGATTCTTGGCTCAGCTCCCAGCCAAGCGTGTCATCTGTAAAACAGGGTGAACAACTTTAGTTTACTGAAGGCATTAGCTCTTGGGTTTCTGCAAAATACTTTCTTCATTACATCAACAACTCACTGGTTAGAATTTCCTTTGTAAAGCGCTTTGAGACCTACTGATAAAAGAACAAAGCTCTCGATGAGGAAGAAGTCTCTATCAGATGCTCTGGCATCTCAGGTGAGCTCTCTCATTTACAACATTAAGCAACTCAATTTCTTTATACTGTAAACACAACTGAGTCGTTTAGACTCCCAACGTTAGAATAAACTTGATCAACTGCAGCAAGGTTCTGCTTTGTGTAAAGCAAATACTTAAGACATGGGAGGCCAAAACTCTGCCAGAGCTATGTCTCTGCTTCCTCACCTTCTCAGTCCCAGGGCATGTGGACAAGGCTTTCTGCAGGTGATCCTGCAGAACAAGCCAAGAGCACCCACAGCAAGCGGGGCTCTCACAAGAACAAGTCAACTCCAAAGTTCCTGCTGGGATGCTCCAGCAAGACTTCCCTCACTGACACTAAGGAGATGGCAAATATGAATCCTTCATGACTGTGATATATGTTTTATAAGCATGCTTAAACATTTGGGGAACAAATAAGGTCAAGTTAGCTTATGTAAGCTTGAGAGCCATTGCCTCGCAGCAGCCAGAGCTGCTATTTCAGGAAGCTGTCTCTTCATTTAAAGTTCCTGGTCGTTGATTCTCCCTCAAATGCCTCTTGGTTTTGCAGGCATAATTCAATGATATCCAAGGCTGTAGTTTTCTCACATTGCTTTTTTCCCCAGTTCTGGCACATCTCACTGCCTAAAACCATCTCAGGCTCCCTGCTCCCCACCAAGTGAGCTGCAGGTGTGCAACGCGATCACCGAGGCAAGACAGGGCAAGAAGGCCAACATCAGGAGACAGCATCCCACCCTCCCTCACAGCCTTACCCCTCCAATGACAACCCTGCACTTCCAGAGCTACCAGCCCCACACCTGCAAATCGAGGCAGAATGTTTTTAAACTAAAAGAGGGGAGATTTAGATTAGATACTAGAAAGAAATTCTTTGCTGTGAGGGTGATGAGAGCCTGAGAAGGTTGCCCACAGAAGCTGTGGCTACCCCATCCCTGGAGGAGTTCAAGGCCAGGCTGGATGGGGCTTTGAGAAACCTGGGCTGGTGGAAGGTGGAACTCAATGATCCTTAAGCTCCCTTCCAACCAGGGGGTTGGAACTCGATGATCTTTAAGCTCCCTTCCAACCCAAACCATTCTATGATTCTATGAAATCTAACCAAGGACACAGAGAGCAAAGCCCTCAGGTGACAGCTTCCCTGTACACAATATTGCTGCTTGAATTACAGCTGCACATCAGTATAGGCAGTTAAAGAGTTGGCCCTCCCAGGTTATTTCAGACTTCTCCCTGGGCCAAAGAAAGGTATAAAATTCTGCATTATCATTTATTCCTCTTAAAACAGCTATTTGTGAGGGATGGTGGCAGGAGTGGCCAGTGATAGCAAATGCAGACCTTTCAACTAGATCCAGGACAATAAAGCTTGATCATTTTCCACAGGATCATGAACTACTGCTCACAGTCAAGGTTCTCATGGGTAAGCATTCACAAGTCAACATTTACCTACTTACATGCCCACCTCCAAAATCGTGGGTGACCCGGAACGGCCCACCGAAACAAGTCTCAGATGAAAAGGGACAAGAGGGAGCTGCAAGAGAAACTCTCAGTTCTGCAAACTACCTCCATGTCCTCAGGGTAATCAGAGGCACATGGGGACATCAGGGACAGAAAGGGCTATAGTTCAGCCCAAGCTCTTGCCTAACACAGTCCAAGCAAACTCACCCCATAATTTCAGCATCAAGCCCGTAACTTCCAGACCTCCATGCCCTTGGGGTAATCAGAGGCACACGGGGACATCAGGGACAGAAAGGGCTATAGTTTAGCCCAAGCTCTTGCCTAACACAGTCCAAGCAAACTCAACCCATAATTTCAGCATCAAGCCCGTAACTTCCACCCAGCCTGCAGCTCCTCTTTCAGTCAGGCACACAGTCCCCACCTGGAGATCTGAGCTAATAAACTCTTCAGCAAGTCATTTTAATGGTGGATTACCCTCTTTGACAAACACATACTTTCTCCAGATTCTAAATTTGCTCTGACTTCTGCTACAAGGGATTTTACCCTCTCCAAAAGAGATCGGTCATGATATGAGTATTTTTCTACGGCACTGTAGAGCCACTGCACGTTTTCACAGCTATAACTCAGGTAAGTGAGCATTTCTGTGCCACCAAAAAGACACAGACTACCTGCAACCCCAGTTCCAAGAAATCACACCACTGTGTTAGTGCAAGGACGGAGCAGGAGGGAGACAAAAACCAATACATACACGTCCACCAACAGAGCACTCTGTAAAAATGTTATGTCAGGGCTTTTTCAGGCCAAGAAGAGAACTAGCACCTATATGCCACTGCCAGTTAATAGTATGGGAGGCCTCCTGCCTGCAGGGTATACCTTGGACAGCCCAAACAAACTGACAATATTTCTCAGGAATTCTTCTTTAAACATAGATGACCACAGAAATGAGAGGCACCGAGGAAGCTCTGGTAGCAAAGCTCATTAAAATACTGAATGGGCTGCAAGTTGCTAAACTTTCCCTGACAAGAACAACATAAAGGCACTTTAGATGTTTGTGGTTTCCCTGTGAATCACTGAGTCCTGAAGGTATCCAGCTGCCAGACAGAAACATGGAGATGGCCGGGTTGGAAGGAGTGGCATGTTTTATGTAGCTGGAAAATAAAATCATACCTAACTCCACCTATTGGATTCCTGACGTAACCATTAAATAAAAGCTATTTAATGAAACCCAGGATTACCTGCTGCCTCAAGAATTATAAACAGTACCTCCGATACCTTGATTTAAACTTGGTTAGATTTCACCCCTCCTTGACAAAGGAAAACAGACTTAATCGTTCTGTTCCAATATGGTAAATTGCAGAAGGGCCTAAATTATCATGTAACCAGCATTTAAAGAAGTAAGTGAAGAATGAAAGCTACACTTAGACAGAAGTCAATACTACAGTTACGTAGGAACACCAAGACTGAAGTCTCCCATGTCATCAAGTTTAGTTACCACACCATAACATCAATTTAGCTGCTTGGTTCCCCCCACGTCAATCCACAAGAATATAATTGAATGGCATTTGCTTCTTCAGTCTCCTGCCCCACAGATCACCTCCCACATAACAGCTGCACCCAAAAACTGTCTTCAGGTACACTCCACACTTGCCACTGAATCAGGTGCCCTGCAATTTCTGTCACTATTTTTTCTGCCCAAATTATTTTCCAACGTATTGTAAGGTTTCCCCGATAAACAATATTAGCAAGGGAGTCTGGTGCAGAATCTGCAATGCACTAGGTATAGTGCACCTCAGCTCTGTCCCTTTGGCCCTGAAGTTCATTCAAATACAGAACTTCCATAACATTTTCTGAAATCAAATAAAAGTTCACAAGACCCTTCAGTTCAAAACTTATTTTTTAAAACCGCTTTAAATTGATCTGCATGAGAGTATTCTCTAAAACTCGAGCTCTGTCTCTTGGATCCATGCACAGGCACCGGCGAGCTGTACCAGGCGTATTTCTTGCACTCTGTGAAAATACACCTAAACGGGGGCGTCACAAGAATGCTGCAATCCTGGTGGACACTGCTCAGAACCTGGTGCGAGCAGGCACAACCCCTCCAAGATGAGTGAAGCCCAGCCCAGCCGCAGACTCCCACTCAGAGAACAAGCACCACGCTGGCAAAAGCAGCACCCATTAGGTGCTATCTATACATTGAACATGTTGAAGCTTGTTACCTCTGTCGCTTGGCTGATGCTTTCTCTGATCAATTCCTCCCACTCCTGCTTTGTCATGACGAGCTTCATCTCAGGAATTAGCAGAACCCTCCGGAGGAGGACGCAGGCCTGGCCCTGGAAGAGAAAAGGGAGAGGAGACGTGAGACCCCGCACTCTCTAGGGAAGGTGTTTGCAATGCAAATACCCCCCTGAAGCAATTAGCCAAGCACAGCATCCCGGGATGCATGTCCTCACCAACACTTATGTTGCTCTGGTAGAAAACATTCTCTAGACCCTGGTAGAGTCACTCTATAGGAGAAGGAGTGGTGGCTTTTGGTCGAATGCAGATACATAAAAGAAAAGGTCAAAGGGGAGGGGAGAGATTACGCCATTTCTAGATTTAAGCATTAATATCCAAAATATGCTTTAGTAGCTGCTCTGAGTGCATCACTTTCAGCCTCTGAAAGTCTTCAGGCAGCCCTTTGCGTGACTGTACCCTTTACCGTGCCCTGAATACAGTAGGCACAAATAAACAAAAATAAAAGCTGGCAGGTTAGCAAATGCTTCGTTTCAAAGGAACCCTAGATGGAAACTGCTGTTCAGAGCAGCACTCAGCCTTGCCCTGGAGTCAAACTTGCTCATTAAGCCTCTACATTAACACAGCAATGAAAACAGTAGCCACTAGAAAACCAATAGTAATCTGCAACGTTTTTTCAAGTCCTTTTCGATTCCAAAAATTCCTATTTTAAGGCTTTCTTAGGTACAAGAAAAATGCAGCAAGAGACAAAATCAAATGACAGAAACACACAGAATACACTAATGAGGAGTAGTGCAAATAGCTTAGAGGATTTAAAGGGAAAACTTTTGTAGCAACATGGAGTTAGTGAGCAAATTCTACCCACATGCAAAGACAAAATGTTGCCTCTAGCTGCCATCGCACAGATGGAAAATGAATGTAAGTATAAATACCAAAAATCATTGGGAACTACATCAAGGGTTAATCTCATCCAAAGAAAGGCAGGACTGTCATTTTTAACCACACATTACAACTGAACCCACCCTACAGAAAACAACTGAGCGGGGTTTGTAAAACTCTTTATCAAAGACACCATTAAAATCAAAATCTAAGAAGCCTCAAGAGGAACTGCAGCCTGGTGATACCCAGCCTGGCCTCCAGATACCTGGAAAATACATAGCAGGAGGCTAAAAACTGGCCATACAGGACCCACGCTTCTACTGGAGCATTTTTAGGGAACTATTTACTGAAGAATTCAATGTGAGGGAAGAGAAGAAATCCCTGGACCTCCTGAAAGCAGTAAGACAATCAAAGTTGTAAGCAGTGAAAGAGGACACCTCAGGAGCTCAAAAAGGTCTGCGTTTCCTATACAATATGCTCCAGGCTTCTGTGAGGGAGAGGACACTGAACACAGGTCCCCCATCAGATAATTCCAGCACTCATATTTGTGTCACAGGTCTTTGTAAGCTTACCACCAGTTTGCACCAGTATGGCAAACAAAGAGAATTATCCAAATGGAGCAAGCTTTCACTGACAAAGAGAAATTCTGTTCTTTACTCGAGGGAGAAAATGCAGCAGGGAACCACCAAGTCTACATCAAAAGATTTATGTTGATTTAATGAGAGAGAGCACCCCAATGCCATATTTGAGGCAGGCAAGCTTACATATTCCTTGTAATTATGGGGAGGCTGTGTCTTACAGAAAAAATTATGGCATGTCTGCATGCATGTACCAAATGTAGTGGAAAGTCACTTCAGTGCAATTACAAAGAGAACGTGACCCTCGGAGTAGATGAAAGGCCATAATTCATTCTGAAAGGCTCAAGCAGGGTCACAGACCTCAAGGCACTGTCTCTTCTTTGACAATTAGAAAAGCATTCACACTGCAAGTGGGTGCAAAGTGCAGAGAAGGGTCCTGTCAAGCCACCCTGATAGTATCTCAGGGCTACTGATTTCCTCAAGAGGCACACAGAGGAGCAGAGGCCTGCTCAGGAATGGTACTGGTCAGCAGTGGGTGGGAGCACTGCAAGTCTATGAGAAAGAGAACTGGAAAGAAATCAAAGCCATCCAAAGGAACAAGAAGCTCTGGAGACCTAAGGCTCAAATGCTGGACTGACAGAACAGATCCCAAATGGGACCTAGTCCTCAGTAAGCACTAAGCTTGAAAATTATTTTAAAAGAAAGGAAAAAAATCCACCGAACATTCCCTTCCATGTGTCGTAAATGAGGAAGTCAAAACACCCCATCATCCAACAGTCCTGGCTGGGGCTATCACTCTTTAGTAATTTTGTCACTCTCATAGCTTTCATGCCTCCAGCCCATATATTAGATTCAAGCAAAGAGAAAATATGGTTTGAGTTTCACATAATTAAAACATTGCTATTGCTGCACTCAACAAAATCCCGTGGTTCCTGATTGTTTTTTAACCCAATGATAATTTAGTACTAAGCATGAACAACTTTTCTCATTTGAAAGAATAAAAATAAAATAAAAGATTTACTTGCTGGCCAAATAGAATTTGGCTTACGAACATCTCAGTCAGAGAGCAAACGTGACACTAATAATGATAAGGTCCTCAGTGCCCAATACTGTGCTGTCCTGTAGTTTAAGGTTATCATATTCAGCACAGAGTCAGTGACTCTTCTATTCCTAGAGCTACTTATTAACACGTCGCTCTCACATAGCCTATTTTTCCAGAGTAAACTGCACAGTTAAATAGCAAAAGTTAAACCACAGGGAGAGGAACTGACGTCAGCAGAGTCAGCCAGAAAAATCAGGGGCAGGACCAAACCTAAACCCCAGTTCTTCAAGCCCAGTCCAAGGGCAAACCCAGTAGGAAACAGCATTTCCCACTCCTCCCACTGATCCCATCCCATCTCTGCAAGTTCAAACCAAAACAGAAGGGGCACCAAGGTTCTTCTTTAGAAGGAGGTGTGACCATCACACCGCACTCACAGCATCTATCAGTATGTGAAAAAGGGTCCTGGATGTCATCAGAAGATTGCTTAATGAGTCAATGTACTCAAAGAAAACAATCTAGCAACCAGGACCACATCACCTTGGAAAGTAACGGTCCTCAGCAATGGCTTTTCAGCCACAAGTTCATCTGTCAAGGTTGAGAAACGTCAGCCCACGGGCTGGTAGGGCATGAAACAGCTCCCCATAGAATAGTTCCTGGCAACGAGGCAACAATAGGAATCACAAAAGGGATTTTAAACACTCAAAGAGGAATTGTTTTCATGACCTGCAGGAGCTTCACCAGGTACCACATGCTTTATCATCTAATAGAAGAGGGGTTAAGGATGAGCACTTTGCAAAAGCAAGGAAAGACCCAAAGCAAGTCAGATCTCTAGGAACCATTTCCTTGAGGTCACAAAGGAACAGCTCCCTCTCTGCAGTTCGTTTTCCTTGGTTTACCTTCTCAAATAAATGGATATGATGCACCAGAAAGTAGACCCATTCTACTTGGTGTTCACCCAGAGGTGTGAACATTTATGAATTTGGAAGTGAATGTTAATCTCCCACGCCCACCTGCTTTAGGCTAGCCAGAGTTTCCAGATACCACAAGCCACCTCACTTGCCCATCCCGACACATCACACTAGCCTGATTTTTGGGAGCCCAGACACTCAATGTTTTTTATGAAAACAGCCTCAAAAAAAAGTCAGGCTGCTCAGAGGATTTTTCAAGCTATCTCCCAGAATGAGGCTCTTCCCATTGCTTGCCACTTCTGAAAACACACGCCATTACTGTTTGAAGGTGCTCCTGTGGCAGTACTAATCATCCAAAAAGATCCTTTAGAAATAAAAAATAGTCACGAAATCTACTATTTTCTGTCCTGTGAAACAGAGGTTCTACTGTGTGTGTGCACGCATGCAAGAACATACATGTGTGCCAGAAAATTGCTCCTTGCTGAGCAGTAGAAAAAAGGAACAGTAGGAAAAGGAAACTTTCCCAACACACACATCACATACCTGATTCCTTCCTCAGAAGCAGCTGGGACCTGTTCATTAGAGGCACTGACCCTACACAGCCAATCAATTCCTACCTCCCCATCAGGACTTTTGATGTGCGGGGCCACACGTGGAACACCTTAGGAGGAGCAGAGCCACCCCAGCTAATTCAAATCTTTCGCATTAGAATGCCAGCAACCCCCATAATTTCTCACAGTCCATTATTACACTTAACATGTCCACAATGCGTCTTTTATACAAGATACAGGGACCAGTTGCATGTTTTACCATCACGTCACAGACCAGCAGCAATTTGAAGTTTGGAAAGTACTTCCACAAAATCCTGGAGCTCACAAACTACCCAGTTCTGTCCCTCTCCCTTCTGCCCTCCCCAGCATCACTGATATTTTTTTTTTAATTTCTTACAAGCATTTGGCACTTTTGGAGGCTGCCAGAACAATGCTGTTCCAAGAATATCATAGAGGATTCTCTGCATTTTCTCAGTCCTAAATCAAGCCTGCTGCCTTCATGACAGCCCAACAAGAGAGCCAAGTATTATCAACACTTCACAAATGGACAAAAATAGCTAGAGACCCATAATTCCCAGCTACCAAAGTGCAGTCCAGTTCAGAAGTGAAAGTTGTCGGCCCCCCGTATGCACAATCTCTGAAATGAGAATGTGTGAGAATAGTTTCAAGCAGTTGACAGCCATATTAGAGCTTTTATTATGGGTGGAGGAGAATGCTGCAGCCCATCCTGTGCCCTTTGAGCCACTCAGTTGCCTAATTAAAACATTTTCTCCTTAATGTTAGTTTTTCAAAAGAAAGACCAAAAAATAATAAAGAAATAAACAAAAGTGAAGTCTGTTCAAGCAGGGATAGCAGATACATCCATACACTCCCACATATATCTATCAACCATAGGACTAAATGAGGCAGAAACACTCGTTATCCGTCCATGTGGGAGAAGAGAACAAACAATAACTAACTGCAGTGCTGACCCTGTGATTTTCTGCCAGCTTTGTTTATTTCTTCCTTATCTACAATGATTACACAAAATGTGATTCAGTATAAACGGTCAAGATTTCTTTTTGAAACAGTAAAACGTGCTCCCTGCAGTAACTGGTAATTCCCAGATGTGCTCACCTACCTTATTTAGATGCTAAAAAGGAGCGCAAGCTGGCGGGGCTGCTGGGTTATACAACCCACCTTTACCCTTCGCAGGGAAGGACACGCAGCCTGACTATTTAAAATGGCAAGAAACGGATTAACCCCTACCAATTCAGCCACTGTTTTCTTATTGAAAGCAAATATCTAGCCCAGGGTAGGAGCCACGTAGGTGAGAAGAGCAGCCGCGCAGGTGACTCACCATCTACAGGGGAATAGATCAAGGTGTCTTTCAATCACTGCAGTTGTGAAAGAGAAAGGCCGAAAACAAACAAGCCTTTGCAATGATGTGCAGATTCTGTTTGTAAAGTTGAAGAGATGAAAGCATGACCTAAATTCAGGCTTGTTTTTCAAAGAAAAGCACGCTGTTAATAGGAAGATACTTGTTTCTGATGCGAAAAGAAATGGTTTTCTCAGTCCCAAGTGTTTCAGTAGGCTGGCTGGAGGTGGCCTTGCAAGTGAAAAAAAGATTGCACAGAGACACAATCCCATGAGAAAAGACACTGAAATCAGCAGTCACCAACTGCCACCATCCCAGGAGCAAAAAATGCAAGATGTGCCCACACTGCAACACCCCAAACACCAAATCAGAGTTTTCACAGAGCCATTTTGTCAGATGATCTCAAAGCAGCTCGCAGGCTACAGCTGACTAACCCTTCCGAATTCCTTTCTGGCATTCCCAGCTTCCAGGAGAGCAGCAGTAAGTTTAACTAGTTGGCCTGAAGTACGTGGCAGGACAGGAAAGGTCTGACCCAGGATAGTATTTGAGCTGCATCAGACCTCCCTGCACATTGTAACAGCAGCAGTGGGGAGTGTAAATGCTTACCAAAGACATCAAGTCAAATTTTCCCCACTTTATGCCTATCATTTTTGCATCATGGTCACAGTTTCAACAAGGTGGAGCATGTCACCAGTGTGGAAAGGTTACTTTTTCCCCTTTATAGATATAAAATATATATAAAAATAAAACATTACCTGGAAAATTACAAGTTTGTGCAACTCAAATATATTTTTAGAACCAAAGAAGCATCAGGAGCTTTAGCATCATCATCATTTCCCCCTCTACTCCGCGCTGATGAGGCCACAACTGGAATACTGTGTCCAGTTCTAGGCTCCCTAGTTCAAGAGGGACAGGGAACTACTGGAGAGAGTCCAAAGTAGTTCAACTAAGATGATGGAGGGATTAGAGCACCTCCCTTGTGAGGAAAGGCTCAAAGAACTGGGGCTCTTTAGCCTCGAGAAGAGAAAACTGAGGGGAGACCTCATCTATATTTACAAGTTCCTAAAGGGTGGGTTGAAGGATGATGGAGCCAGACTCTTTTCAGTGGTTTCCAGCAATAGGACAAGGGGCAATGGCTCAAGCTGGAACATGGGAAATTCCACTCAAATATGAGGAAAAACTTCTTTTGGGTGAGGGTGGCAGAGCCCTGGAACAGGCTGCTCAGGGAGGTCGTGGAGTCCCCTTCTCTGGAGATCTTCAAGACCCACCTGGATGCTCCTGAGTGATGTGCTCTGGGCAACCCTGCTTTAGCAGGGGAGTTGGACCAGGTGATCTCTAGAGGTCCCTTCCAACATTGTCAAATCCATGAACCCGTGAGTCCGCGAATCATTTCACTGCTCTTGGAAGTCCAGGACCCGTGAGTCCGTGAATCATTTCACTGCTCTTGGAAGTCCAGGAGACAAAAATATTCAGGTGGTATCACACCACACAGGCTACTGGTATTTCAGAGCACTGATGTCTCCCTTCTGGCATATAAGCTACAGCCACAAAGCTACAGCATAACCTGACGTGCCTGCACATGGGATTCAGCGCCAGCACACCTTATAAAGCAGCAGCACTCAGTATGTAATCCTCAGCATTAAGCCTACTCTCTCCAACCATAGTGATATGGCATAAAAATAATTGCACTTCTAGAAATTCTCACCTACCAAGCCCTTTGAGACTGCAATTGCATGAATCACACACTGCACTCCTGACAAATGCTACCAGGAGAGCTGGGATAGAGGAACATATGCCAAGAACATGGGAAATTCTAAATAAGCTTTCTCGGATTTTTAAGAAATAGTCAAACTATGAAATAAATTCCTCAGCTAGTTACAACTTGTTACATGTCTTATAAAAAACAACAAACAACCACCCCCCCAAAAAGCCCCAAACCCACAGCAAGTTCCAGCTGACAGGACTATTGGTTATAAGAGAATAACCTGTCATCTGTCACTACAGGGCAGGATAACCAGAGCACCACGGCAAAACCTCTTCCAATTACTGTCAAAACTTTTGTAAAAAGGAAACAAATAAATAGCATGCAAGGCCACGAAGCAAGTGCCAATCTATCCCCATTTCTGCTCCCACACCTCAACTACTCTATTTTTACATTTACACTGAGTGTGGGTTGGAAAAAAAGGCTCCAACGGAGCAGTTTTGAGTTTCAGGCTTTGCCTTTTCATTTCTCTCACCACATTTGTTCCGTGCATTTGAGCATTTCTGAGCCTATAAGCTACACGTTTGTTTGATACCCTTTGGCAGGCAGAGCCCAAGTTAGGACAGCCCAGAAGCTTATTCAAAAGGGGAAATTGTGAAAGGGAAAGGAGAATAAGGCCCACAACAGTGGTGTTCCCTGTTCCATACAGCAAGTTCACAGCAGGCAGTACAGCAGCAAAGCAGTTCAATGTATGCCATATAAATGCAAGTTTCCTAATGTCCCTTGACACATTATAATCAGAATTATAAAAGCCTGAGCACTCCAACACTGCAGGCAAAACAGTCTTCTTGGCTAGGGACTGTCATGACAGTACTTAACAGAGGTCTTAAACTTGTGACTAACTTAAAAGTTTGGAGTTTCACACAGCCTGTTGACCTCAACAGTATCAAGCTGCAAATTCTCTGGGGGAGGCGACAAGGGAAAAAAAAAAAAAATCTTTTCTAAGTTAAGGACAAACAAAAAATTATCCTTCAAGATCCTTAAGAAGTATCCTCACTGAACAAGCATCAAATGCCAGTTATTTACTTACAAAACTTATTTGAAGGCTTTAGATGTAAAAAGTGGAAACCAGAGGTGATTAAGAAACACTTGCCAAATTGATTTCCCTCAGCCCACAAGCTGTAACTGCAGTATTTCACATGGCACACACACACACACACACGTTCCATACATGTTTCAAATTCAAGGGGAAGGGAGAATAAGGCAAAGTCCTGGCTGTGGCTTAAGAAAGCTATTTTTGAGACCAAAAATTAATTTTTAACTTCCTCACCACTGCTGAAACAGGGCACATGCAAGCAGCGAAGCCAAAATTATCATTTAGCTGCTACTCAAGGGTTTCAGAGTGGCAAGTGGGGATAAATGGCAACACCACGGTAAATCACGACAATATGGTTGGCATGTTTGGTTACACAGAACTGCCCATGCCAGGACACCTGAACACCTATTTCAATAACTCTTTCTTGGTTTAAAAATGTGCTGCTAATGCTCCAAGGCAGCATTCTAAATTCAGCTGCTTTTAACCCAAATTTACCCTGTTGTCCCCTCTGATGAAGGGACCCAGAAAGTGCCCTTTTCCTGGCTGCCTCCTCTGTCCTGCCTGACCCGGAGATGCTGCCAGGTTCCTGCAGAGCTGGAAGCCCTGCTGTGCCCCACGCACAGAGAGATCCTCCTGCCTGCAGGGACACGGGCAAAGCAGGCCTGTGTGACAGCACTGCCACAGCGCGGTGCCGCGGCTGGGCGGCCTGCTCTCAGCAGGACAGCCATGTTATCCGGCACTACACAGACCCCTGGTGCCTGCAAGCAGCAGCAGAGAGAGCCCACGCTGGCCCAAGAAAGCCCATGAAACCCTCTGCTGCACGATCACGCCTCTCAGGAGCTGCATTCAGTATTCCCTGAATCCAGTGTCTTCAGGCTAATTAATCAGCTCTTTCAAGATGTTCCCTCAGCCAGCCTTGACAAGGTCCAGTATCACTGTCTGAGAACGTGAGCAGGGTACAATTTGGCCAGCACAGAAGTTGTCCCACCAGGCACCTTTGCAAGTCTGAAAATCTGCCCTCCTGCCTCCAGGAACAGACAAGGAACAATAATGCAGTAGAAGTAAACACTGAGCAGAACCCCCACACACCCCTCAGCCCCTACCCCCTGCTCCCACACCTTCCATCTGCACCAAGCACCGTGCTCAAGGCCAGAAAAGAGTTTCTCCCAGCCTGGCCTTGCCAAAAATACACCAAATTGGAGATTTACGAGCCCAGGAACAAAATTCTCCTTGCCAAAAAGTGATCAAAACACCTGATAGATTACAGCTTAAATTAAATTCCTGCAACAAATGGATAAGAAAAAAATTTGCAAGGCTAGTTAATTACAACATGTAAAGCATTTAAGTGACACCTAAATCACATTTTACTACCTTGGACGAGAAAGGCAATCTTACTCAGCGTGCTCCCACCAAACAGCCCAGTTCATCAAGCTCTTGTGATTTTCAGTGTTTTAGAATAAGCCAACCTTGCACTGCAACCCAGTTTCATGCAAAGTAGATTGTACCTGTTCCTCCTTCCTAGTAAAAAAGCAGATTTCCGCAGATACAGCAGGATGCTTTCCATCCGGGAACCTTTAAACAACTCACAGCAGCTTGGATATGAGCACATTGAAAATAACTGTCACACACGAGACACATTTTGCTCATTTGATCATCATCATGTAGATGATCTCTTTAGGCCTGCTAGTGCAAAAAATGATTAATGAACTCTGTTGGGTTTGTGGGGTTTTTATGTTAACTTTTGTTATTAAACCTCTGAAACAGCCAACATCCCTCTCTCTAGATAGTTTCTAAACAAGCTAACCAGTAGTTTGCAAGCACAAGGGTTTGTGTGTCCTCTTAAGCTTCTGGAACATATCGTAGAATCACAGAATAATAGAATGGCTTGGGTTGGAAGGGACCTTAAAGATCATCCAGTTTCAACCCCCCACCCCCTGGGCAGGGACACCTCCCACCAGACCAGGTTGCTCCAAGCCCCCTCCACCCTGCCCTTGAACCCCTCCAGGGATGGGGCAGCCACAGCTTCTCTGGGCAGCCTGGGCCAGGCTCTCACCACCCTCACAGCAAAGAAGTTCTTCCTGAGATCTCATCTCAATCTCCCCTCTTCCAGTTTAAAACCCTTCCCCCTCATCCTATGGCTCCCCTCCCTGATCACGAGTCCCTCCCCATCTCTCCTGGAGCCCCTTGAGGGACTGGAAGGGGCTCTAAGGTCTCACTGGAGCCTTCTCTTCCCCAGGCTGAACCCCCCAACTCTCTCAGCCTGTCCTCAGCAGAGGGGCTCCAGCCTTCGCAGTGTCTTCACCGTCTTCCTCTGGACCCACTCCAACAGGTCCATGGCTTCCTGTGCCAATTTCTCAGTCACTAATCTCAGCAATGGAAAAAATGGAAAAGCAATCACCTGCTCATTTCCTGCTGGGTAGCAGGAGAATTGGGTCTCACCTCTATGAGACAGGCTCAACACCAAGGACTCAGGGACGGTGGAAATCTCTTGCTAAAACATCTGCAAGTAGGGAAAAAACAAATGCACAGGACACGGTGCTGCACTCAGATCTTAGCCCCCACTTTAGAAGTTCTGCTTTTGCATTTGAGGTTTTACTACCTTGCTTACTGAAAAAGAACAAAACTCCCTGGAAGACAGCAATTGAGACAAAACTGACTGTGAAGAAATCTTCATCTTTCTGCCCCTCCTGCTGACTCCACTCTCCTCTTTAGTTTTATTATCCTTCATAAACCTCTTCACCCGTGGCTCAGATGTCCTGCTTTAAGCAGCAGCAATGAGAAGTTAAGAAATCTATACGATTCTACTACTACTCCCAAGGCTCTGAACAGCAGCTGTCGCATCGATCAGATGAGCTGTTATTCTGCTGCCACTGAGTACTCGTCTATACTACAGGAAGTTTTATCACATTAGCCACGGTGGCACATCCTCCTCCTCCACAAACATGACAACAGCTATTGCAAGACACAAGCACTTAAACCACCACCGCTCAATCTGGCTGGAAACGTGGAATGAGCTACACCCCATAGAAACCACTTTTATGTAATGCAGCTGCACCTAAACGAGTTATGTCAGCCTTAGCCCTACAGGTAAAAATAGTTATTGCTTTCACTGACAAAGTCATACCAATATGTTTTTTTTTAAATGTACTTGAGCCAACAGAAAGCCCAGGACTAACAGTCAAGACGCCGGGCTGCCTGCAGACCAGAGCACATACACAGTATTCACTTACATACAGGTTTCCTCTTGCCCTAAAACATCATTACTTAATTGGTTTAATCAGGGACTCTGCAAATCACATTCTCTCCACTGCTGCTGAGGAGTGGATTTTTTTTCCATGTTTGACTCCTCTGCAAACAGTGCTCTGGAGGATGTTCTTGTCAAAGCAAAAGCCCCATCTTACACTCGCCTGACCAGAGGAGCCCACTGATGAGAGCCTGCTCACTGCAACAGGACATTGGTGCCCAACACAAGTGGGCACACAGACAGCTGCTTCCTTCTGCTGGCAGCTGGGGAAGGAGGGGAGAAAGAAATAATTAAAAAGTAATTTAGAAAAAAATAAAATATCAAAGTTCCCTCCTACGGTCGCCACAATCTAACAAGAACTAGTGACAGAAATAAGATGTTGCTAGATTTTAAAGGCAGTAGAGATGAGACCGAGTGCACACAGGGAGACGATTTGACACTGCAGTTTTTCCGAGGGTATCTGCACAGTAAATCCTGGGCTTCACTGACTGGCTTTCTGCCTGAGATGAAGGGTCTGCAGGACATTTCGGCAGTCAAAATAAAGAACATATAAAAGAACACATAAAAGAACACACTGGACTCCCAGGCCAGGCCTGGCTGATGGTATCAGACACTAGTTCTGAATATCTGAATTTGCATACAATAAATATAGAGCTAGTGAGCATTCAGGGCTGGGGAAGACATTATTTACCTTGTGCTCTTCTTTCAGCAGAGGCCAACAAGCAGAACCCCTAGACACAGCAATCCATACAGAACAATCCATATATTGGTCTGCTGCTTTGGTGAACACAGAGATTCATTTCTCCCAGGGGTAACCACTTACCATATCAGAAAGGCCAATCAGTCTTAATGTTTCCCTCCAAAAAAAAAAAAAATGTCAATATCTTATTATCCTAAATTCTTGAAAGATAAAAAGATGCCATAATTAAATGAGCCACAGGAACACAAGGTAAATCAGTGGCAGAACACAAATAAGTGCCCTTGAGCACTGATGTTTTCTTGCTCTTTCCATAATGCCCAAGGAGAGGACTGAAACATTGGTGGGGAATATTGGTACCAGAGGACATGCTGAGACAAGAGGAGAAAAGAACAGCAGCAGATTCTGTGCAATGCATCCAAGCCTCTCCATTCCCACATTAAAAAATAATAATAATAATAATCAGGAAACATACCCATTTCTCTCTCCACTCCCAAACACACTTCTCTCCCAAGTTAAAAACAAAGTCACAATAAAAAAAAGAAAAAAAATCTAAGACAATTTGGTTTCTTAATATGGCCCTGTTTATTTTGGAGCATTTCCATTTCACTTTCACAAGCTCCTCACTCTAAATACCAGAGCAAGAAATGCTCTTTTGTTAAGAAATCAAAGAAAGTTTCTCACAGGATGTTCCAGTAGCTGTGGCTCAAAGAAACGTTACCAAATATCAAGAGACCTCTTGTGAAATCAGCTGGGCCAAAATCCTTTCTCTTGACCCTGGCTGTTGAAAAAAAAACCACAAAAACACCAAACAACCCATTCCCAAAGCTTTCATTTTGTCTCCTTTTATTTTACATGCACACACGTTGTATTATCAAACATCAAGAAGCTCCACTCCACAAAAGCACCAAACAACCCATCCCCAAAGCTTTCATTTTGTCTGCTTTTCTTTTACACGCACACATGTTGTATTATCAAACATCAAGAAGCTCCACTGACATCTCAAGTTACTTGGCACACCTTGGTAAGGCCAAGACCAACACTGTTCCCTCCAGTTCCCTCTCCTCCCAACACTTCCTAAGCCAGACATCTCCTCCACACAACAAAGCCAATCTTCCTCGATTCAGGAGAGAAATGCAATAGGATTTTCTCAGGCTATTCAGAAGGCAGCTACCGTATAATGCAGCCTATTTAAAGAGATTTTGCTACAGTCAAATTTAATAATTTAGGAGATTTAAGAGCAGCACGCATTCAAAAAAAAAAAACCCAAACCCAACAAACCCATGTTGCCTAGGCACTGTGTGCCTTTTAGCTGCTGCTCCCCATTCACTAGACGGATCTTGAAGTTGCAAGGACAAAGGTTTTCATCTTCTGAGAACATTTATCAGCAGATAATGAGAAATTAGAATTCCAATTCACTCAAACGTCAACGATTGAAGTTTTGCTTTCAAGCAGTATTTAAAAAAAAAAAAAGGATTTGCACGTCAGTAAAACTGTTAGCTTGGAACATTGAAATAAACAGTACTGCTAAGCCAAAAAAAAATAAAATTGGAAATTGTACTGGGTTGAACTTTGTGGATTCATTGATTCGGATGCTCGCCAACAGATCTTGTTTTGCAGAATCCACCGCAAGAAGCACCACGACAGGACAGGCATTGCCCTCGGGGTGGGGGATGTGGCTCGAGACCCTGTTCAGCAAAGAGGTTGCTGAGAAATCCTGCAGAGGAATCCTAACTCCTTTCTCGTGCTTTAACTTCTGCAGAGTGGCATTTTAATACATGCCAAGGGAAAGCTGAAACAGAAGCAGCCAAACCCCATTCCTCCCCCACCTGCAAAAACAACAAAAAGGGACCTACCACTTTCTACAGGAACTCTTAAAACATCCTTGTCAGCAAATACAGCCCACGTTGGCATTTCATTTTACACTGCAGAAGCCCTAATCTTTCTTCACCTGCCAACAAAATACCATTCCAACGCCCTTGCTAGTATTTCCAAACCAAGATCCAATAGGTCACTGTAAATACGGCAGAAATCACCACCCAAAACTTCAACAAAACAGGATTCTACCCTGGCATTTTTATAATGTTTTGTAGCATGAATATAACACGAGCCCATATGACTGAGATAGTCACCAATTTCCTCACAACCACAGACATTTCTTCCCCTCCTGTTTATGTTATGCTGTTATTAAACACATGGCCATGACCTTGCCTCCAAGCAAACTTTTCCCATTTGCTCTACCCAAGGATCTCCTCATCAAACAGTCGAAGGGGCTGTGTTTGTCAGGCTGAGCAGAACACACTTGGGTGGTTCACTCTCTTCTGAAAAACTATCAACTCCCCATGTGTCAGATGGCAAGTTTAATTTAGGAGGCTTGGAAATTACTCAGTCTTGGAAAATCACTGCAGTATGGCATATATCAAACTCAGCAAGTCCATCCGATATGCAGGGCTGTTAATGCTCCTGCTCAGTTCCAACTGTGGATGGCTCCTGCCAGCAGCCATGTTTACAGTAGCAACTAAAGCCTGTGTGACCTTTTAATTTTCTTATTTCTTCCCAGCAATAGACCAGAATGTTTCCTCCATTACTGAGCATTTGCTACACGATCACCAACACAATCAGCTGAACATAAGAGGTTCCACTCAAATATGAGGAGAAACTTCTTCACAGTGAGGGTGACAGAGCCCTGGAACAGGCTGCCCAGGGAGGGTGTGGAGTCCCCTTCTTTGGAGATTTTCAAGACCCGCCTGGATGCTCCTGAGTAACATGCTCTGACAAGCTCTAGGCAATCCTGCTTCAGCAGGGGAGTTGGACTAGATGATCTCTATGGTCCCTTCCAACTCTAGAAATTCAGTGAAATTCAGTGAAATTCAGTGAACGGCAGCAGGCAGAAAAAACACAGTCTATATCACCACAATCAGAATCAAGAGGCAAGTAGGAGCTTTTTCATGTTCTGGTTGTGCTGCGCTGAGTATGGTGGAATATAAAGACTGGGACAGGCCTGAGAGTTGGGCAGAGAGGAACCTAATGAACTTCAACAAAGGCAAGTGTAGGGTACAGCACCGGAGGAGAAATAACCCCATGAACCAGGACAGGTTGGGGGTTGACCTGCTGGAGGGCAGCTCTGAGGAGAAATGGAGGACCATGAGCCAGCAATGGGCCCTTGTGGCCAAGAAGGCCAAGGGCATCCTGGGGGGCACCAGGAAGAGTGTGACCAGCAGGTCGAGGAGGTCATCCTGCCCCTCTGCTCTGCCCTGGGGAGGCCCCATCTGGAGCACTGGGACCAGTTCTGGGCTCCTCGGTTCAAGAAGGACAGGGAACTGCTGGAGAGGGGACAGCAGAGGGCTACAGAGATGATGAGGGGCCTGGAGCATCTCCCTTATGAGGAAAGGCTGAGGGACTTGGGTCTTTTTAGTCTGGAGAAGAGAAGGCTGAGGGGGGATCTGATCAGTGCTTACAAACACTCAAAAGGGTGAGTGTCAGGAGGATGGGGTCAGTCTTTTTTCAGTGGTGCCCAGAGACAGGGTAAGCCACCTAAACATGAGGAGGAACTTCTTTCCTGTGAGGGTGGCAGAGCCCTGGCACAAGCTGCCCGGGGAGGTGGTGGAGTCTCCTTCTCTGGTGACATTCAAACCCTGCCTGGACACTGTGCAACCTGTTCTGGGTGGACCTGCTCTGGCAGAGCCTTGGACGAGATGATCTCCAGAGGTCCCTTCCAGCCTCTGTGATTCTGTGACCAACAGGGCAGTTTCTCTGTGCCAGTAAATTAATGCCTGGTATCATTATGGATTTGTATGTGGGCAGTGCAGGCATCTATCTGCTAGGCAGACAGATCTATCTTTTTGCAGAAGACAAAGGGGCCATTAAAAGGCCCCCAGAACTGCAATGAAAAAGCTCGATATGATGGAAAAAATAAACAAACATAAACAGCTGACAACATGCACCAAAAAACGCTCCAAAGAGACCCTGCACATGCAGTCATGAGGTCCCTTATTTGACTGAAATACACCACGAGCACACTAAGTTCTCAATCCAAATATAAGTGAAAACTCATGCAGCAGGATTTCAAGCACTCAGCTTAAATGCAGTCAGCAGGACCTGAAAAATTTAAACATCCTTTTAAACTTTCAACCAGCTCACACAAATGAGAGGAAAGGGAGACAGAAACATGGCTTATAAAGCAGTTCATCAGAGCTACGTTTTCACTATGGCATCAGACACCTTTCCAAAGAACATCAGAGACTATTTATAGATGCTGTCAATGTCCTCCAACTCGCCAAAGGAAGACAATTTCTTTAAGCTCTCCCAATGCAAGAAACACTCTCAAAAATGAAAGGTTGGGATGCAATAATCCACAACCATCCTAAAGGCCTAGGAATGAAAAATCTCTACACAAAAACGTAGAGCACTCTGGCCCTGACCCAGCAAAGCACTTACGCATTCAACTGTTTCCCCTTTGACTTCCGAGGGACAGTTTACATACCTAGAGCCAGTACATGTCACAGGGCTCTGCTGCCTCCTGATCAAATCGCTCAAAAATGTGCAAGAGCCCACCCATAGTTCAGCTTCACCTTGCAAAAGCACAGGATCTCCTTGACCAGCTCCTTACACAAAACAAAAACAGGAAGAGGACACTGACTGGAACCAAAGCATTTCAGTGTGACATATGTTTTCCAGCTGCAAGTGATTTCTCTTCATTGAAGAGAGGGTGCAGACTGAAGAGAGGAAGACAAAAGGGAAGAAGTCTGCAGGCAACAGCCACTGGAACACCACATCCCCCAAGAAGCTGTCTGTCTGTGGGTAACTCACCCTCCAAAGGTCTGCTCACCTCAACCAGACCCTGGGACAAGCCCTCCCCTCAGTGACACCTCCACAGAGGACACAGTCACATTTGAGTGTCCTACCTCTGGTGAGGGGAGGGAGGATGCTTTGAAGGAATGGTACCTGTCAGCCATGGCCTATTGCTTAGCTAGCACCAGAACCCGGTTCTCATTTCTGATGCAAAGGAGGTAGAGCTCAACTGGTGATGGCACTTATCTGGGGAGGTTTATTTTCCTTCATTATTAGTAACAGCTTATGCAAAAATATTCCATAACAAGTCCTTCCTATACCACCTGCTGGAAGCTCGCTGTGAGAAGGCAGGCATGGCACAGTGCATTAATGGAGTGATCCATTCATCCCCCACAGCACCAGGAGGAACACTCCCCCACACACACACCCAGGGGTGCTGCCTTCTGATGCTTTGCAGAGCTTTTACTGTTCTTGCTGTATTAAAGTTTAATTACTTCTTAACTTAGATATTTACACAGGACATAAACCGTTCAGAAGGGTAACTGTCAGCCAGCCAAGACCTCTTTGGCAGGACTCTGGGATCACATTTTACTCTTCTGGTGATGGCAGCTCTGGCACAGAATTGCTTCAGTTCTGTAAAATTATGTCTCTATATGCTTGATCCCTTTGGGGAGACTGCCAAAGCACCAAGATTAATTAGCAACTTACCTAAAATACACTATTAGATAGATCTTAAAGGGTTCCTTGACACAGACTGCTTTATAAAAACACATTTTGAAATATTAATGAATCTATATGACATAAGACGACATTTTGAACTCTGTCTCAGTGCCCATTCTCATCTCCACACTAAGTAAAATGACTTTTATTAGTTTCATGACAGCTCTGCTCAGCTTTGCAGAGTTCTAGCCAAGTCATAGAAAATAAACTCACTCGATGGACAAATATAGCATCATTATGCTCCCAGCTACTGCAACATCCTCAATCAATATAGCTTTAAATGTAAATAAGAAGACAGGAATGTTTTCAAACTGATGTGTGACGACAATGCAAAAGTAATTGCAAAGGCTCTTAGTAATGGCGTTGAAATGTACACTCCTAGTGCCTTTCCCAAGGGAAAAGAATAAGGGGTGGGTATCAAATCATTTGCCTAAACCCTAGGACAAAGTTACAGACCAGAAGTGGTGTAAGTGTCTCCCAGTACAAGTGAGACGGGGAAACACCTTTTTGCTGGTAGTAGTGGATATTTCATTTACTAATCTTCCTTTCCAAACTGGTTCCAACACCACTGGTCAACAAGCAGGATTTCTCAGGGAAAAGCATGGTCATTCCAGTCCAGGCTTCCAGAGAGGCTGTGCTTCAGCCTGTTTCCAGTTCAGAGATGGCACCTGGAGTATGCACTTGCCATCAGCAGTAACACTGAGTACCTCAATACAACCAGCTACACATTTTCCCTCTTCACTTGATCCTCAGGCTAACAGAGGAAGTTTTTAGGGTAGAAGCATTAGTTGTGCAACCAGCTACACATTTTCCTTCTTCACTTGATCCTCAGGCTAAGAGGAAGTTTTTAGGGTAGAAGCATTAGTTCATGGACTCATCTAGTCCTTTGGCAACCCCAGCATGTATGAGAATGCCGGCGGGGGAGAGGGAGGGGAGAGTAAGAACCTCATCACAATTAACAATGCACCACCAAGGGGTTTGTGCTCATTATAACAGCATGAGAGGGACAGCCCAAGCACGCACGCAGTTACAGAACTGTTACTGTAGCTATGCTCATCCTACTAAAGCTGCTAAAAATAAACCAGGAAGACATTCCTCACCTAAGGCTCAGGAGGGTTCTGGTATGTAGCTGAGTCATGCAACAATCATTAAATTAAACACATCTTGATCCCCTGTTTGCGCTCCATCAGCACAAGCCAAAAAACCAAGCCTTTTGTACGTATTGAAAAAGCAACACTGCACCCACTGGAACAAGGCTCAAGAAAGCAATTTGAAGGTTAAGGTCTCCTGGAAAACAACTGCAGTAGTAAGATAAAATTGCATTAAGAAAGGAGGAAGAGAGAACAAGCTCACGTACTTTTTTTTTTTTTTTCCTAAACAGAATTTGAGAGAATGTGTTTAGGGCCTGTGGAAGACATCAGACTGACAGCAACATCCTTAGTCAACACAGCAGCACAAGCCTCCCCACCTGTGAGTGCTGCACACATCTGCCCAGCTAACTGCAAGGCTGTGTGCCACCATCAGGATCAGCTGTGCCAGCAGCTTAACGCAATTCATTACCTCTAGGTCACCTCAAAGGTACAGCACAAGCTCCATTTTTGATGACCTGCCATTTTCCCATACCAGTCTTTTCACTGGGGACTATATCCCCAGCTGTCATTTGTACCTAAGCTACTCAGAGCACACGTATGCAGGTAGGGGATGGGAGCTACACTTTACTCAGGTGTAAGCACCTTCCCGGTAAAAGAAAGCTATTAGATTTGCTTAGAAGTACAAAAAGATTGTGAGGTGGGCACCAGTCTCATTTTCCTACCACTGAAGACATTTCTGCTGGCCACTACAGCAAGTGCAAGGTCAGAGTCAGTGTGACTGAGTTTTAGGACCTCAGTCCTCAAAACTTCATCCAACAAACTGGACTAGACTACCCTGAAAATTTCATTCTTTACCACCTTCTTTCTTTAACTTGTAGTACTTCTCACACACTATAGGTACTTTTGAAAAGCCACTTAGAATATAGTAATTTGATACAATTTCTATCCGCAAGAACACATGACAGGCACGAGGCAGGGCATATTCTGAGAAGACAGCGCAGCTTTAAGTTATATAGTGGTTTAACTGATACATATGGGAAAAGAAGGATCAACAAGACTTTAAGAAAAAGATCCCAACTACTACTGTAGTGAAAAAAAAAACAACCACAAAACCCACCAGATTTCTCAGTTCAATAAATGAAAGACAGCCAAACATTACTGTGTGTCCTCAAAACTTCATCCAACAAACTGGACTAGACTACCCTGAAAATTTCATTCTTTACCACCTTCTTTCTTTAACTTGTAGTACTTCTCACACACTATAGGTACTTTTGAAAAGCCACTTAGAATATAGTAATTTGACACAATTTCTATCCACTTCTTTCTACAGAAGACAACAGCTCAAGAACACATGACAGGCATGAGGCAGGGCATATTCTGAGAAGACAGTGCAGCTTTAAGTTATATAGTGGTTTAACTGATACAATTTCTATCCGCAAGAACACATGACAGGCACGAGGCAGGGCATATTCTGAGAAGACAGCGCAGCTTTAAGTTATATAGTGGTTTAACTGATACATATGGGAAAAGAAGGATCAACAAGACTTTAAGAAAAAGATCTCAACTACTACTGTAGTGAAAAAAAACCCACAAAAAACCCACCAGATTTCTCAGTTCAATAAATGAAAGACAGCCAAACATTAGTGTGTTCATTTTTTAAAAGCCTGAAACATTATAACTTGCACTCAGGCACCTCCAGGACATCAGCCTTTCTTCTTTAGCTCCTCACTTCAAGAATTGCAGATTTGGAAAAATAGGCCAGCCACCAGGTAACAGTGAGCATTCAAAGCACCACTGCCAGAGTCACAGTGCAATTGAACAGGCAGAATATGATTCCTAGCGTCCTGCAGTCAGTGTGGTCTCACAAAAGGCAAGAATTCCACCTCAGACACACGACTGCATGAAATAAGGTGATTTTGCAGGTCCAGTGTCACACAGATCTTCATCTTGCATCCTTCTGATGTATAGGTTTAAACAGGTACTAAGTGAATTCAGGGTGGGATGACACCCTCCCCCTTCCCTGGTCGAGCAACCCTTGCTCTTCCTTCCCCCACTCACAATCGACACCAATCTCTCCAGCTCTGTCCTTTTCCAAGGAAATTGCTGGATTACTGTCTCCTGCACTCCAGGAGTAACATCAGAGGAACAGAACTCGGCCACAAGTACAAGGCTTCAGTTTCAAGTGCAGTCTCAATAATTCCACTGCAAATTCACCTTTCCAGTTTAAAACTTGTTATACAGGTTGAGCTTACTGCTAGGAAACCCTCCCAACCCAACCACTGCGAGCCGGGTTTAAAACTGCCTTAAGATCTCTTACCCCCCAATGTGCTGTTCTTTTTATCTAACAAATTACTTCAGTAGGGAGGTGAACAACCTTACTGCTGCTTTAGGCACGTAGGAACAGTCGTCAGAGGAAAAGGGCTGACTTGGTGTCAGTCACATCATCCACAGTTTTTGTTCTAAAGCTTCCTTTTTTTTCCTGCTAAGCTTTGCATCAAGATGCACCCTCTGATACTACACCTGCCTTCAGATATCTCCAAAAGGCCCTTCTCTACAGCAATGACACACACCAAAGAAATGCACCTCCCAGAAAGGCACGTAACGCCCATGTGATGGCTACAAACACCTCTGTCTTTACAGACACAACCCTGCTGCTTCGGGTTTGATGTTCTCTGGGTTTTAGAGGTGAGCAACTGAGGGAGACAGGATGCACGGAGAGGCAGCAGCAATGCAAGACCCAGTTACCCAAGTCATCAGCTACAGCCAACACCAACAGTCCAAACACACAAACTCTGCTCTCCAATATTCTTGTACTTGCTCCATAGAAGCTATAATTTCATGTTAACAAATGCTGTGGTTTGAGGAAATAAATCACCGCTTTCACCCAGCCATTCCTGCCTCTGAACTGACTATCCCTGGGCCCTGAACAAGACCAGTGAATTGATCAAAGCTAATTTTAAAACAGCAAAAAGAGGGGAAAAAAAAAAAAAGTATGTGTGCAAGGGGAAGGTAAGTTTCCAGCCAAATCATCCTCATGTCTGTTTTGCCACACAACTGCATGAACATGGGCATAAGCTGGAACATAGGAGGTTCCACTCAAATATGAGAATAAACTACTTCACAGTGAGGGTGGCAGAGCCCTGGAACAGGCTGCCCAGGGAGGTCATGGAGTCCCCTTCTTTGGAGATTTTCAAGACCCACCTGGATGCTCCTGAGTAACATGCTCTGACAAGCTCTAGGCAATCCTGCTACAGCAGGGGAGTTGGACTAGATGATCTCTATGGTCCCTTCCAACTCTAAAAAATTCAGTGAAATTCAGTGAAACACTTGGGCACCAGACAGCGAGGTCCCCAGGGTCAGGACAAACGGTTGGGCTGGAGAACCAGGCTGCTCCTCCCCAAGCCAACGCCAGCTGAGCGGCATTTGAACGGCTCCTGCATTTCCTAGAGAATCCTTCAAGTTACAACTGCCCAGAAATTGAGCTCGACAGACCTGCAGCAGCCCACAACAGAAGGCACAGGAACAACATTTCACATGCAGTTCGGGTTTGCTGTTCCTTGACAGGAGCCCATGGAGGTCCAAGCCTCGCTGTACACTGTGTGACCTACTGAGCACACAGGGAAACGTGCTGCAAATGACCTCAACCAGGCTAGTCTGGGGCCACCACTTAGTGATCAAGTTTGACTGTATCCTAGAGGGCCCAGGAAGAGCAGAGACCCTTGAAGCAAGAGCCAGACATCTATTGCTGGTGGCAAGATCTAGCCTTAAAGGCCTTAAAAAAAGCCCAGGGACCAGTCTTGGTGAGAGGAGAGATGGAACAGACTCCCCATCTCCACGCTGCCCTCACAAACGCCCAGGTATTCAGGGTGAGGAGAAGGAACAGCTTCCCCTTACATCCTCCTCATGAACCACTCTTCCTTTTGTTCAAAACTACCCAACCTGAAGACGCGTCCACTTCTCCTACCCCCTTGGGAAGAACCTCCTCCAGGCCAGCTGGGAGAGGGGCCAGCAGCCCTGCTGGGCCAGAGCCAACACGAAACACCTGGCCAGGGCTGTGAGCCTCCACCTTCCCGTGCAGAGCGCGGCTCTCCCCACCCAGCACGGCCCCGAGGACTCCCTGCCAAAGGGATCTGCAGAGCCAAGAAGTCAAAATCACAGTGGGATTAGCTGTTCATACAGAAGCAGCAGGCATAGCCAGAACGATGAGCATTAATAATAGGAGTGTTAGAAGGGGAATTAAGCCTCATGCCTGTGGGACTAAGCTACTTTAATGATTGTAAGCCAATGTTCAGGGGCTGAAAATGGGAGACTTACCTCTCGACCATGGGGGCTGCCCAAAGTCAGAGTGTCAGGAGACCTTTGGTGTCTTCAGGACTCTGAGTTAGGACAGCCCTTTTTGGTAGCTGAGTCCCTCCACCTCCCTCCCTCAGAGGCTGCTGGGAGCTGCAGGCTCCAGACAAGTTATCCCCTCGCTTTACCCATCACATAGCTTTGTCACACCTACCCCTAGCTTGCCCTCTACTCCCCAGGATACCACCAACACACATTTGCATTGAGAATCAGTGAGAAGATTTAACTGAAAACATGGCATATCGGAAATTTGACAAGGGGAAGCCAGAATTCCTGAAAAGGAAGCAGTGTGCAAAAAACCATAAAGCTGCAACTCCAAACTCCACAGGCTTTACAGAGCTTACTCTCCGTGTTGCCTTTGTTTAAACAGTAGTATAGCCACGTTCTCTCCCCAGGCTCCCACACACAGCGCACTGCACGGCCTCCCCTACTCCTCCCCCACCCACAGATAAACAGGCTCTGGAAACAAAGCTGGAGCAGATAACTGTGAAAGAAGGACAATGCTATTCCCTGTGGGGAAGCAAAGATACCCACATAAATGAAGCTGTCTGCTTGGGATGCTGTTCCGGTCCCTTGAGGATACAATCAAGTATGTGCCTTACAATTAATTTGTTATTTGTGCTAAACATCCTTATTTCTATCCACTGAAATTAGTAATAGCTTAATTCACTCTTTTATTGTTCTTCTTTAAATCAGAGCCATTCCTGTTGGGTAAAGGAGCCTGAAATGCAGTTTACACTGGCAATGTATTGCAGCCTTATTGTAAACGCATACTTAGCCCTTCACACTCCCTCAAATGAATAGAAACAATAAAACAGCTATTTATGAAACAGAAAGGTCAGTCTAGGATGCACCTCTGCAGGGGACAGATGCGTGTTACAGCTAGGGGCTGGGAAAGTTTGAGACACCGTGCTACTGGCCTAAAGGGGTTTTGGTTATTAACTGCGTGGAAGGCACCCCCACTGCAGTGAAAACCCAGACAGGCCTCATTCCCTGCTCATGCAACAGTGAGCTGTGCACTCACCCTGCAATGTTTTATTGATAAGGCTCCACTAATTTTGTGTTAGTCAGGCACATGCAATCAACCATCAAAAATCGGATCTATAGTACAGGTGGTTTTAAACTGGGCAGGGAAGCACACGGCCTAGAAAATGCAGGACAGCTGGCGAGGCGTGGAACAGACTCAAGACATGAACCTTGAGGCAGCATTAGGAGGCCAGGATTACAACACGCTGCATTAATACAGAGGAACATCTTACCAACAAGAACATAATCAAGCCATAAGCAATTGAAGGCAATCCCTACAACAATCAGGCCCTCAACCCTGAAAGCTGCAGGCAGTTTTTAAAGGAGATGCTACCAAGGAACCCCTGTGTCTGTGAATATATAAAGCTATCACAACTTCTGTCACATACCTGAAGCAGCAAGGCAGGATTTGCAAAAGCTCTCCCCGCCAGGAAGCCCACTTCTCAAAATTGGACAGCCCTAAAGGCAGCAATAAACCTCATCTTATGTGTCTTCTCCAATTGACTATTTAATACAGCTTTATTTGTTTGCTTTCCTTCTTACCTGGTGATGTTGCCTGGCTCCCGCTGTGATACACTTGACAAGAGTATCTGCTAATGGCTTACACATGATCTGTAACAAAGAAAGACCCAGTCTGTTATTAGTGGTTTGCTGATAGACAGGTTTGTTTTTCGAGCAAAACAGTCTGTATTTTACACAGCTGCTTGAGTGAGAAGAAAATGCCACAAGAGAGAAAAGTGCCCAGAGATCAGCAACAGCTTATTTGAAAATTAACAGCTTTGCTCACACCAGCCCTGAGTGAAATCTCGATCACAAGGAAATCAGCAGCAAAACTCTTAAATTGGAAAAATCAGGCTAAAATTTCACCCCCTGTGTTCTGCCTGGTTTGTGATTTAAGTCTGCATCTGCCTGATACTTTAGGCAGGCAGTTCACTTCGTGCAGAGGAACAGTCCCAGAGGCAAAGGAGAACATGCTGAGTTAGACTGGAGAATGTCAGAGCTTGGGGAAGGATCTGAACCCACATGCTAAAGGGGCCAGAAACAACTGTGTTACTCCACTGTAACTGGAAACAGGTTGCATTAAGGTTCTACCCTTCATCAAAATAACTTTTCTAGAACAGGGGTACTTGTGAACAAAGCTCGATGAATCTCTCCACCAATTTCTGTGTTTATCGGCAAAATATTTCCAAACTGAGTGGCACAAAAAATCCAGACACAAGAAAAGAGAAAGCATCTGGACTGCAAATACCTTACGGGCGTACCTCTAATGTTGTCTGTCAGGCACTGGAAGGTCTGGCCCTGACAAAGCATGGACAGCAGTTTGCTGCACTTGATATACTTTGCAAATGGTTACTCCAACCACAACACTTGAAATGGCTTCTTTTTTGGGGTAAGAAGACTACCAAAAGAACAGACAGCTCTAGCAAGTGGACAAAGCCCAGCTTTGAACAGGCCACTGTCTGTATATATCATTACCTTTCCTTTACGAAAGGGATGAGCTTAAAAGATTTTAAAAGGCATTTCTGCAAGGAACAGTCACATGGAAACCACAGGCTCTAGAAAACTGCAGATGGAATCTTAAGTTTGCTGTCCATGTGGGCAGCACCCAGCCCTTCTCTTCCCCCTATTTCACTAGCTCATGTGGGTGGCAGCGTGGGCTGGTGTCCTAAGAAACCTGCTATGCAAGAGAATTCTCCTGCATGGATTCCCTCAGAGTCTGAAAGTATCTTCCCCTAGTTACACAAGCCTATGTCTCCTCCCACCTTCCCGTCAGGTTGAAGCTCTTGGGAAAGGGCTACTGGCAACTGTCTCTACCTCAGTCTGACCTAAAAAATCCCTGAAGAACTGTACGACATTCAGACTCAAGGCCTGTTTCTTAAAAACTGGCTGGCCTCATAGCAGAGACCAGCTCCAGGCATAGGTCAAGTTTGCAGGAAATACCTCAAACATTTCAGACACTGACACTGTCTGAACATCCATCTTGCAGATTAGAGTCCAGTTAGCCTCTACACTCTACAGTCTTTTTGGAAGAAAACTGATAAACTGAGCATGCAGTCAGAGAAAAGCTGGACAGGAGGTACATTAGCTGTTTAAACGAGCCAGCCCCTTCTGCCTTTGTGCAAACCTGGCTCACCCACGTTGTCTTGAAGACTGGTTAAAAAGTTTGAGCTTCTTAGGCTATGCTTTGAAGAGCAGCCTTCTGTTCATCTGTGTTCTCCATGCAGTATCCCAATCCAAACCACAAATGAGATCCTGGCCGCCTGCAGCGTTGTTATCAAAGCATGCGCTATTATGAGTCTGAGCAGGTGAAGACCCTAGGAAATCTCACAGGAGTTTTAAAAGCCTGCAGTAAAGTGGAGAAGCTTCTTTCCCTGGAATTACAACCACACTTTGGAGGCACCACAAGACAACATACCACACAACCAGCCACACTTACCGGGAAGCGGCTGAAGAAATCGTAGAACATGGAGGTTGTAAGGGCAGTCTTCCGTTTAGTCAACAGCTGTGTCAGTGCTTCCCGATATATTGCAGTCACCCTCTCCATATCCAAACAACCTGTGCTCAAAAGCTAGAGGGAAAAAGCAGAACAAAAAAGTTTCCAGTGAAACACAAGGGTGAGTCACATTCATTTCTACCAATGCACACAGATTTTTTCCAACAACTAGATATTCTTGAGCAGCTTATACGATACAGGCCTACGAGATGCAACACAGAACCACGAAGAAACAACAAAGTGGGCCTCAAACATGGTCTCCCAAATACCAATGGCTGTAGGACCAGGTTAGGGAAGTGCAGCACAGCTTTCTAGTAAGTCTACACACACTATATGTAATAGGGTGGATGTGCTTCTGGGTTTGTGGTGGGCATGTCTAACACACGTTAGGTTCACAGAGCACTCAAAGACTACTCGCCAGACAAGCCCCAGGTCTGCTCAGGGATCCAGCAATCCCAGAAGTGTGTAAAAGCTCTGACATCCCCCTCTGGTGGGGAAGAAGAAACCCAGACATGCAGCAACCAGCCAAGACCTGCACAGGCTGTATGGATCTAACTAACACCACAGAGGGGAATGAGGAGCTAAGTATGGAGCATCACATCCCGACGTTCCTGACTGTTCTCATATTGCCAGGGAAGCACAGCTTTCTGGGAAGAAAGAAAAATTAAGGCCTAGGGTGTCAAATCTGTGATCTTCACAACAGTGGATGGACCTTTTGCTTACCGCTGCCCAAGCAATTTTTCCATGGCCCCGTAGCAAGCTAAAGCCATGTTAATGTGTCCCATTCTCACATCAAACCCCTGGTGCTACTACAGCTGAACACAGGCTAGAGTGGAACAGGGGAGATGGATCTTGAAATATATGACCACAGTTTCCTATACTTTCCTGTCTATACTTAGCACTTGACATACACACCTGCAGGGAAAAAAATTGATTCCTCCTCTCATGGAGATGCTTAGTGTAAAAAATTTCTTTTATAGTGATAGGCTTTTCCACAAATTTGGCCACTGCATCACAGGGTCTGCTCTAGTTCCACTTTCCTGCTTACTGAAAAGCTCCAGGTCATGCTCACAAAGCACCACACACGCACTAGAAACACACCACACCTTTGCCTTGGGTTCCCCACTGCAAAACCTTCCCAGCCTCAACACAGTGTCAGTCCCTGCAGCATCACACAAACTGAACTGTGTCGCTTCCCTCAAACCGGCAACTCACTGCTGGCTGTGTCCTTGCCTGGTCAAAACCACAGCTCTGCTCCTACAGCAACAGCAGCCTTCCCTGTGAATCTGCACAAGGATGCTGTGAAGCGTGTCTCACTCTAGCCTCAATGTCAAGTACGATGTTTATATTCCCCACAAATCTCCCACTTTGTTTTTCTTTCCAGAAAGGCCCAGCACAGAACAAGAGCTGTTTGGATTAACTCTCAATCTCTCCCTAAGCCTGAGAAACATTGGCTATCTTTTCAGCCACTAATAATATCTCAGTGTTTGTAATTTCCAAGCCCTCCCTTGTCATGAGTTAACCTTGTTTATTTTCCTCCCCCACAAAACGTCAACAGGATTAAGGCCCTAATTCCTGCACACAATTTGAGAGGTTCAGAGGCAAGTGTCAGGCTGGCTGGTGAAACACTACTTGCTACATCTCTAGTGGAGGTGACTGGACTGGGCTGCCCAATACACAGGGTCACCAAGTTCAGAGGCCTGTGAAATTCAGCAGACAGTAGGTGAAAGGGAACCAGACAATAAGGCTCCCCAAGTAACAGACACCCACAGCACAACCAGATGAAGACTCCCTGCAAACAACTACCACTAAAATCAGGGCTGCTGCATGCTCTCTTCACCCTGAGATAACTCAGCCCAAACCTCGGAGATCGGAGTTCACTCTCATCCACCACTGGCCTGTGCCTCCCTGCTCCTCAGCACCCTCCCAGAAAGGAACTCAGAGCGACTGCCAAGAGGCTAATGGAAAAAATAGCAAATCAGCCAGGAGAGCAGCATAAATGCTCTCCTGGGGCTACAGGAGAGATGGGAGGGATTCTTGATCAGGGAGTATAGTGACAGGACAACAGGTAATGGTTTTAAACTGAAAGAATTTCCTCTTTAGGTCTGGGGAAGAAATTCTTTGGTGTGAGGGTGAAAGAAATTTCCTCTTTAGATCTCAGGAAGAAATTCTTTGCTGTGAGGGTGGCGAGAGCCTGGCCCAGGTTGCCCAGAGAAGCTGTGGCTGCCCCATCCCTGGAGGGGTTCAAGGCCAGGTTGGAGGGGGCTTGGAGCAACCTGGTCTGGTGGGAGGTGTCCCTGCTCAGGGCAGGGGGTTGGAACTCAATGATCTTTAAGGTCCCTTCCAACCCAAACCATGCCATGATTCTATGCTAAATATACATGAGGCTTCTTTGGCAATTAACCTGGATCTGCTGTACATCAGCAGCCCCTGGTGGCTATGGGCGAGTAGACACTGCAAAGGCAGGAGGGTGAGGGCCAGAAGATGGGGAATGTCACAACTTTATGGAAAAGAAATCATGTAGACAGGTATCTGGAGGCAGCAGGAACAGTGAGGCTGAATAAGCACCCAGAATGGCCCATTCAAAAAAGGGGGTAATGCAACTTTACTGGCAAAAACCACTGCCTGAAGAGCAGCCTGCTGTCTCACCTGAGAAGCCTGTGGGGTGGTCTCACTCTGGTTCTCTGGCAGAGGGGTTGATGACTTATCGGGTGTATTTCCTTTCAACACTTTGAGCAGGTATAATGAGGCACTAAAAAACAGAACATAGGGGAGAACATAGCAGTTACCACAGCTTCACAGTGCCACTGCAAAGCCACCTGAGGGCAGAGGTCAAGTGATGCAGGGAGCTTATCCTGTACCTAGGGGGGTAAGTGGCACTCCCATTTACACCAGGAAAAAGCAAGATTGCTTGTGTTTCCTAACAAATAGATGTGGCTTATCCTAATTCACCTGTATCCAGCAAAGGGATGAATACTGGTGCATACAGTCACCACTCACAATCATTATTATCCTTCACTGTGCTATCATGGAGCCAATAAACCACTGTATTTCCAGAACAATCAGTGCTGATTGACTGTAAGTTACACTCATCCCTGTACTGAATCACACACAATTTGTTACTCCTGGATGAAGCCTCAGGGAAGTGCTTCCCATCCCATCCCCATCAGCAAAGCTGTACCAGACTGTTGCCGTGTCACAGAGCCCAGAGAAGATCATCACCAAAAAATGGACATTGAGGCACTAAAAAACAGAACATAGGGGAGAACATAGCAGTTACCACAGCTTCACAGTGCCACTGCAAAGCCACCTGAGGGCAGAGGTCAAGTGATGCAGGGAGCTTATCCTGTACCTAGGGGGGTAAATGGCACTCCCATTTACACCAGGAAAAAGCAAGATTGCTTGTGTTTCCTAACAAATAGATGTGGCTTATCCTAATTCACCTGTATCCAGCAAAGGGATGAATACTGGTGCATACAGTCACCACTCACAATCATTATTATCCTTCACTGTGCTATCACGGAGCCAATAAACCACTGTATTTCCAGAACAATCAGTGCTGATTGACTGTAAGTTACACTCATCCCTGTACTGAATCACACACAATTTGTTACTCCTGGATGAAGCCTCAGGGAAGTGCTTCCCATCCCATCCCCATCAGCAAAGCTGTACCAGACTGTTTCCATATCACAGAGTCCAGAGAAGATCATCACCAAAAAATGGACATCTGTTTGAAAATGCTTCAAACAGTCAGGATGAGTGACTAGCCCTCATGTAAGGCACCCAGCCCGCATCAAGTCTCGCTTCTCTGAGCTGTTTTAACATGCAATGTTAAAATTGCTGCTTACAGCCCTCAGCACCGAGTAGAGACGCTCCTTTTTAACACTCACCTGAAATAATAGAGAGCCACAGAAGAGTCAGTGTGCTTGCAGGCCTTATTCACAAGCCTCTCCACAAAAGCATGCAGATCTTCTTTCAGGGCATCTGCTTTCTTGCAGTACTGCTTAGCTCGACACAGTGAGTTCCTGAAAGAGCATTAAAGCCAAACCCAAAGCCATTACCTACAGAAAGAGCTCTGGGAAAGAGATGGCTATGAACCCTGAGCACTGGGCTCAGGGCAACACATGAACAAAACTGGTGCTAGCTGTGGGCAGCAAAAGAGGCAGTCATTGCTGTGGCAAGAAGGGCAAGGAAACTTACTGCTTTTCGCCTTCAAGCACCTATTTAGGCATCATTCAATTTCTCTCCAGAGCTCCCACAAAGGGGACTGGCTGCCTCAAAGCCTGTTTCTGCAGGCTTCTCAATGGGGGGCAGTGAGCAGCACTGAAAAAGCTTTAGAGCAGTGCTGAGGACATCAGGGAGTGGTGTACGGAAGACACATCACGTCCCACATCATGCATTATGTCTGTGTCTGTATCATGCCTCACTTCTGGCCGTGAACAGAGAACTTGCACTCTGCCTGTCTCAGTAATAACTTGTTGGGAGTTTCATTCCAGCCACAGCAGCAGCCCTGTAAGCCCAAGGAGCTGTTACGTGCCCTGACTCCGAAGTCAGAGGCCTGTGGAGATATTCGGTGACACGGCACCATGCCTGTAACACCAGAGTTTGTTCTTAAGGTCTTCACTTGCAAACAGGTTTGACACTTGAAATTGCTTAGAGTAGAAAACCCAGATCCTATTTTTTTTTTATTGCAGTCTATGACTAAGCATTGTGTTCATATGTGATGCTGGTAATCTAATTTTACACAATCTATAAGCATAGCAATCGTCTTCAATCTCAAAAAGACCAACTTCTGGGATTCAGCCAGCACTGCTGATGTCTATCAAAAGCCACTGCCTATTACCTGGAGGACTAAGGACACTTACCTGAAGATATTGGCTGTTTTCTGGAGGAAGTCAACCTCTTGCTTGCCAGAGTCTGAGCCCATGCATTGTTCAATGACATGAAGCAGGGGCTCAATGACATCAAACACCAAGGGGCTCTCTGATTGTTTAGTCAGGAACGCTTCAATCAGATCCAGCACCTGCAAACAGAGAGGTATTGATGTGAGAACTAATGCAGACAGGTAAACATGATGGATCTGCCCAGAGCAGCACTTTCAGACTGGAGTGGGCTACACAGCAGCTGGAGGGGGATGAAGAAAACTATTTACAGCTGAGATCTGTACACCTTCTGCCATCATTTGTACTGCTAGAGCATGAGACAGAGAAAGTTAAAAATTTGAAACTGAAGATTAAAGGCTATCTGTCAGCTTTAGCCTATTTTGTGCAGTGACACTATTTAGAAACAGTAGTTATGAGAATCACTGCTACCTGGGCCGAACCTGTAGTGACTTGGCACAGATCTCTGTTAGCACCAGTGACTGATAGCTCTCACCCCTGAAAGCCCCCCTTGACTTCCAGACAGTGCATTAGCATTAATGCAGCATCAGAATGAAAATGCAGTAAAGCCAAAAAATTACCCTCTTAGAGTACAGCATCAGAATGAAAATGCAGTAAAGCCAATGGGTCACAATACTGTTCTGCTTTCATTTTGGCTAATCTGGCACTAGCCATTTCTATACCTGAGTGGCTGGAGCTGTCCCTGGACAGTCCATGCTGACACCAGGTGGCCTGAAGTCAGTATTACAGTCACAAATCACCAATTTGTGGTTTTACTGAAAAGTAAAATTACCGATACTCCATTCAGCTTTCATTTTGGCTAATCTGGCACTAGACATTTCTATACCTGAGTGGCTGGAGCTGTCCCTGGACAGTCCATGCTGACACCAGGTGGCCTGAAGTCAGTATTACAGTCACAAATCACCAATTTGTGGTTTTACTGAAAAGTAAAATTACCAAAAAGAAAATCGGTTCTGTTCTACCTCAAATCAGAACAGGGTGTTAATCAAAATCTCCTGATTTTACTAGCATATCAAAACAAACAAGAAAAACAACAACAACCTTACACTGCAAAAGTACCAGCAGGACTTTACGCACCTCACATTAAGGCACATCAAGCCTGTCCAGTTTACAAAAACTGTCAGGCACCTACCTTTGGGTAGGTGTGAGGAACAATCCAATAAATTGAAGCATTTCAGATCAGCAAATGGAAACCACAGTTCACTTTTTGAAAGCATATCCCTGTTTTTTGTTTTGAAGTAGGCCTGTGAAGCTGCAGGCACTGACCATGATATTGCTGTGCCAGGTGCTGTACAAAGCCAGAATAATCCAGACTCAATCTCCAGGAGTTTATGACATACAAGAATGTCAAAGCTCTTCAGTGTTACGTAGCTCATGGCATGCAGTAGGTTACAATTAACATGCTGGTAATACAAAGGCCTTCACACCAAACACTTATCTCCCACCTTAATCTTGAAATCCCTCCGTAGGATCGTTTCTTTCCGTATCCTGTCTTTCTCATCCTTCTTCGCCTGGATCCGTTTCTGCTGCTCTGCAAAAAGGGCTGAGATGTTCTTGTCAAGAGCCATCATAGCTTCATCATCCAGCTCTTCGTCACTGTCATCTCCTCCCTTTTGTTTTCAGAATGCAAAGACAACATGTCATCTCACATACTTCAAAAAGGTAGCGGGGAAGAGAACCAGAGCCAAGATCAGACTCACAGTAGGGATGTAGCTATAGGGGAGGGAAAAAAGATGCTCAGCCCCATGAGAAATCTAGTTCATATTTCCTATTAGGTAATCGTGGCTGCACATTACTAACACAGAGATAGAGGATCAAGAGAGGGAAAAGGCTGAGGTTTTGACACTGACTCCCTCTGGGCTGCTGCTTCAGTAAAGAGGTTAATATGCTGCTGTGTCTGTAGCCTTTATAGGAATCATTAAACCACACTCCAACTCTGCTAGGAGAAGTCTCCAGAGCAGCCCAGAGATCACACTCCCCCACACAGGCCAGTCAATACAGGCACCATGTAACAGTACCTCAGTGCTTTAGTTCACATCAATCTTGTTTTATTACAGGCAGGAATATAAGCTGCATCAGGCTAGACTGGAGAAGCTAAAGCACTCAAGACACATTAACAATAAATAAAAGAACAAATTACTTATTCCCACAGCTGGCTTTGACGATCCTGACCTCCCGCTTCAAAAGTCCTAGAAAGATGACTGCCAGGGTTATCACTGCATGGGCTCCCATAGTTTGTGGGTATTAGATAATCCTTCACCACCCCAAACCTCCTGGTACCTGTATCAAGGTAGGCAGTGAAAACATACCAATGCATTCCCTGCTTGGAGAACGTTCATCAGCTGACTGCGAAAATCATCATCTACTTCTTCATTCTTTTCCTCATCTCCACTGTCATTCTCTTCCTCAGAGTCGTCTTCATCCGAGTCCTCACTTCCTTCCTCGTCCTGAGGAAGAAAAGTTCATCTCCTGACCCCACTGTTCTTCAAGTTCTACTCAATTCTCATGTGTTCACAAATAAATACTCAGGCCTCCCCTCACCCCACCGCTTCCAGCCCTCAGATTCAAGTAAAGACACCTCAGATAACGAGATACCAGATCTTCCCAAAAGCTAAAAGCAGAACATAATACAGACTTCTCTGTCATATTAGAGTATCAAAAAGAAGCTTCCACACCTCGGATAACAAGATACCAAATCCCAAATCTTCCCAAAAGCTAAAAGCAGAACATAATACAGATTTCTCTGTCATATTAGAGTATCAAAAAGAAGCTTCTAAGGAACATCTGTAATAACAGCTCCAATCTGACTCTCCTTTCTGCTAATGCTTGTAATGCTCTGTGACTTGAATCTCTGCAGTTCTTAAAACCCAAGATCCAGTCTGTGGCTGGAAAGAAAAGAGGCCAGTGCCAATTTCAGGATGCAGTCATTTCTCTCGAGAAGTCATCTATTCCAACAGCCATACCGACAACAGCATTCTCCTTCAAGACCAAGAGACTAACAAACATGCACTTCCAACGGGCCCTTTGTGTGTTGCAGTTTTAAAATAAATCTTAATAGCCATTTTACTCAACAGAGAAATGCAATTACATCTATTACCACGCATCAGGAGAAACATTAAACAGTAAAGGTTTGAAGAGTATTTGTCAATGGCAATGGCATATCAATTACCACATGCAAACATGCACTTCCAACAGGACCTTTGTGTGTTGCACTTTTAAAATAAATCTTAATAGCCATTTTACTCAACAGAGAAATGCAATTACATCTATTACCACGCATCAAGAGAAACATTAAACAGTAAAGGTTTGAAGAGTATTTGTCAATGGCAATGGCATATCAATTACCACGTCCTGTGTAGGTTTCATCTTTTTGTTTGATTCTTCCATCACAACAACAGCACTTTCTTCATTTTGCTCCTGGTATGGGTCAAGAACCTGCAAAAAAGAGAGATTTGTGTTTTTCCAGCATTTTGTTTTGATGCATTTCTGGTGTGCAACAGACAGGACTTTTGGCACAGTAAGCCAGTGGAATAATGAAAGAGTAAGGAAGGGCATTCAGCTTTCTGGCTTGTAATATTATGTTTGTTAATACACTAAGTTCTTTCCATAAGAAATAAAAAAGGTGGAGAAAACTGAAGAGACTGCTCACATCACACATTTTGACTTGTTAAAAATGAAGTATTAGGTTCATCATATATAGTACCTGACAGCTCATCTTTGCAATCAACATTTTACTCTCCCAGAAGACACCACCTTACCCAGTGGTACAACTAATTCAGATTTGCAGTGTCACTTACTTTTAGCACCTCTATGTTTAGCCTTTCTAGGAAAAAAGAAGTCGTTACCATTTATATTCACATATAAAATCTACCAGCTATATGAACTGACCCAGGAATTTCTTCAGCCTAAAACTACTTACCCAGTGGTACGACTAATTCAGATTTGCAGTGTCACTTACTTTTAGCACCTCTATCTTTAGCCTTTCTAGGAAAAAGAAGTCGTTACCATTTATATTCACATATAAAATCTACCAGCTATATGAACTGACCCAGGAATTTCTTCAGCTTTTTTCTACCAAAGAATACCACTTAAGGTTAGCAGATCTCAGGTTCCCATTGAAAAACACCAACCAAACAAAACAAAACCACATCTCTGTAAGCTACATTTAAAATTCAGTAGCATACAAACAAACAAACAAAACCACATCTCTGTAAGCTACATTTAAAATTCAGTAGCATACATTATCAGACATTTACTAAATCAAGGAAGCTTTTATTTAATTCCAAAATGGAGACATGCTTGTACATCTGTTAAGGAGAAGAGAGGTGAAAAGCACAATGCCCTACTAGTTACTTACATCCAGGATCAGCTGCAAACCCCTCTTGTTCAGATTGGGGCATATTCGTACAAACACGCTCCTGGAAATGCGACGTATGAGCAGGCTGGGCTGGGCAAGGAGGGAGAGAAGGATTTCCACCATCACCTCAATCCATCCTGGCTCTGCATTGTCTGCATGGGAACAATGACAGGAAGAGCTAAAAACACTGCACTGGCACATCCATAACAGCCTGCAGAAAAATTGACCAAGGAAAAGATGATAGTCCTTCTACCTGACTATTAGACGTACTCATTCAGCAACACAGACCAGAAATAATTGAGTGTGAAGCTAAAGATTGTAGCTGCATCAGAAAGCTACTAACCATAGGGAGATACATGGCTGAAATTGTCAGTAGGCCACTGGAAAGCACTACCAGGTAACAAAACCTACTATTCATTAAATCATTACTTAGATTAGCAGTTCTGCAAATCATGCAACACCTACTTGGCCACATGAAAGCAATCAGCAGCTAGTCAGCAAAAGTATACACATTTTATAGTGTTTTCAACAAAACCAGGAGTCACAGCAGCCCATGAGAAGTGCTGACATTTCAAACTGGTCCATTAGTGCAAAAGTCTGGGAATCCTGATCTACATACAACCAAGACATCATAAAATTACAGCTTTTATTTTCACAGTACCCTCAAACTTACACAGATATTTAAAGAGAACAACAAGACCATAGTTAGAAACGAAGTCAAAAGACCAAGCCAGGTTCGTTCCTGGTCAAGTTACAACCTTAGCTCCACAGATCCTAAACAAGGACTAGCCTAAGTGAGCAAACAGGCTGTGTCTACACACAGACACATTTAGTTTGCTCCAACCTTGAGCTCTGAAAGTAGCAAGTTTCAGGTTTGCCAGAAGCTGGGAGAGCCCATAGCTTTGCCTTGGCAGACAGATGCCACCACTTCAGGCAAGGTCTTGGCCACCATAGAACAAGGACTCAAAGAGAGTGAACTCCCTTGGACACTGCTCATCTGAACAATGGCCAGCTCTGAAGCCCACCTACCCTTTAACAGGCACAGAGGAACACAACCCACTGAAGATGTGGAGAGAGAGTGGGAGCAAGAGGCAAGAGATTTAGAAAGACAAGGAAGGGGAATGGAGGAGAGGAGATTCTCCTGGGGATAAGTGCATCACGCCAGAACCAATGCAGTCAAGAGTGCTTCACTAACACAGAACTGTCTTTTGACAGTCTTCTGTCTTTTGAGAGACAGTGAACAAACTCACTCCATTTCTTTCTGCAGGAAGGACTCACCAGCCTTTTTCTTCTTAGGTTCTTTGCTGAATGCCCTCTCTGTGCATTTCAGAAGGTCGCTCAGAACATCCATTGTTTCAGACGGATTCTGTTTGATCACAAGCAGACAGTAAACACCCTCTCTGAATTCCTCACTACCAACAGCAACAGAAGGAACATACCCCAAATCTGAGTACCTCTCTAAATAGGTACAGGTATTAAAATCAGCTACTACAACCACTTTGCACAGAAATATGAATCTATGTAAAAATTGCTCCACTCAACAGCAAAGCAAAGGCAAAACCAATGCTCAAGCCAAACTTTGACCTTGGAAGCTGTCTACAGTCAGAAGAATGACAGTTTATTAGCTGCCAATTGCTCACTTATAGCAGCCAGAGGCTGTGAAAGGTTGGATCTCTGAATACAAAGAAACTCTACAGCTCAGTGTTAAGAAAGCCCAGCTGTCAGCCTATTTTACACCACTCAAATATGCTTCAGAGGTCTTACCTTGAAAAGATGAACGGCCATTAAAAGCAGAAGTTGCTGGAATGCAGCAATTTTGGCACAGTCTGACTTATTTTCCTTCTTCTGCAGATTCTTCACAGACTCAAGTGTTCTGGAGAAAGAAATCCTTCTCAGTCTTTCACAATTACAACAGCAAATCCTCTCTTATGACCAGACTAAAAATATAACCAAACCCATAGTACTATTTTCTGTACTTAGCATTTAATTTATTGAACTTGGACATACATATAGTATACAATCGTAAACCAACAACAGCATCTCATCTGGTGTGGCTTATAAAAACCTCTGCACCTGGGCACAGGTGAGACTCCTAATACTACAGCCAAGGCATAGATCTTTACAGGAAATCAAGCTCAGAAAAGAGCATCAGAAAAGAATCACTAAGAAATTAGTATGGGGATTCTTAGGGGAAAAGATCAGCAGAGTTAAAATCATGCTTGGAAGAAGGATTATGAGCAAAACCAGAAAAGGACATAGTCACCTGCACATGCTTAACACACAGAAGGGACAGGAAGAAAGGAATGAGGTGATGAGAAAGCGAAAGGCATCCTGAAACCCACTGGCAAGTGCAGGATCCTCAAAGGGAAGAAATAGTACTGCCACTGCTGAGAAATGGCTGTGCTACAGTGGCCAGAACAACAGCAGGAGTATAAAAGAATACAATTTCTCTTTTATTGGCCAAATCTCACCTCTCCCAGGCATCCCTCTGCTCCTTGGTTAAAGGCTTCACAGCTTTGACATGCTCACTGGAGAGCAGCTTGTTGGCATACTCAACAAGGAGAAAGATCCACAGCTTCCCATCTGCAGTCACACCATGGATGTGCTTCTCCCTCAAGGCTGCAGCCTTTGCTGTATCCCCCAAAACAGTCAAGGTGTTTAAAGTCTGAAGTAACCTGCAAAGAAAAACAGCCAGCACATTACTGTCAGAGGAACCAGATGACCTTCTCACACTTTCCAAAATAACACCCACCAGTAGAGCATTCTCATCCCAGAGTTTTGGTCACTCACTGCAACCCAGATTCACAGGGCATAAGTTTCAACTCATGCCTGTATCCAAGCTCATTGTAATGTATAGCTCATTGTACTGGTGTCCCCAAGCACATCTGGCACCCCCAAGGACACTGACTATTATCCTCAGTTGTTTCTCATTGTGTCCCACCACGTCCTCTGTTTTTCCTCTCCTGAGGCTGGAGCACCAGCTTTGGCAAACACCTAAAAGCATCTCTTATCAAGCTCATTGTAATGTATAGCTCCTCTCCTGAGGCTGAAGCACTAGCTTTGGCAAACACCTAAAAGCATCTCTTATTCCACCTCCCTTAGTACAGGGAGGACCATGGAGCCATCAGCAGCTCACGTGCAGAGCAGACAGAAAGCCAACAGCAACCCACAAAACTCACCACCTCTCTCTTGGGTCCTTCCACTTCTGGCTTGCGACAGAAGCAATGGGAATCTTATGAGAAGAAGCAGTCTGAGCTCAACTCTACACCTACCTGATCATCACACACATACTCAGCAGGTTTGCCATGCAAAATCGTGTTTTTATTGGACAAAACTTATGGATCTTTGGGAAATTCATCTACGACCTCCTTTAAAAAAGCCATTCCCTAGTCCTGGAGTCAAACAAATGCTCCGAGAGCAGCTCACAATCCCAAACCTCTTGCCCTGCCATTTGTAGGCTGATCTTATCCTCAGGAAAAAAAGAATTTCCAAGTTTAAAGCATGCAAGCAAAATCCTTACCCAAAGAAACAGTTTTCTACCATTGAATGAAACTGTCCATCTAGGGGCTCTGCTGGAAGGACACTCGTCTCACATATTTGGGCGGTCTTCTTCTTAGTCTCAAAGAAAGCATGGAAGAAGCAAAACCTACAACGGACAGAAACAAGGACAAAACTAAGAGCCAGCTTGGTCATAACAAAGCAAAGCCAGCCCATATATGAGAGCCAAATAGCACCAGATATTGACAACATTTTTATTCAAGGATGTCCATGTGCTGGAAAAAAGGCACTGTTCATAAATAGATGACTCTTTCCTCAAGGTACACAGGGTAAAAAAGACAGAAGGATGCTCAGGATTTCAAAATAGTGAAGTGCCAACACTTGATGCCACACAATACAATACTCAAGACTGTCAGATTTGGGTCATATTCTCCAAGACTTTTAAATGGACAGATAAATACTTATTAAGATCTGATGCAAAGATTACAAGTAATATCTTCCAGCAGTCTAGGTACCCAGGAACCTAAAATGTACCAAAACCAAATGGGACTAAGGTGATTTTAAGTGCCTGAACTATTTATCACAAGAGTTTTTCCAAGTTTGCAGGCAGTATTTTGAAAACAGAAAACTAGTCTCCTAAAGTACTTATGTTACAGAATATTTCCACTACTGTGTCAGCTTACTTTGAACACTGCTACATTGCTAAACAGAATTATTCCAAGCACATGTGGCACTAAGTCTTTCATTCTAAAGTCATTCTCACCTGGAAATGTCCATCACGAGGCTCTCTTCTTTTTTCGCTGAACTTTCAATGATGGTAGAAAGTCGATGCATGATCCATTTTCTTAATCGAGTAGCCTTAAGGTGTGCTCTTTCAATAAGGAAAAGGACAGAATCAGTAATTTGAACACTACCCTGAAATAAAGACAAACCACACAATCCACTGCAGCAAGAGGTGACTTTTGGATATTTAGAGGCTCTACACTAATGATGGCAAAGTTATGTAGTAAGAAAGCAACAGGTACATAAGAAGAGAGAAAATTTTCACAAGTTTGCTTTTTACTACACAAAAGACAGCCTATTTACCCCACTGAGGTACTGCAGTTTAGCAAAAAGCGCTTCAAAAATTGCAGTAGTCAGTACAGTGAGGTTATAGGTGCACAAGTAACACATACGCTGCTTTAAGAGCTTATATCTTCCTTGGAAGAAGCCTCCACAAGTAACCCAGTACACACAGCACCAAGCTGTGGCTATTCAGTGAGCAGCAGCACCAAGGAAGATACAACTTTCTCTTGGGAAGCTTTTCCAGCTAGAAATTGCTACAAATGCCTCTCAAAGATATATATATTTACAGACTACTTTTGAGATGTGGAATTGGGTGCTTTGCTCTGGGCCAAGGAGATGAGTGCACTCAGGCCTGTTTAATAGTCAGATAAAAGGGATGCACAATTCCTACAAAGACCTGAGAGGCTGTAGTGGAAAAGGAAGCCACTGGAGATCTTTGCCAAAGGAGCTGTCAGGGCTAGAAAAACAAGAGAAAAGGCTTCTTTGGTCACCCAGTCTGCTTTAGTCAGGCTGGCTGGTTCTCACCACGTTTCTTTCTACTTGCAGAACTTAATTTTGTCCAGCAAAAGTGTCAGATGGCTGGGGCTAAAACTTCTGAGACAGAGGAAACAGAATAGATGACAATTGTCAACTCATGGCAAAAGAACCAGCAAACTCTGGCTGTCCAAACCAGACTTCCCACAGGTAGCTACTCCAACCACAAAACAGGAAGGGAAGAGAAGAGGAAGGTGCATCATCTATACACTCACATGTTTACATTTTCCCGGTTGTGCTTTTGCCGGTTACTTGAGAAGTCTAAACAACAGTCCAAGTCTGGCCTGAGGAACATGTCTTTGAGCCAGTCAACGTATTTTTGCAATGCCACCGGGTGCAGGTGTCTGACTACCTTGGAAGAGCTGGGAAACACTGGACTGCCTTGGTTGGTGAGAGTAGAGAAGCCGATGACCACTGCCAGCTGCTTCTCCAGGTCATCACAGCCGCTCAGAAATTCATCTAGATACGCTTCCATGTCTGGACCAAACTTAAATCGCTCTGGAAGCTGAAAAACATGGACAAAAAAGCAAGTCAGGAACCTCACACTGAGTCCGAGTGTCTTTATGAGAACAAATCACTTTACAGATTTGACTGCGGTAAGTAAATTAAGTCACATTTGTCATGAACATTTGTCATAAGGCATAGAGCAGGTCATCAATTTCACCTCATATATGAGCAACCACCATAAGGAACCACAGAAACCTATCATGTACCAGCTTCAACCCTTTAATTTGGACTTTCCCAAACAGCCAAGCTTCAGCAGGCTGGACCACATGCTGGCCAGTGCAGTTGAGCTCCCAGGCTGACCAGCTCTTATTTTGGGGAAAAGCCCATGATGTTTCTCACATCATCTGCCTTAGACTTTCCCTCGATTTGGAAACTCCCCCACATCAATTCCAGTCTCATCTAGCAGCTCTGGAGCCTCCTGATCCACAGTGGGTAGAAAAAATCCCACCTCCTCTCCCTGGTGTCTCAGAAGTGTTGAGGCATCCTGAAAGGAGGGGGAGTTGACATGTTTAACCTAGAAATCATACCCTGAGGTGGTGTTGTTTTGTCCTATTCTCAATCCTGCCACTGATCCATCCACAAGGCATACACCAGGGCACGTCCCATCTCACTGCACATTCCATTTCCTTACGTCTTTTCATAGCCCCCAGTGTTCAATCCTACTCATTTGTTCCAGAAAAAAAACAAAAGCGTAACCAGAGAAACCTCTAAGAGGACAAGCTGCAGCTTCATTCCAAAAATGCAATGCAACTTTAGTAAATTAATAAAACAACTTGTTTGGTGTAGCATCACGATCAATACATTGACCTGACAGGAGCAGAAACAGTAACAAATGTCTAGAGAACACCATTCTTTTAAATAAAGGGGCTATGAATTCCTAATTAACTACAAATCCATCCAATTATAATATAAATACTCTGCAAGAAATCTCACACAAAATACAACTTAGCAAGTTCTTGCTTCCACTGTTGCACAACTTAATACTTGTGCATCAGTATGAAAGCTGGGAGAAAAACTCCACGAGAGGTTGCTGTAATTAAACTAATTACTCACAACAGGGGGTTCATCAATCATCTCTCAACAAAAGCAAATCAAGTACATTGGCTCCCCTGTTGAAAGAAGTGGATTCAGGAAGGTAACTGTCAGTAAATATCAGACTCAAGCTTTGTCTAGTTCCATCTCCAACAACTGGAACCCCATAAGAAGGCACAGGTAACAGTACTTGCTTTCCAAAACAAATAACTGGGGTCAAGGAACAAAACAAACCCACAAAACCAACAACAAATTCAAATAAGATTTTCTCTACTTCCTCATCATCAACAATATTATGGGTTTCTCTTTCCATTTAGTCAACCTTTGTCTTCAGTGGATTTGTATGTTTCAGACAGGAATTAAATTAATTTTGTTGATGCACGTGGAAGAACACAGCCAAATTCACTGTGCAACAAGCATAAAAAGCAAGAAACAGGAAAATAATTAAGTCAGTGGATAAACCCTGGAGAAAGTTGGTCCATACAGGGAGGCACCATGGCAAGTGTTATTTTCAGAGCAAGCACACACATTTATTGTTGCTTTGATACCAGACCAGAAAAAAACTGCAAAGTCCTGTTCCTCCCAAGAAAGGGCAATTATTTTTGGGCCCACATGAGGAGTTCAGGATTACATTACCACAAAAAAAAAACAACAAGCCAAAGCCTTTTTTTATCAGTATTCCCCTTTTATTCTTCTTCCCTTTATTGCAGGACTGTGTTTTCTGGCTTCCCAGGAGGGAAGGAGAAAGAGGAGTTCCAAAAATCCAATTCCCAAATAAAATTCATGCTTAAACCTCAGATGTTCTTATTGAAAAAAGCATTAACACAGAGAAAAGCATGAGCTGTCCCTTTTTGTCTTTGCCTTCAAATGTTCATGTAACACCCAGCACAATGACAGACAAAAAGGAGTTTCTGGACACACAAATCAAAAGGACTGTTAAAGGATGACACATGACATTGCCAATATGCTGAGGGCTCTGCTTCCCCCATCATTAGAACTTTCTCAGCAACATCACTGAAAGCAGGTGGGTCAGTGCTGAACAATTTCAAAACCCTTAATATAAGTCTGAACAAAAATACAGAAATAGGCAATGATGATTAAATACAGTTTATGCTCAGCCCACTGCAACCAGTGGTCATACAACCACCTTACTTTTAGGAAGAGTCCAAGGTCTAAAATTACATAAACTTTTTAATAAAAGACAACGTGAAACTAGAAAAGGGGGTGGAGAAGACTTCTGCTCAGGGTGGGGTCTTTAGCCCTGAGCAGAATTACTTTCAGAAGACCCACCTGAGTCGTTACCATGTGTTCTCCATAGTGCTGCATCACCTTCCCTTTGAGAACCACCTGTAGCTGATCCAGAGATAACAAGGGGAGAGCACTGCCCAGCAACCGGTAGCACATGTAACTGAGTGGAAACAAAGAAAAATTCCCTCAGGTAGAGGCACAGCAGAAAAGCCACACACAAGGGTAAGACAGAGAAGTGGTGGGGCAGGAGACATGGAGCACACAGGAAGGCACGAGTCTAAAATTCATGGATCCTGTGTTCAAAAAATCTTACTGCCCAAAGCACTTCCTCTGACCAGGATAGCTAAGATCTCTCCCCGTAGCAGATCCACTGCTGTCTAGAATCCTCACCAGCAGTTCCTTCCTTGATCCACTTTCTGGATCTCTTCTCCCCAGATATTTATTTCCATGAGCCTAATAAATACATACTTAGGTTTTGACTATGCAAATTTACTTAGCAACTTGCTGATAGCCATAAATACCCTGCAAGAAATCTCACAAAGAATACAACTTAGCAAGTTCCTGCTTCCACTGTTGCACAACTTAATACTTGTGCATCAGTATGAAAGCTGGGAGAAAAACTCCACGAGAGGTTGCTGTAATTAAACTAATTACTCACAACAGGGGGTTCATCAATCATCTCTCAACAAAAGCAAATCAAGTACATTGGCTCCCCTGTTGAAAGAAGTGGATTCAGGAAGGTAACTGTCAGTAAATATCAGACTCAAGCTTTGTCTAGTTCCATCTCCAACAACTGGAACCCCATAAGAAGGCACAGGTAACAGTACTTGCTTTCCAAAACAAATAACTGGGGTCAAGAACTGGAACCCCACAAGAAGCCACAGGTAACAGTATTTGCTTTCCAAAACAAATAACTGGGGTCAAGAAACAAGACTCAACTGCAGTAGATTTAAGACACCTCTATACCCAATGAGATGCATCACCTTTATGTGCTGTCCTAGTTAAGTTTAACCCCAAATTTGTTATATATCACAATTGTGCACCACTTTTATGTGCTGTCCTAGTTAAATTTAACCCCAAATTTGTTATATATCACAATTCTAAGAGAAATCTTACTAACTCCTAGATTTCTCATTAATACCTAAATAAAGGAACAAAACAAACCCACAAAACCAACAACAAATTCAAATAAGATTTTCTCTACTTCCTCATCATCAACAATATTATGGGTTTCTCTTTCCATTTAGTCAACCTTTGTCTTCAGTGGATTTGTATGTTTCAGACAGGAATTAAATTAATTTTGTTGATGCACGTGGAAGAACACAGCCAAATTCACTGTGCAACAAGCATAAAAAGCAAGAAACAGGAAAATAATTAAGTCAGTGGATAAACCCTGGAGAAAGTTGGTCCATACAGGGAGGCACCATGGCAAGTGTTATTTTCAGAGCAAGCACACACATTTATTGTTGCTTTGATACCAGACCAGAAAAAAACTGCAAAGTCCTGTTCCTCCCAAGAAAGGGCAATTATTTTTGGGCCCACATGAGGAGTTCAGGATTACATTACCACAAAAAAAAAACAACAAGCCAAATCCTTTTTTTATCAGTATTCCCCTTTTATTCTTCTTCCCTTTATTGCAGGACTGTGTTTTCTGGCTTCCCAGGAGGGAAGGAGAAAGAGGAGTTCCAAAAATCCAATTCCCAAATAAAATTCATGCTTAAACCTCAGATGTTCTTATTGAAAAAAGCATTAACACAGAGAAAAGCATGAGCTGTCCCTTTTTGTCTTTGCCTTCAAATGTTCATGTAACACCCAGCACAATGACAGACAAAAAGGAGTTTCTGGACACACAAATCAAAAGGACTGTTAAAGGATGACACATGACATTGCCAATATGCTGAGGGCTCTGCTTCCCCCATCATTAGAACTTTCTCAGCAACATCACTGAAAGCAGGTGGGTCAGTGCTGAACAATTTCAAAACCCTTAATATAAGTCTGAACAAAAATACAGAAATAGGCAATGATGATTAAATACAGTTTATGCTCAGCCCACTGCAACCAGTGGTCATACAACCACCTTACTTTTAGGAAGAGTCCAAGGTCTAAAATTACATAAACTTTTTAATAAAAGACAACGTGAAACTAGAAAAGGGGGTGGAGAAGACTTCTGCTCAGGGTGGGGTCTTTAGCCCTGAGCAGAATTACTTTCAGAAGACCCACCTGAGTCGTTACCATGTGTTCTCCATAGTGCTGCATCACCTTCCCTTTGAGAACCACCTGTAGCTGATCCAGAGATAACAAGGGGAGAGCACTGCCCAGCAACCGGTAGCACATGTAACTGAGTGGAAACAAAGAAAAATTCCCTCAGGTAGAGGCACAGCAGAAAAGCCACACACAAGGGTAAGACAGAGAAGTGGTGGGGCAGGAGACATGGAGCACACAGGAAGGCACGAGTCTAAAATTCATGGATCCTGTGTTCAAAAAATCTTACTGCCAAAGCACTTCCTCTGACCAGGATAGCTGCTAAGATCTCTCCCCATAGCAGATCCGCTGCTGTCTAGAATCCTCACCAGCAGTTCCTTCCTTGATCCACTTTCTGGATCTCTTCTCCCCAGATATTTATGTCCATGAGCCTAATAAGAACTTACGTAGGTTTTGACTATGCAAATTTACTTAGTTTTGGCAGCAACTTGCTATCAAATTTAATCAGAATTGCCCCATGAGCTCAGGAGTTATTAGATGGACAGCACCAGCCTCGTTTCTGCAGAAAATCAGGCTAAAAAAGCAACACTGTTGAGCACACAAAGGGTATTTTCAGACTTAACCAAGCCAAGTAGATTTAAGACACCTCTATACCCAATGAGATGCATCACCTTTATGTGCTGTCCTAGTTAAGTTTAACCCCAAATTTGTTATATATCACAATTCTAAGAGAAATCTTACTAACTCCTAGATTTAGGATCCCACTAGTTTCTCATTAATACCTAAACAACCAAAAGCAAGAGTTCTTACATTGTTCATGAGAAACCATATGCTCCATCCTACCCCAGGGCAGGAGCTTCTGGAGACTGGGACAAAAAATAAAAGGATAATATGGAAAACAACAAATAAAAGGATAATATGGAAAACAACAAACCACATATGTTAAGACAAACCTTGTAGGTCCTGATTTCTCCTTCAGTAGCCCATCCTCTATACCTTCTTTCCAGAACAGTTCAAAGGCACCTTCTTTCAGTGAAACTTGTAGCAAATCAAATGCTACACTGGCATTATTTTCAGAGCAAGCACGCACCTCTGTTGCTGCTTTGATACCAGACCAGAAAAAAAACCTGCAAAGTCCTATTCCTCCCAAGAGAGGGCAATGATTTTTGGGCCCACAGGAGGAGTTCAGGATTACATTACCACAAAAAAAAAAAAAACAAGCCAAAGCCTTTTTTTATCAGTATTCCCCTTTTATTCTTCTTCCCTTTATTGCAGGACTGTGTTTTCTGGCTTCCCAGGAGGGAAGGAGAAAGAGGAGTTCCAAAAATCCAATTCCCAAATAAAATTCATGCTTAAACCTCAGATGTTCTTATTGAAAAAAGCATTAACACAGAGAAAAGCATGAGCTGTCCCTTTTTGTCTTTGCCTTCAAATGTTCATGTAACACCCAGCACAATGACAGACAAAAAGGAGTTTCTGGACACACAAATCAAAAGGACTGTTAAAGGATGACACATGACATTGCCAATATGCTGAGGGCTCTGCTTCCCCCATCGTTAGAACTTTCTCAGCAACATCACTGAAAGCAGGTGGGTCAGTGCTGAACAATTTCAAAACCCTTAATATAAGTCTGAACAAAAATACAGAAATAGGCAATGATGATTAAATACAGTTTATGCTCAGCCCACTGCAACCAGTGGTCATACAACCACCTTACTTTTAGGAAGAGTCCAAGGTCTAAAATTACATAAACTTTTTAATAAAAGACAACGTGAAACTAGAAAAGGGGGTGGAGAAGACTTCTGCTCAGGGTGGGGTCTTTAGCCCTGAGCAGAATTACTTTCAGAAGACCCACCTGAGTCGTTACCATGTGTTCTCCATAGTGCTGCATCACCTTCCCTTTGAGAACCACCTGTAGCTGATCCAGAGATAACAAGGGGAGAGCACTGCCCAGCAACCGGTAGCACATGTAACTGAGTGGAAACAAAGAAAATTCCCTCAGGTAGAGGCACAGCAGAAAAGCCACACGCAAGGGTAAGACAGAGAAGAAGTGGTGGGGCAGGAGACACGGAGCACACAGGAAGGCACGAGTCTAAAATTCATGGATCCTGTGTTCAAAAAATCTTACTGCCCAAAGCACTTCCTCTGACCAGGATAGCTAAGATCTCTCCCCGTAGCAGATCCACTGCTGTCTAGAATCCTCACCAGCAGTTCCTTCCTTGATCCACTTTCTGGATCTCTTCTCCCCAGATATTTATTTCCATGAGCCTAATAAATACATACTTAGGTTTTGACTATGCAAATTTACTTAGCAACTTGCTGATAGCAGCAACTTGCTATCAAATTTAATCAGAATTGCCCCATGAGCTCAGGAGTTATTAGACAGACAGCACCAGCCTCGTTTCTGCAGGAAATCAGGCTAAAAAAGCAACACTGTTGAGCATACAAAGGGTATTTTCAGACTTAACCAAGCCAAGTAAAACAAGACTCAACTGCAGTAGATTTAAGACACCTCTATACCCAATGAGGTGCACCACTTTTATGTGCTGTCCTAGTTAAATTTAACCCCAAATTTGTTATATATCACAATTCTAAGAGAAATCTTACTAACTCCTAGATTTCTCATTAATACCTAAATAACCAAAAGCAAGAGTTCTTACATTGTTCATGAGAAACCATGTGCTCCATCCTACCCCAGGGCAGGAGCTTCTGGAGACTGGGACAAGAAATAAAAGGATAATATGGAAAACAACAAACCACTTCAGACAAACCTCGTAGGTCCTGATTTCTCCTTCAATAGCCCATCCTCTACACCTTCTTTCCAGAACAGTTCAAAGGCACCTTCTTTCAGTGAAACTTGTAGCAAATCAAATGCTACACTGGGCAACTTCTTGTCCTTCTTCTCAGATTTGGCAACGCTTTGCAGAAGCTCTACAAGTCTAGAAGAAGAAAGAAAATAATGCGAGAGATCTCAGAGGAAGGGGACTGCTGAAGGCCAAGTTCATCCTGCTGAAGGACACAGAACATCTCCTGAGCACTGCAGGCTGCGCCTCTTGGGAGAAATGAGAGTGCTATAATTTGGGAACCTGCATAACTGTTAGCACCTAACCCTTAACAGCACCTGCAGATGCAAATACAGAGAGGTATCAGAATGAAAGCCACATTTCTTTCAAAAAACAACAAGCCAAAGCCTTTTTTTATCAGTATTCCCCTTTTATTCTTCTTCCCTTTATTGCAGGACTGTGTTTTCTGGCTTCCCAGGAGGGAAGGAGAAAGAGGAGTTCCAAAAATCCAATTCCCAAATAAAATTCATGCTTAAACCTCAGATGTTCTTATTGAAAAAAGCATTAACACAGAGAAAAGCATGAGCTGTCCCTTTTTGTCTTTGCCTTCAAATGTTCATGTAACACCCAGCACAATGACAGACAAAAAGGAGTTTCTGGACACACAAATCAAAAGGACTGTTAAAGGATGACACATGACATTGCCAATATGCTGAGGGCTCTGCTTCCCCCATCGTTAGAACTTTCTCAGCAACATCACTGAAAGCAGGTGGGTCAGTGCTGAACAATTTCAAAACCCTTAATATAAGTCTGAACAAAAATACAGAAATAGGCAATGATGATTAAATACAGTTTATGCTCAGCCCACTGCAACCAGTGGTCATACAACCACCTTACTTTTAGGAAGAGTCCAAGGTCTAAAATTACATAAACTTTTTAATAAAAGACAACGTGAAACTAGAAAAGGGGGTGGAGAAGACTTCTGCTCAGGGTGGGGTCTTTAGCCCTGAGCAGAATTACTTTCAGAAGACCCACCTGAGTCGTTACCATGTGTTCTCCATAGTGCTGCATCACCTTCCCTTTGAGAACCACCTGTAGCTGATCCAGAGATAACAAGGGGAGAGCACTGCCCAGCAACCGGTAGCACATGTAACTGAGTGGAAACAAAGAAAATTCCCTCAGGTAGAGGCACAGCAGAAAAGCCACACGCAAGGGTAAGACAGAGAAGAAGTGGTGGGGCAGGAGACACGGAGCACACAGGAAGGCACGAGTCTAAAATTCATGGATCCTGTGTTCAAAAAATCTTACTGCCCAAAGCACTTCCTCTGACCAGGATAGCTAAGATCTCTCCCCGTAGCAGATCCACTGCTGTCTAGAATCCTCACCAGCAGTTCCTTCCTTGATCCACTTTCTGGATCTCTTCTCCCCAGATATTTATTTCCATGAGCCTAATAAATACATACTTAGGTTTTGACTATGCAAATTTACTTAGCAACTTGCTGATAGCAGCAACTTGCTATCAAATTTAATCAGAATAAAGCACTTCCTCTGACCAGGATAGCTGCTAAGATCTCTCCCCATAGCAGATCCGCTGCTGTCTAGAATCCTCACCAGCAGTTCCTTCCTTGATCCACTTTCTGGATCTCTTCTCCCCAGATATTTATTTCCATGAGCCTAATAAATACATACTTAGGTTTTGACTATGCAAATTTACTTAGCAACTTGCTGATAGCAGCAACTTGCTATCAAATTTAATCAGAATTGCCCCATGAGCTCAGGAGTTATTAGACAGACAGCACCAGCCTCGTTTCTGCAGGAAATCAGGCTAAAAAAGCAACACTGTTGAGCATACAAAGGGTATTTTCAGACTTAACCAAGCCAAGTAAAACAAGACTCAACTGCAGTAGATTTAAGACACCTCTATACCCAATGAGGTGCACCACTTTTATGTGCTGTCCTAGTTAAATTTAACCCCAAATTTGTTATATATCACAATTCTAAGAGAAATCTTACTAACTCCTAGATTTCTCATTAATACCTAAATAACCAAAAGCAAGAGTTCTTACATTGTTCATGAGAAACCATGTGCTCCATCCTACCCCAGGGCAGGAGCTTCTGGAGACTGGGACAAGAAATAAAAGGATAATATGGAAAACAACAAACCACTTCAGACAAACCTCGTAGGTCCTGATTTCTCCTTCAATAGCCCATCCTCTACACCTTCTTTCCAGAACAGTTCAAAGGCACCTTCTTTCAGTGAAACTTGTAGCAAATCAAATGCTACACTGGGCAACTTCTTGTCCTTCTTCTCAGATTTGGCAACGCTTTGCAGAAGCTCTACAAGTCTAGAAGAAGAAAGAAAATAATGCGAGAGATCTCAGAGGAAGGGGACTGCTGAAGGCCAAGTTCATCCTGCTGAAGGACACAGAACATCTCCTGAGCACTGCAGGCTGCGCCTCTTGGGAGAAATGAGAGTGCTATAATTTGGGAACCTGCATAACTGTTAGCACCTAACCCTTAACAGCACCTGCAGATGCAAATACAGAGAGGTATCAGAATGAAAGCCACATTTCTTTCACTGCTAGCCAAGAGACCAAGAACGTTGCATTTAGCGCCCCTTATTTAAGAACTTACCTGGGGATATTTTCCTCATTTACAACAGTAGATGAGCCAAACAGCTTCTTCAGATTTCGAGGTTTCAGAACACCGGGGAACTTCTGCATGCCCACGAGCAAAAGGTGCAGGTTGTCTGGAGATGTGAAGGCTGAAGCGAGGTCACTTTGCAAGATGCCAAACAGAACCTCCTCAAACACAGTTTCAGGAACCTAGACAGGAATGAAGGTGAGAGCATACGAGAAACATCTGAGGATGTTTTAGTAACTTGCTGTGTAATGTATTAAAATATCTGCATTGTCAGGCATTTTAGTAAAAGTTTGCAGTGTTCTTGAAACTTTAGATATAGTCTTTACGGCAAAAATAAATAATGGATGTGTCCAGTACTGCCATACAGTCCCCAGGTGTAGTAGAATGATGTTGTCATCAGACAGCAATTCTGGTCAACCTACTCCAGCTGTAGTTGTTCTCTTGCTGTCTGACTGCTCCTGTCTGTATAACCCTTCAGCCCAGGGAGGAAGAAACACTCTTGTGCTTTTAATTACATTCCCCAAAAATAAGTTACTTGTTTCAATAGGATTTGCTGGGAAACAACCAGATCAACACTTTCATCAATAAGAAACGCACCAAAACTGCTTTAATTTGTATTTTTTAAAGACTGGATTCAAAATACATTTAAACCTAGCATCAAGGCTAAATGACCCAGAACACTTTCATATAAAACATTATTTAATTTTGATTCAGTGCTGTTAGTCTTCACGTCTACAAACAATATCCACCAAAAAAAAAGGAAATAAACGAACTCTCTTCCTTACTACACACTCAAGAGTTCCTTTCCACCACGTCCCTACACCCTTTCAACCCCAACAACCCAAAATTCAACCTTAGGTCCAGGCTCAGAGCTCCCTACATCCTTTCAACCCCAACAACTCAAAATTCAACCTTAGGTCCAGGCTCAGAGCATAAAAAAGAACATTTGCTGTCCAGAGCCTTCAGCATACTTCTATCCCAAAGAGCAAAGAGTCTAATGTACCACCCAAGTAAGTCAACTGGGAAAAAAACAGACTGGGTTTATCCGTGATAAAATCAGCTTAAGTTAAACCAGAGCATTCTTCCCTGAATAAAAGCATCTGCCCACAGATAATATAGAAAACAGCTTCCACAGTTGAAACTCAACTCTTCCACATACACCCCCTTTTAACTATGAACAAACTAAGGAAAAAGCAGTCTCCAAAGCAAAGTCCTCCCTCCTCCCACCCACCATGTACTGTGGCCATACCTCAGAGATGATGTCAATGAGAGTTTTGCGAGGGAGATCTCTGAGGTGTGTTTGGTGATGTACCAGCTGCTGCAGAAGCTGGATGCTCTCCAACAGAGCCTTCTGGTCCTAGAAAGGAAAGATAAGCCAAAAACAGAGGACATATATCAAAGATTAAGCTGGAGGCTCAGGTAATAATCCACTCTTGAGACCCTTAAGTCTACTTGTAGTAAGAAATCTACACAATTCCTTCCTGAGAGGCCACTCAGCTTTCCCCAAAACAGCGTTCTCTGGATATATATGACAAGAGATCCCTTCCTTCCAGGAGAGGTAGGAACCCCCTGTACTATCTGACACAGTTCCTATGTTCTAAACAGGGAAGGCACAAAAAGCCTAGGGATAATGCAAAAGAAATGAACCAAACTTGATGCTTCAAGTGCCATCTCATCCACTAGCCTTTCTCTCTAGATCCTCTCTTCACTTCAGACAGCCCTAGAACCAGTAATGACAAACAACATAACAATGGTAATGTTACCTTGATAAGCCGGCCAGATTGAAACAGAGCCATAACTCCAAAAAAGTTTCCAAAAGCAGCATTTTTCACAAGTTTCTGAAAAGGGAGAAAAAAAAAAAAGACTGTTAAAAATCCACCCCACCAAGCAGTTAGATTTCATTTTCAGCTATAGCTCAGTGGAACAAGATTGTTGGAAGATCTAGTCCTGAACACCCTGACTTATGAAGATAACACACTGAAAAGCAACCCCCTGCATGGTGTTTAAGAACTATCCTGGATTATCTTTCTGTCACACAAACGAATCTCAGCTAAAACAGGGCCAGATGACAATGTCATCAACTTCCAGTTTTTACAAACATCTCCATTATTTCATTATGGTCATTTGCCTTAGCCAGAAACCCAAAACTATACTATACAGACACCAATCCTTCAAAGAAGAGAGAAAGGTTTATTTAAACTAGCTATCACTGCTATAAGCCGACTCACCTTTTTCCCCTTTTCCAGACTGTGTCTTTCTTTTATCTGTTCCAGGACACTGCACAATGGGATTTCCTCAAAAGCCTGTAAAACCTGAGGAGATGGATGGAATAGCTCAGTTTGCGGTTCTTCCATTTTATGAAGTTTTATCGAGTTCAGCCAAAAGAGAGCTGAACAGTTGTTCAGCATAGCAGCAGATGTGCTGCTTTATTAGGCCAGAATAGAGACAACTAGAGCAGTAGATGTGTCAGAATAGGAACTAGAGTAGACATAAATATACCTGCTGGCACTCCTTTTTTTTTTTGTTTTAACCCATATATAGCTTAGCAGGTTTATTAATGAGAACATTTTGCTGCAAATGCACAACCCTATAACAGAAGCAATGAAACTTCATCAGGCAAAGCCTGATATAAGTGGGAAGAATACAGGCTTTTCTGCATTATCAGCTTCTGAGCTGATATGAGGTCAGATCCCACTGGTGATGCCAATTGCTGGGACTCTTTGCTGTGTTACAGACTCAAACAGCAGAGAGACAAAAAAACCCCCAAACTTTGAAGTGTACATTAAAGGGTTGTCTTTCTGATCTCCCACAAAAACAGCCCAACACCAGGAGAAAGTCAATTTTAAGAAGTCACAACAGCTCTAAATGCAGTATATTTGAAAATGCGGTCAAAGTTTGCAAATTAAGGACAGTTCTTGAAGCAGGACTGAGCAATTCTGTGCTGCAATTCTGCAGCACAAGCGTGATATTGGTAGAGCTTACATCTTTGTAAGTGCTTCTAAAAGAAACTAGCACCATTTAAAACTGCACAGCTTTCCTATGCTCACTGCAAGAGCCTTCTCTGCCACCTGCATGCAGAAGCTGCCAGGGAAGCTGCAGGAGCCTTCCAGCCTCCTTAAAAGCAGCAAAGCAGGACGCCAGGAGCTGACAGGGGTTGGTGAGGGGCCGCAGAGCGCTCTGCTCCCCTCTGGGAAATACTGACCTGCGCCAGGGCCAAGCTGAAGCCAGGGCGGGCGGCCTGCCGGGTGGCTCCCAGTCCTTCCACCAGACGCTTGAGAGCGTACTTCAGCTCATCGTCCTGAAAAACAGACCTCCAGCTCTAGCGGTGCCCATGCTCCTCCGAAACCCGCGGGGCTGCCGGGCTCCCCCCACAATGGCAAGCCCTGCCGTGCCCCTGTCCCAACCCGCAGCCCCTCCGGCCGCCCCGGCCCCATCCCACCTCACCTTCCTGCCCTCCCGCAAGTGCCGCAGGAGGTTCTCGGTGGCCGCCAGCCGCACCTCCCGCTCCGGGCTGGCGATGTCCCAAAAAAAGTCGAGGAAGACGCGGCCCTGCCGCAGCACTCCGTGGGGGTCGGCCACCACACCGGCGCCCGTACCCTCCATCTCCGCCATGGCGCCACACGTGGGCTGCCGCCGTCCGCCGCCCGGCCCGCCTCTTCCGGGGCAGCGGGGCCCGCTCGGGGGCGGTCTCGCCAACCCCGGCAGATTGCGGTCTCCTCCGTCCCCTCAGCCCCGCGCGTTCTCCGCCACGCCACGGGCCTGTCAGCCCCGCGGTTTCTCCTCAGCGCCATGGCGTCTTCTCAGCCCCGTGGTCCCTTCAGGGTCGCGGCTTCTCAGCGCCATGGCTTCCCCTCAGCTCTGTGATCCCTTCAGGGTCACGGTTTCTCCTCAGCACCATGGCTTCCCTTCAGCCCCGTGGTCCCTTCAGGATCGTGGCTTCTCGGTGCCGCAGCTTCTCCTCAGCGCCATGGTGTCCCCTCAGCCCCATGGTCCCTTCAGGGTCGCGGCTTCTCCTCAGCGCTGTGGCCTCCCCTGTCCCCTCAGCCCCGCAATTTCTCCTCAGGGCCGTGGCTTCTCCTCCAGCCCTGTGCTCCCTCAGGGCCTCAGCTTCTCAGCCTCGGGCTCTCCTCAGCACCATGACTTCTCCTCAGCCCCACGCTCCCCTCAGTGCCTGGCTCTTTCAGCACTGCAGCTTCTCAGCCCCACGGCTTCTCCTCAGCCCCACGGCTTCTCCTCAGTGTCATTGGCTTCTCCTCAGCCTCGTGCTTCCTCAGGGTCATAGCTTCTCAGTGCCACAGGCCTGTCACCATCACCAGGCTGTGGCCTCCCTTGTCCCCTCAGCCCCATGATTTCTCCTCAGCCTCACATCCTTTGGCGCTGTGGCTGCCCCTCAGTGCCATGGCTTCTCCTCGGGGCCATGCTCCCTCAGCGCCGTGGCTTCTCCTCATCCCCACACTCCCTCAGGATGGAGGCTTCTCATCAGTGCCATGGTTTCTCATCAGCCCATGCTCCCTTGGTGCCATGGCTTCTCCTCAGCACCATGGCTTCCCCTGAGACCCGCACTCCCTCAGCACCATGGCTTCTCCTTATCCCCACGGTCCCTCAGGATGGCGGCTTCTCATCAGTGCCACAGTTTCTCATCAGCCCTGCACTCCCCTCAGGAAGCCTCAGTGCCATGGCTTCTCCTCAGCGCTGTGCTCCCTCAGGGCTGCAGCTTCTCCTCAGCCCCAGGCACCCCTCATCAGCCCGGGCTCTCCTCATCCCAGCGGCTTCTCCTCAGCCCAGTGCTCCCTCAGTGCCATATTCCTGTCCCCGTCACCCGTGCTCCAGCCGGGGGGGGTCACAGGGACACTGAGGTGCATTGGCACAACTGGTTGTCACATGAGAATCTGTACATCTTGCAGTTTTATTATAAAGCCTGAAATAAATGGCCTAGAAAAAGGTAATAAATCAGCTCCACAAATCGGCCTGTTGTCTTTATTTACAACAAAATACAGCGTTATTCTCCGGCGGTCACGCAAAGACTGTGCCCGTGTGCTGCCTGCCTCCCCAGCTCCTCTCCCGCCAGCCGCAGGAGCGCAGCGAACAAGCATAACGCCCGCAGCACCAGCCACCTCTGCCTCTCATCCTACCCGCAGCGACCCCAAGGCGATCTGGGGACAGAGACGAACGCACCGGGCCGGCTACAGCACGCTTCAAGCCAGAGGCCTCGGCTCCTGCCACCAATAACCGCCCGGCCCGACCCCGCAGCCCGTACCGGGGGCTGGCCCAGCCCGGCCCGGCCGGCGACTGTGACGGTGGCGGGGGAGCGCCCAGACGCTGGGCCTTCCCGACAGGCAGTAGCGCGGACAGCCCCGGCGGGGCGTGAAGCTGGAGACAGGCACCGCCAGGGGCAGCCCTGGCCCGGGCTCCGCCGTATATAAGCGGCGCGGGGTCCTGCGGGCGCGGTCCTGTCACGCTCGCACGGGGAGGAGGCTGAGGTGGCGATGGCGGATTTTGATCCTTACGACGATCGGGCCTACAGCAGCTTCGGCGGCGGCCGGGGGTGAGCGCGGCGCTGCGGGCTGCACCGGGACATGGGGAGCGCTAAGGGCTCCCCCCGGAGCGGGAAGGGAAGGAGGGAGTGGCGGCCCGAGCCCCCCCGGCCGGGCGAGGAGGGGGCGCGGCCGCGCAGGGCCTAGCCTGCCCCTTTCCCTGTGGAGATGGCGGGCGGGCATGGCGGGGGGGCGGGCGCAGAGGGGGACGCGGGGACGCTGCCTCTAGGAGCCTTTCGGGCCCGCCGTGCCTCGCCGCCTCCCTTTCTCTAGGGGACGGGGGTTAGGCCGGCGGGGCGCGTTTCCCTCCGGCCGCGGTGGGCACGCTTTGTGAGGCGAGGAGGAGGAAATTGTGGTGTCCCGGGAGAGGGAAGCGGCCGGCCCCTGGCTACGCGGGGCGAGTGCCGCAAGGTTTAGGGCCTGGAGGCTTGGGAGCGTCGGGAAGGGGCGGGAGGAGAAGGAGGGTGTCGCTGTGTTCCCGCCGGCCCGGAGGCGACTGGAGGGGGGGGGAGATTTAGGGAGGTGCTGGGCCAGCGCCAAGGTAGGCCGTGAGGAGCTCCTGCAGGGACAGATCGGGGGATGGGAGGAGGGAGCTTCCTGTGTAAGACTGTAGGGAAGCGAGAAGCCCCTGTTCGGGCGGGTCGAGCTCGGCACGGCGAGGTGCCCCTGGGAGCGGGCAGCATTGTGATGCCTGCGGCGGGGAGTGGGCGGGAGGGCTTTGTGGTGCCTCTGGCCGGGGAAGGCTGTGAGGCGCCCTCCTGCCTTATCCGCGGCTCCGGGTGCTGACTCCAAATCCCTGATCCTTAGGAATAAGGCTTGTCTCTCTCTCTTTGCTGGAGAGTACATATGGGGGAGGAGCTTCAAAAACAATAACCAGCAATTATGAAGTTTGTCTTGAATCAGGTTAGGAGGATGCAGTTAGCAATTGGTTTTTTTGAGGGCTAGTGCCATACAAATTGTTGAGTGTGCTAAAATAAAATAGTAGGCATAAATCTATAAAATAAACTGTCTTTGTGAATAAATCTTAAGGAGTGTAACAAGAACTTACGGTTCTGTTATTTTTTAGAATTCTGTAACAAATAACCTTGACAGCAGCCTGAAGTAGCACTTGACACACATAATAAATTCAGATGTTACTATTCAGTCTGCCCTAGTCAATGTAGGCCCTTTCTATGAAGTAACAAAATTAAAGTTAAAATGTTACTTTCATATTCAGATTTCTTTAGCAGAGTACTTAAAGTTTCTCTCAGGCAAGATGCGTATCCTTGTTTTGGTGAAGTAAAGGCATCTTGCTGATTAGTAGATGCCTTTGCAGGTGACAAAATATACTTCTTCTGAATTAGCTGTAGTTTTAGCCATCAGATGCTACTATTAGAGTGCAATTCCTAGTTGCATTTATCACCATTACTAGTATGTTATTAACAGCTAATTCACAATTCCAGACCTTAACAGGTCTTTGCTTTGTATGAAGTCTTGTAATATATGTAGTGTAATGAAAACATCACTGTTCCTCTTGAAGGTTCTGATTAAAGGATCTCATGTTAACTTAAGAGTGACTCCTCCTCATTTTTTAGGTTCTCCAGGACTGTAAAAATAGCGTAAACCCAGTTAAGATCTAATAGTTTTTGTGGAAGTTGCATTTTGCATAACCTTTGGTCTGCATAGAAAGTGAGCATAGGATTTCAGTGTGATAGAAGGAAAACAGTAGTGCCCCACCAGTTCTAACATATATGTTATATATATTCATATATATCTTTCTCATACACTTCAGAATTATGGTGGAAGAGCAACAGAATATGACCATAGTGTGACAAGACAGGGGATTTTGCTAGTGTACTAGTAATGTGCTGATAAAGAGCTGAAGCATAATACTAGGGTATGCAGAAGTCACTTTATTCCAGATGCAAAGCATGCTGCTCACCTCTAATAACAGAAGGCTTACTAGAAAAGCCTTTTGGTAAGTGTTTTGGTGCCCAAAACTTGACACAAAAAAACCCCCTATGCTTAAACATATGGAGGCCTGGCTAAAACTCTCTAAACATCTGTAGAGCTTCTGAAAGTTGAAGAAGACGGAGTATTTATCACTCCTGACTAATTGGTAGGCTGTTTATTTGGGTGTGGCTTTATGCACTGGGCTTAATGCTGGGCACTTTACTCAAAGGTTAAGATTAATCTGCTGAAGGGCTGTATAAGTGAAAATGGAGAGTTAGTCCTTATTCTTCTGGCATTTTGGATCCTGTGTCTTACCAATTTAGTGTTAATAAATGTCTCCTCATTTTTAGACTTGGGTAAGCTTTTTGTTGTGGACATCTAATGCTTACTTTTAGAGATGTACTGGATTGCTTGAATAAATTGGGTATATATTTAAGAGTTGTCATCTTGGAGAGTTTCAGCAAAACTTGCATCCTGCTGAGCCTTGTGTTGCCTCTGGTAAAGCACTAATGTTGGAGTCCAGTTGGGCTGTTGTCTCTGTGCTGTGCAAAAAGATAAATACTGAGCTATTGTTTTAATCCTTAGTGAAAGGCTATTAAATTCAAATATTGACTTTCAAAATATTCATTGTTTTTAAACTTTTGACAGATCTTGTTTTCTGGAGAGAGCAACTTAACCTTCTAAAAGAATAACTTCAAAATGATAGATTGTTGTTTTTTCACCCCAATATAGCATTATGATGTCATTTAATTGAGTCCACCAAAAAGCAAGTCTAACGATAGGGGGGTTTGCATCTGCATTTGCTAGAACCAAGTTTCCTCTTTACTTTTCTGCTTTGGCTTTCTGCAAAAGAAATCAAATAATTGTTTCAGATTCCCACATTAAGATGACATAATTATTACCTAATGAGCAAAAGTTACACTGAGTGGGAAACACAGATATCCATTTAACACTTTGGTGTGACCCGGTTCACGTATTTCAGAGATGTTTTTAATTATAGTTGACTTTTGTCCTATTTTGTTACAAATGAGAGCATCATCTTTCAATCTCATTGTTTGGTTGCTGAAGTCAGCCTTTTTATTTATTCCCCCTCACACACTGTTGCAGTGTTGAAAAACTGTAGGGAAGTTTAGAAACATTTCTTTTTGTGTTGCTATACCTAGATTCTGTAGGAGACTTAGTTTGGAACCTGGTTATTGGCCTTTCCTGTTATTCAAATGGAAGATAAAATACTAAATATATAGCTATATATTTGATAACTGAGGCCTTAATGGATCAAATTCAAAAATAATCCTTCATTTTCTGCCTTCGTATCAGTAGGGATTGCACAATAGGGCATGGATTTCCACACAGGCACTGTGTGAAGTTCTTGTGTGCTGTGATAGAAACTAGGTTTGTCTGTAGAGCAAAAAATTCTTCTGGGAATTGCTAACTTGAGGGTGTGGTTTCAGAAGCAGCTCAAATTGATCTGAGTGGAGGTTGCTGTTGAAAGCTGTAGTGCAGGCCCTTGTTTTCATTTTCCTTCCTGTGTTGGCATGAGTGTTCTTTGCAGTTGTCCAGATCACCTTGTTGATCTGGCTGAGAATACAACTTCAGGGTGAGTTTCTAGGTGAATCAGCTTACTGAGCTGGATGACTGGCAGCCCAAAAAAACTGGGTGAGGATGTGTAGAAGGAGAGAATGCTCCTTTTAAATGCAGCTGAAGTAATTTTTATGTTCTATAAGAACATAAAAACTAAGATTTTTTGGCTGCAAATTAAATATTATGGTATTTTAGTAGCTGTTTGTAAGACCATAGGTGAGAATTAGGGACAAAGGCATGGAACTGATTCTACATATTATGGAATTCTATAGAAGAGCAACTCGGCTTTCTTGGAGTTCCTCCTTAAAACTTAGTCTTGTTACTAAAGCTGATTCTGCTATGCATACAGAGCACCCAACTATAGCAGCTGTAGTTCTCCACTATGTTTTTTACTCTGCCTTGTTAATGAGACAAAGGCATATGAGGAATATTGTCAAAAAATGCTAAAATACAAACCTGGGTGGACACTAATTAAAGATATGTAGGTTGTGATTCTAGTACATTTAGCAGCATGCTGATATAGTGTGTTGATGACAAATGACTCCTGCATGGAGCTGCTGCCATAAAAAGGCACAAATGACAGGCTTACCTAGGAAGAGTTAAGGAATCCTATTCAAGATTTCTGCATTATCTGGTTCATAAGTAATAAAATATTTATCCTGGAATGAAAAAAAAGAAAGGCAGACAAGTATATTGCTTGCCCGATGGATTTTTCTGGCTGTGTGTAGCCAGCCAGAATAAAAAGAAATAACAAAATGATTTGACCTTCTGTATTTTAGGTAGGACTCTGCAGAAATCTAATTAGTCCGTGTCACACTAGCAAATCCTGGTGTGGTACAGTTTGTTCCACCATGCTTTTAAATGCCTCTGGGAAACAGCAGACATGAACAAAGCCCGGTGAAATTAAGATGTTGAAGAGAACATGGGCAGAGTATTAGCTGGGTGTCTCAGGTGAAAGTCAGAGATTGTTTAGGTGGGGAAAATGGTGTTGTGACAGTGGCATCCTGGAGCCTAGAAGTCCAGGAGTTATAATTTAAGGTTGCCTTGTGCCCACAGTACATATCTTGCTCTCTGTAAAGGAGATCAAAATTAGCTTTAGAAGATTAGGCTCCACAGGAAATTAACACAGATGTGTTACATCAATACAGTAAAGAATTTAGCTGGTACAGTCTAGTTTATCAGCAACTGATGTCAATAGCCTTAACTGAGACTGAGAGGAAAGATAGGAAAAGACAAACTCATTTACCTCAGCCTGTAATTCATGAGACACAAAGGAAGAAGTGAACATCCAAACAGCACTGAAATTGGTTTCTCTGCCTTAGAACACCTTGCTTAACCAAGTTTTTTATTACGTGTTCAACTCAAAGCATTCCAGTCCGGATATCTGACAGTTATGTCAAGAAATTAAGGTAGAAGATGTTTTTGTTGAGATAAATGCTGCTGAAATAATTTAGATGACCGTGGAGTGGATGCTGATAATATACTATTTAGTTAAAAGCATTGGATCCAGCTTAATTTCAGGATAAGCTGACAAGTATTTCTTCATTGCTATGTATCAATCTTAAAATCTGCTCTAGGATGTGTATTTCAAGAAGTAATGTTTTTGAGTAGGAGACAGTAGAGATCATCTTATGTTGCTTTTTGTAATGGATTGTGGGATGAGAAAGAAACTCATTCATCACTTTGTCGCTGAGTTCAACTGTAATGTATTTATACATATTGTTCATTTGTTTTCCCACTGAAATACTGCATCAGGTAATACTAGAAAGGAGTTGGTCAATATTGGAGGTGGCAGGTACAGGTAAAGGGATAGGAAGAACTATCCAAAGGTGTGGAAAAGTCGATGTCCAAGAAGTCAAAGAGCACCTGGGCAGTGCTGTGTACTCTGTTACTGGCTGTGTTGGGAGTCCAGTTCCAGAGACAGTGTCCTTTTGTCCAACAGGTCTCGTGGGGGTGGCCTTGGTTCGCGCAAACAGAAAGAGCTGCCGACAGAACCCCCCTTCACAGCCTATGTGGGAAACCTACCCTTCAACACCGTTCAAGGAGACATAGATGCCATCTTCAAGGATCTCAGCGTAAGGAGTGTACGACTAGTCAGAGACAAGGAAACAGACAAATTTAAAGGTGAGTGTTCAGAGTTGTTCTGGCTAACTAATAGGAGAAAATTAGGGACTTCTAGTGTCACTTTAATAGGGGATTTCAGTTGCTACTCTAAAGTGCAGTTAGTTTGTTGACATGTGTTTGGTTTTTATGTTGACTTATGCAGGTTTCTCATTCACTAACAAGTAAACATCTTCTTTGAATGAGATTCACTGTTAGTTCCATCATCTTAAGATACAAACTAACCTGAGTGACAAGAGTCAATATTTGCCCTACCATAAAAGCACTTTCTCAAACCTTGTTTGTTTTGTATGAATTAGTACAAAGCTGAAGTGTCTGACCCACTTAAGATTCATGTTAGGTATTGAGTACTTAAACAATCTTCCTTTAGTTTAGAGGACTCTTTTTGCTTCAACCCTTGTCTTTTTTTAATAGATGGGAAAGAGCAAGTAGATAAGCCATTCAGATAATTGTTTTAGAGGATGCAAATCTAATTTCCATTGGAATTGGCCAGTGGAAAGGTAGTATATTTGTAAGTTGCTTCTGGGAAAAAGGCTTAATTCGGATGACAGAGGGTCTTAGAAAAGGAATAGATTTACTAAAAGATGCGATGACACAATCAGATGTGATGACACAAAAATCAAGTACCTCAAGCAGGTACTTGAGTTTCTTGTTTAAGAATACTAGTAACCATAAGTCAATATTCAGCTAAATAACTGTCTGAAGGCATAGATCAAATCTAATCTGTAATGAGAACCCTGTAAGTCCCTGTACAGGGAATTAATGAGTCTCTTGGCATTTGCATAGTGCCCATACAGAGTTCTATTTCAGGATTTGTCCCCATCATTGTTAGGCATAGGTAAATGCATTCATCATTGATGTTTGGTGTCTGAGCAATGTGTGTCTTGCACTTATTGTACTGTAGCTCATGTTTGAAAGAGAAGGGAGGCTATTAGCAGATATGCAGGAAGAGTAGCTTCTTACAGAGGCCTTTTAAAGTGCTGGTATTAACTTGTGAGGTTCTTCTTTTAGGATTTTGTTACGTAGAGTTCGATGAAGTGGAGTCACTCAAGGAAGCTCTTACATATGATGGTGCAGTAAGTATATTGCAATTAATTTGTGAAATAAAAAATAAGCACAAGTCTCAAACTTCTTGGCAGCCCATATGGTACATCCTGAAGAGATTCTCTCCTTTATTTCACAGCTTTTGGGTGATCGATCACTCCGAGTGGACATAGCAGAAGGCAGAAAACAGGATAAAGGTGGCTTTGGCTTCAGAAAAGGTGGCGGGCCCGATGACAGAGGTGACTTACATTTTTCTGAATAGCTTCTTAAATGTATTGGTTGTAGTTATGACTTCTGGTGTTAACTAATGCGAAGACAAGGCATGCAAGTAAATATGAAGATTATGTAAGAAGGAGAAATTTTATATGTATGTACACACTTCTTACCTAGCTGCTGCCGCTCCTGAAACGTCTGGAATAGATGTGCTTTGTGTCCAAAGGCTGAACACGTTGTCACTCCTGGGCCAGGAAGTGAGACCAATACCCTTAGTAATGTATGGTGTCTTGCAGAGGACAATCATAAGCCCAACAGTCTGATCTGCTACTATTTTATTGTGATGTAAGAAAAGTGAGTAAGCTAAGTAAGCACAAGTGGAAAAAATACTTATTTTGGACCATTGATCTCCTGTTCCAGTGTAAAACAGGCTTTAAAGTTAAAGCTTAATTGAACTAGACTCACTTAAAGCTTTCCATCGAATGTGTATTAGAGAAACCTTTCTGACCACTTATTCTTGGTTAACTTAAGCTGACCTTTTGTTCCTGTGCAGTGGAACAGGGTAGCACTGAAATGAAAGGCTTTTCCAGCAGCATGACTTTGGATGTGGAAGGACTGAAACTTTGGTTTGGTGTCCCCTTGATCAGTCTTTCCCACAGCTTCAGACCTGAACACAATTGTGGCTTTTTTCCTAGGAATGGGAGGAGGTCCCCGAGAATCCAGAGGAGGTGGATGGGATTCCAGAGATGACTTCAATTCTGGTATCAGTATTAACACTTCTACAGAAAGGCAGCCTAAAAGGCGCAGAAATGTTCTCATTTTCATGTCAGCTACATTTTGTCCCCGTTACTGTTTTGATTGAATCTACTGTATGCCAACTTTGGATGCCCCACAGCTGCAGTGGGATTCTTCCAAGGGGAATCATCCATTGCCTTATAACAGAGGAAGGAGTCTTGATTGTAATGTTATGAAATAATCCTAAATGACAGACTACTTGGTCTATGGTGTCTAGATTTTAAGCGTTTCTCAAACATGAGGCAAAGTACATTTCTGAATAGTAGCAGAAACAGACAGATCCTGTGGAAAAACTGATGCTGTATTCTTTCAGAGCAGAGGCTTTCACCTTAATGAGATGTGACATCATTATATTTGTATCCTGAAGCAACTGACTTCTCCAAAGATGCATTAGTGTTCCAAAGCTCTTGAAAATCCAAAATGTTCCTAAACTTTTAGACCTATTACAGTAATGCAAGTTGCAGCAAATGACTGAGCTTGCGGAGCGGAAGGTAGTGATGGAGCCAGTGAGTTTGCTCTTCACTTCCTGTCATTTTCTAGCTATTAGAATCCAGGGTGACATTAACACAATTGCTTTTTGTCCTCTGAAATCGTGGGTTTGGTCCATTTTCTGATGGGGAGATGTTGGCAAGTGCAACTTTGCAATGTCTGGTCTCTGCGTGAGTGGAATGGACGAAGTGGAAGGAGCGGTAACGAAGCGTGCCCTTGCCACCAGCATGGCACTGAAGCGTGGTGCTGGAGAGAGGAAGCTTGCTACAGCGCTGTGCTTAACCTGCCTCCGTAGCTAAGCATTCTGGTGTCATAGCTTTGTACTTTTTTTTGGCAGCTTCTTCAAATGCGGATGCATTTCGGCATGTTAGATGCTGGATGAGTGATTTCCGAGCCAAAAATTCAGCCTTTAAGTCTTAGTTGCTACAGAAGCTTTTCTTCTCAGGTTGTACAGTCTTGCTCTGGATCAAGTCTTTAAAGATGGTTGCTTGGCACTCAAGTAAGGGATGATTCTGCAACTCTGCCAAATACTGAAGTGGAACGAAAATGGGAGCAAAACAACTTTCTCTTCCAGGCAGCTTCTGAAAAACTGAGTATATTCCCCTTAGGTGTGCTGTTAGCCTGAAATATCCTCCTCCCATTGACTGCAGATGATGGGTACCTGGAGAGATACTGTGGGACAGTCATTGGTACAGAATGGACCTCTGGCCAGTGACAGACAGTTCTTGATTATTTGATTCATAGAATCAATGTAGTCAGTTTCATATTTAAAGTCTGAAGGGTGTTTTTCCCCAGACTTTAGTTAGTCTAGTAAATCAGTTTATAGTACAACTAAAAGCCTTGGCATTTTGCTCCGTTTTTCAAAGGCTTTGAAATATACAGTCCTTATAAAACATTACTCCCTAGCTATTTTCCCATTTGCTGTGCTCCTGCAGATTTCATGCTGAGACTGTAGCCAGTGTGATCTCCTGACTAGAGAAGTACTCTGGGTACTTGTAGTGGCGTCTCTGAATTCAGCTAATGGTGTTCACAGTCTGAAATTGCAGCTGAAGCTCTTATTTTAAGCTCACTTGATGACCCACTCTCCAATAAGCCTCTAGGTGGATAAAGCGGTTTCTGAACGTGGCACAGTACACTTGGTTTCAAATGGAATTTGTGTGACCCTTCTAGAATGTGTTAGAGATCCATGAAGCAATCTGTCTACAGACAAAGGCTCTTGGTGCATCATCTTGGACTGCCACCAGTGGCTTGCAAGGTTTTCCAGTCACCCGCATAAAAACCTAGATTTAAAGTATCGCAAAATACGCTCTTTAAATTCACTGTCTTCCGTCTTCAGGATTCAAAGATGATGACTTCTTGGGAGGCCGGGGTAGAGGAACCCGCCCTGGAGACCGGCGACCACCAGGTGCCTCAATGGGAAGTGGTGGCACCGGTCGCTTCAGAGATGGGCCTCCCCTTCGTGGGTCTTCCATGGACTTCAGAGAGCCAACAGAAGGTGAACTCTTTATATCTTCTATAATTTGGTCTTCCTTCATGAAGGAACGTTCCTTTCCTTATCAGGTTAAAGCTACTACCCTTGACAGAGAGATCTTAAAACCTTGATGTTTTTTCTTTCAGAGGAAAGAGCACAGCGACCTCTTAAAACCTTGATGCTTTTTCTTTCAGAGGAAAGAGCACAGCGACCCCGACTTCAGCTCAAACCTCGAACAGTTGCTACTCCCCTCAATCAAGTAGCCAACCCCAACTCTGCTATCTTCGGTGGAGCCAAGCCCCGAGAGGAAGTAGTAAAAGAGCACGACTGAGTTTGGGGTTGAGAGGGAATGGGGAGGCGGGAGAAAAAGCAAGACAGTACAGAGTGACTAGCTCTGCTGGAATGTCAACCCTGCAGTTTACCATTCCTGCCATCTGGCATTTGTCCTATTTGAAACCGAAAACACAGAGCTTGTGAATGCATGTCAGCTGTTAACAAGTGGTTTTTAGTACGTTCTTGGCTTTGCTGTATCTAGTGCCTGCTTTGTGCTGAGTTTCCCTCTTCTGTTTCCTTCCAAGCAGCACAGTTGCCAGCAGATAAGGCAGTGTAGCTGCTTCCACGAGCGTGGAGGTCTCTGGACAATGGTGCTGCTTCAACTTCTTCCTTTCTGGGTTTGTTTTACTTTAGAAGCACAGGTTAGACTTAGTTATTGCCCCGTATTGTTTCCTTCCTCAGTGCTCCTCTTCTGACCTGCATGTCTCGTTCTGTATTGCTGTGGCTCTGAAGAGGAAAACTGGGAGGGTCCAGATGAGTTGAACAGAGAAATTCCCAGTTCTAACCAAGTAATGAAATACCATTGATGACAATTGATGATAGTTACTGTACACAGCAGAGCCCCTTATGAAACTAAGGGGGGAAAGCTGCCCTTTCACACAGGTTACCAGGAAGGATCAATTTAATAGATGCAAATAAAATAGGCTGACGAGCAGCCTCGTGAGTAGGTGGTGGAATCAGTATTGATAAAGCCTCTGCCAGCAGACTCTGGTGGCTGGCTGGTGACTTCAAAATGGTATGGTGCTGCACCTCTGAGCTCAAGGTTAGTGCTGCAAAAATGTGCCTGTTTGAGCACAACTGCTCGCTGGCTCTTTCTGCTTACATATTATTTTTTTTTTGGGTTTTACATGTTTGGTAAATTTTTAAAGTTTCTACAAATAAAATTGACTTTTTTATTTTTGTTTAAGGAGTGTATACTTTGCCATGCAGTATATAATCACCTTTATCCCCTGTATTTCTTTGCCCAGTGGTGTACAGTTTTAAGACCTCTGCTTTCAGAATACCTTGAAAATGAGCAGATCAGAAATCATTCTGCTCTAGATTCTTTTCATGTAGAAGTTTGGGTAAAAAAAAAGCATCTCTTAATTGCTGCATCTCTCTTTGCTTGAAATATTTCTTGCCAGTGTTGTGAGGAAGTTGCTGGGGCGGGGGGAGGCTGGAGCAAAAAGGAGAGAGGTCCTTAATTTTCAAAACCAAAAGCTGGGTGTGTAACACTGCAGTGTGGGTATGTCCAATGCATGAGAAGATCCTGGGCCCCTGATTCTCGTGCTGAGAGCTCTCCTCACACCGCCAGCACCCGGAGCTCTTGCCAGAGGAGTTTGGAAGCGTGGCTGCTTGGCTGCCAGCAGCATCACTGCTAGTAGTGAACCCCTTCCCTGAAGTTCCCTTTGTAATGTCAGAGTCCCAGCAATTTACAGAACTGCTCTTTCCTTCCTTCTGCCTGTCACTTAATCTGCTTCTGAGATAAGAACCATTTGTCTAACACTAATACTTAATTTAAGACAGACATGCATTTGTGTGGTTGTATTCCAAACCAATAATTGACCTTATTGACATCTTCAATGTGGAAAAGATTTTTAAGAACAAATTCCCATATAAAAAAAACTCACCTCTAGTCAAGAGTTGACTTTTAAATGTCAAAACAAAAAAAAAAGGAAAAGAAGAGAATTCCAAACACTTAACACATTCTGCTTCATAACAAAATAAATTTATGGATATGGTATTTTGTGAATGATCTTTTAAATAAAAGAAAACATTAAGTAATATTTAACATTGGTCTTTATTTGAGTCTGCTCTAGCATGTTCTCCCCCCCTCCCCTGCTTCAGTTTTCAAACATTGTGTTAATTTCCAAATTTGCTTCCTTAAATTTTCTGGGGAAGCTGTACCAGACCCATTCCTGTACAAATAACAGAGGGGAGGAGGAAAAGATAAAGGGGAGGAATTGAATCTGAACAAGTGCTGGAACGGGCAGGACACAGTGAAGTCAAAATTGTGTTTTTGCATGATTGTAAAAAAAATTGTGTCCCTCCCATTGGAGTAGTGACCAGTCTAATGTGGAGTCTGTGGTGAGACAGTGAATAGATCTGCTTGGTGTTGTCTTGCCTGGTTTCCCACTGGACATAACTGTTGTTGAGGCTGTTGCCCTGTGCTTTGAGGTGTGGGGGTGCTGCAGGGGCAGTTCAGAGAGAAAGAGCCCTGTTTTTTATTGAGGAAAGGAGTTCTGACCTTCCTGCTGGTTTTACTGCTCTCCATAGCTCGAAGGGGTGGAAGTGTTCCTGCCTCTGGCTCCCTCTGAACCTGCTCTGATGGAGCAGAGAATCCCAACCCTGCTCTGGAGCTGCTTTTTGGAGCAGGGTGTGTGTCCTGCTGGATCACCTGAGTGTCCTCCACGGACGGTGCCCTGGATGGTGCGTAGGGACAGGGCTGGCTGTGTGGGGACACTGCCCTTCAGCTGCTGTGACAGAGCTTGCTCAGGGCTGGTCCTCCTGGTGGGGAAAGCAATAATTCCATCACTCCGCCTGGAGGGAAGTGTTGCTGTGAGAAAGAGAGATGCAAAACGGCTCCTCTTATTCTTCCTGTATGGTTTAGGGTCAGACTCCTCCTTTTTCTTTTCCCGGGACACTGCCCTTCAGCTGCTGTGACAGAGCTTGCTCAGGGCTGGTCCTCCTGGTGGGGAAAGCAATAATTCCATCACTCCGCCTGGAGGGAAGTGTTGCTGTGAGAAAGAGAGATGCAAAACGGCTCCTCTCATTCCTATAAATATTTTTCTGTATCTGCTAATATTTGTTTGGTCCAGAGTTTCCCACTACTGGATGCAGCCTAATCTCAATATCTTAATTTTTTTTTTTTTTAAGTTCTTTGTAATGAATTAATGAGTTGCCTGGTTTCTTTGGAGCATTCTGTGTTATTCTTCCCATATGGCTTAGGGTCAGACTCCTCCTTTTTCTTTTCCCCCTTCAAAAATCTAATAGATTAACATTTCCCTCTACAGAAGCATATCCAACTAGCTTGTATCAACAGCTGGCAAAACTGTGTTTAATATATGAACGTGGCATTGAAGTTTCGTGGGAGGAAACAAGGTTATTTTTCCCCCTCCCTCCAGCAAAAAGCAGTTAAGGTTTAAGTGTTAAACAATATTTAAGTTCCTCTGCAGCTTAAAGCTGGGCCCGATGCGGCAAAGCCTGGACGAGGAGGTTCCCTGTGGTGGTAACAACTGGATAATTCACTTTGTGGCTGTTCATACTCTCTCCAAGTTATTTCTGGTGGCTGTGCAGGGCTTCCTTCAAACCTGAACTTAAAAAAAAAAATTAGACAAGCTGAAGGAATGCAGCAGAGAGTTTTTGGCAGGGAAATTGAATTAAGGTGTAGCTTTGCTACTGTAGGAAGGGCGTTGTGATGTTCCCCTGCTCGATGGGGTGTCCCTGGAGGAGCTGTGGGGACAACGGGCAGGAGTGAGCAGCAAAACTCCACTGCCTGCCACCGAAACCCAAACCCTGCTGAGCTCCTCAGCCCGGGGGAGGGCTGATGCCAGCCCTGGGAGGGCAGCAGCCCAGTACTGGCACTGGTGTGTTCCCAGCTCACTGGGCCTTGCGGTAACGGCGTCCGAGGGGGCTCTCTGTGCTTGTTGTCACGGGCCATGTTCTGAGGGCTGAAGGAGGAGGTGGAGGAGGGGTCACCTAGTCAAACGATGGGCTGTGAGAGAGTGAAGTTAAATTTAGGCCCCCAGGGTGCTTTCTTGCCTCCCTAAAGGAGCAATAAGATACAAACCTGCTAGTGTGATGCGCCGGCACCGCTAAAAATGTCCCCAGGGCTGGCTGTGACAGTGCTTGTGGCCAAGCCTCGCCATCCCGGGGCAGTTTTGAACGAGGCTGTTGCTGTTATTAGGTCTCAGATCACATTCCTTGCCCTACTGTAGCTGTTTGAGTGACTAAATCTAAGGCATTTTCTGGTTTCCTTCTCCATAGCTGTAACGACGCTGGTCCGTGACACCACCTGGTTCAGGTTCATTGTACCATCAGCTCCCCTCCTTCCTGTCCCCTGCCCAGCAAAGTGCACCCAAGGGCTTTAAGGAGACTCTCAGCGCCGTTTTAGATCCAACCTGCTTTACCCGTCAGCTCACAAATTTCCTGTGCAAAGCTCTAGAGTGTCCCAGGGTTGATGTTTTTGGGTCGTTGTTGCCGGGATCGCTGCCACCACCTTTCCACCCAGTAAGTTTCAGTAGGTTAGTGCTCAGCACGGTAGGGATTTGCTTCCTCTGTTGAGATTGTTTTGTTGATGTCACCGTGCTCCCAAGATCTGCCTCTTCCTTTTAATTAAACCAAAAAAAAAAAAAAAAAAAAATCACTGAGTACCTCTATAAAACCCCTGCAAAATCTGTACTGTAACGGATCTGTATAATTTGTATTGCTGTATAAAAAAAAAAAAACAAAAATCCAATAAAAGCGTTCAAACCTTCTAGGTTTTTGTGTTCAAATTTAAGAGTTACTGCGTCTACAAGGATGGAGCAAGCAGGACAGGACTGGGGAGAAGCTTTATAGCGCCGTGGGGATGTGTGGGGTCAGTCTTTGCCAACTTTCCTCGGCTGGATTTTTGGGGAGAGCCCAGGAATGCTGTCTGCGAGCCCTCTTTCCACGGGGGGGTAGCAGCAGGTACCTCCAGCCGCCAGGGAGCTGCCGTGGGTGTCAGCGGGGCAGGATGGGGCTGCAGTGGGGTGTGCAGTGGGGCAGGGGAAGGGGTGGCGCTTCCCCTTTGGTGGGGGACACGCAGCGACAGCCAAGGGGAAAGCCGCTCCGTGGGCGCCGCGAAACCGCGCCTGCGCCACCCCCGCGGGTCAGAAAACTGCCTCCAACGATGGGGCTTTAATTAAAGCTGCTTAGAAATTTGGCAGAGCGAAGGAAGTGGCCACCAGGTGGAGGGAGGTCATTCTCCCCCTCTGCTCTGCACTGGGGAGGCCACAACTGGGATACCGCGTCCAGTTCTGGGCTCCCCAGTTCAAAGAGAGACAGGGAACTGCTGGAGAGAGTCCAGCGTAGGGCAACAGAGATGATGGAGGGATTGGAGCATCTCCCTGATGGGGAAAGGCTCAAGGAGCTGGGGATCTTCAGCCTGGAGAAGAGAAGGCTGAGGGGAGACCTTATTCATGCTGACAAGGATCTAAAGGGTGGGTTGAAGGAGGATGGAGCCAGACTCTTTTCAGTGGTTCCCAGTGACAGGACGAGGGGCAATGGGCACAAGCTGGACCATGGGAAGTTCCACTCCAGTCTGAGGAAGAACTTCTTTGGGGTGAGGGTGGCAGAGCCCTGGCAGAGGCTGCCCAGGGAGGTCATGGAGTCCCCTTCTCTGGAGATCTCCAAGCCCCGCCTGGATGCTCCTGAGTGATGTGCTCTGGGCAACCCTGCTTTGGCAGGGGAGTTGGACCAGATGATCTCTAGAGGTCCCTTCCAACTCCGACAGTTCTGTGATTCCATGATTAGCAGTTGGGATGAGGCGTGTGCTTGTTCTGGTCCCAAAGCAAGGGGGGTTTGGAGGCTGCTCTCTTGCAAAGTAGGCAAGGCCTGACTCCCAGAGCTCAGGAGGAGAAAGAGCCTGTTGGAGCTCAGGAACCTTTCCTCAAAGCTTCCTTTAGAAAGGTCAGGTTGAGATGATACACTGGTTTCTGACCCTCCTTTCGCTGAGAGTGTTAGTCCCAGCACCTGGTTCCAGCAGAACCAGCTGGTCTCTGAGCAGACCCCACCTTGATCTGAAAGGATGTAAATGGGGCATTTGGTTTCCCAGCCCCAGCAGGTGAGCTGGGGTCTCACATCATCTCTGGGCCTGAAGAGATCTTTCTACAGCCGGTTGGTTGCGTATCAAAAGGTGAAAAAAAAAAAAAGAGAGGGTTTGGTTAGTTGATGAAACCATCTGAAGGAGGACAGGGAACTGCTGGAGAGAGTCCAGCGTAGGGCAACAGAGATGATGGAGGGATTGGAGCATCTCCCTGATGAGGAAAGGCTCAAGGAGCTGGGACTCTTTAGCCTGGACGAGCGAAGACCGAGGGGAGCCCTTATTTATAAGTATCTAAAGGGTGGGTTGAAGGAGGATGGAGCCAGACTCTTTTCAGTGGTTCCCAGTGAGAGGATGAGGGGCAATGGGCACAAGCTGGAACATGGGAAGTTCCACTCAAATCTGGGGGAGAACTTCTTTTGGGTGAGGGTGCCAGAGCCCTGGCAGAGGCTGCCCAGGGAGGGTGTGGAGTCCCCTTCTCTGGAGATCTTCAAGACCCACCTGGATGCTCCTGAGTGATGTGCTCTGGGCAATCCTGCTTTAGCAGGGGAGTTGGACCAGATGATCTCTAGAGGTCCCTTCCAACTCCGACAGTTCTGTGATTCCGTGATTAGCAGTTGGGATGAGGTGTGTGCTTGTTCTGGTCCCAAAGCAAGGGGGATTTGGAGGCTGCTCTCCTGCAAAGTCGGCAAGGCCTGACTCCCAAAGCTCAGGAGGAGAAAGAGCCTGTTGGAGCTCAGGAACCTTTCCTCAAAGCTTTCAGCACGGGGCATGTTCCTTTAGAAAGGTCAGGTTGAAATGATACGCTGGTTTCTAACCCTCTTTTCACTGAGAGTTTCTGATCAGCGTTAGTCCCAGCACCTGGTTCCAGCAGAACCAGCTGGTCTCTGAGCAGACCCCACCTTGATCTGAAAGGATGTAAATGGGGCATTTGGTTTCCCAGCCCCAGCAGGTGAGCTGGGGTCTCACATCATCTCTGGGCCTGAAGAGATCTTTCTACAGCCGGTTGGTTGCGTATCAAAAGGTGAAAAAAAAAAAAAGAGAGGGTTTGGTTAGTTGATGAAACCATCTGAAGGAGTAAGTGGTATGTGTTTGTTATGGGGGGGAGGGGGGGGGAGACAAAGCCAAGCTGAAATGAGTGAGCTTTGAAATGGATGTGGAAAGGTGAAATCGTAATGTGGCATTTTATGTAGCTTATTGCAGTAGATAAGAGCGTGATGCACCTCTGACCTTTTATGAGACCAGAAGTGGTTTCTAGCAGCAGGTCTGGGTGAAGGGCAGGGGTTGCAGGAGGGAGAGGGTGGGCAAAGGCTGGTGTGACAAGCTGGGTTTGATGTCTGGGGGGTTGTTGCCTGTGCATCAGGGAGGGGGGGCAGTCTGGCCCCACGAAGAGCAGGTTGTGTTGGTGGGTGCTCGGAGGGAAGGCTCTCATCCAAACCTCTGCATCCAGCCCTTCTTGTGAGGGACACAGAGAAGGGAGAGGGTGTCTGTACCACTGTCTGTTACTGCAGTAGTTACAGAATCACAGAATGGTATGGGGGTGGAAAGGACCTCCAGAGATCATCTAGTCCAACCCCCTGGCAGAGCAGGTCCACCCAGAGCAGGTTGCACAGGAACGTGTCCAGGTGGGGTTTGAATGTCTCCAGTGACGGAGACTCCACCACCTCCCTGGGCAGCCTCTGCCAGGGCTCTGCCACCCTCAAAGTGAAGAAGCTCCTCCCCATGTTTAGGTGGAACTTCCTATGTTCAAGTTTGTGCCTGTTTCCTCTTGTCCTGTCCCTGGGCACCACTGAAAAAAGACTGGCCCCAACCTTCTCCTCAACGTTAGAAATTGGGGGGCGTTGATCTCTCCAAAGGACTGATGTCTTCAAAGAGCATCGCTCTGCCCACACGAGGGGTGACCCCAGCGCTGCTCCCCGGCCACGGCGACATCCTCACCCTGCTCTCGAGAAGCCAAGCAGCCGCGTGTGGATCCAGGAGACGGTGAGGGGACTGACAGGAGGTGCCTCTGCTGCAGCCCCTGCCAACGGTGGTAACGCCCGAGCGCGGCAGTGACTCATCTCTGGAGCTGCGAGACCCATCGGGGAACCCGTAAGCAAATGCCTGGTGCCTTTTTAGCAGCGGCGGTTCCTAACGAGAGAGATTTCTGCTGCGAAAGACAAACTGTAATTGTCTCCGGCGTGTTCAGAGCATCGGTTCTGCTGCAAGGAACTCTCCTGTAAAACTTCTGCTGTCAGCTTCTGTTTAAATACACACATAAAAACCCTGCTAAAAAGCCCCTAATAAACTACTTCATAGCTAAGACCTCTGCTAGAAATGCCGGTTTTGTAGCAGCTGCTTTAGCAGTCAGAAAGCATTTCATGCTCTGTAGTATTCCTGACGTGGAGGGCAGCCACAAACCCTGCAAGCACCTCGAAGCTGGGTGTCTCTCTTCTGGTTTTGGGCTCCGATTGTATCTGCTCAGATCTCAAGAGAGGCTTCTGCACCCAGATTTCCTGTGGGAAGGGCTCCGAGGGGGGCCGGCAGGCAATTCATTTCGCACCTCTGGTGAGAACTGGAGGAGAGAAAGTGTAGAGATATTTGCCCGTGCGGTGGTTAAGTAGCTTATTGAAGTTTCCTCTGAAAGCTTGATCGCAGCGTTCCCATCCCAGAGATGCAAAAGTTGCAAACAGTTGGCTGTTTTATCATTTTTTTTACGATAGAAGAGTCGCCTTCTGTCACAGAGAGAGAGGGACGTAGGTGACTGGCTGTGGCAGCTGGGGAGTGCCCTCATTTAAATATAACAGAATTTCCCTTTAGGGAATAATTGACGTGGCTGTTTGTAAGAGAGATGCTGCGGAGCCTTAGTGAGAGGCAGCACGAAATGGGGTTTAGTTTGGGGCAGCAAAGCCTGTACCCGGCCGACTGTTGCTCTCCTGGAGCCACAGACATTTCATGCTCTGTAGTATTCCTGACGTGGAGGGCAGCCACAAACCCTGCAAGCACCTCGAAGCTGGGTGTCTCTCTTCTGGTTTTGGGCTCCGATTGTATCTGCTCAGATCTCAAGAGAGGCTTCTGCACCCAGATTTCCTGTGGGAAGGGCTCCGAGGGGGGCCGGCAGGCAATTCATTTCGCACCTCTGGTGAGAACTGGAGGAGAGAAAGTGTAGAGATATTTGCCCGTGCGGTGGTTAAGTAGCTTATTGAAGTTTCCTCTGAAAGCTTGATCGCAGCGTTCCCATCCCAGAGATGCAAAAGTTGCAAACAGTTGGCTGTTTTATCATTTTTTTTACGATAGAAGAGTCGCCTTCTGTCACAGAGAGAGAGGGACGTAGGTGACTGGCTGTGGCAGCTGGGGAGTGCCCTCATTTAAATATAACAGAATTTCCCTTTAGGGAATAATTGACGTGGCTGTTTGTAAGAGAGATGCTGCGGAGCCTTAGTGAGAGGCAGCACGAAATGGGGTTTAGTTTGGGGCAGCAAAGCCTGTACCCGGCCGACTGTTGCTCTCCTGGAGCCACAGCTACACCTGGCTGCTGGGTGTTCCTGTGGGCTTTCCTATTCCTACAGCAGGACACGTATTTCATGTACCATAACAGAACTCTAAGCCAGTAGATAAATTCCCAATAATTCATAAGCCCTCCTGATTCTATTCAAGCACCAAAAAACATTAATGAGCTACTAATTTTAATTTTTTTTACAGGCTACAATGAAATTGTGGCTGATATCTGCAAGCCGCCACCGCTGAAGCATAAGAAAGTTTTATTTTTACTGCTCTGGACAGGAGCTCCTGGTTTTGCTGTTAGCAGTGGTGACCTCAGGCTATTTGCTGCCTTTTTGAGGCTAGATGTCATCTTTTTTTTGTAAAAAAAAAAAAAAAAAAAAAAAAAAAAGCGTTCCCATCCCAGAGATGAAAAATTGCAAACAGTTGGCTGTTTTATCATTTTTTTACAATAGAAGAGTCGCCCTCTGTCACGGAGAGAGAGGGACGTAGGTGACTGGCTGTGGCAGCTGGGGAGTGCCCTCATTTAAATATAACAGAATTTCCTTTAGGGAATAATTGACGTGGCTGTTTGTAAGAGAGATGCTGCGGAGCCTTAGTGAGAGGCAGCACGAAATGGGGTTTAGTTTGGGGCAGCAAAGCCTGTACCCGGCCGACTGTTGCTCTCCTGGAGCCACAGATATACCCAGCTGCGGGGTGTTCCTGTGGGTTTCCTATTCCTACAGCAGGACACGTATTTCACGTACCACACCAGAGCTCTAAGCCAGCAGATAAATTCCCAATAATTCATAAGTCCTCCTTATTCTATTCAAGCACCAAAAAACATTAATGAACTACTAATTTTAATTTTTTTTACAGGCTACAATGAAATTGTGGCTGATATCTGCAAGCCGCCACCGCTGACGCATAAAAAAGTTTTATTTTTACTGCTCTGGACAGGAGCTCCTGGTTTCACCGTTAGCAGTGGTGACCTCAGGCTATTTGCTGCCTTTTTGAGGCTAGATGTCTTCTTTTTTTTGTAAAAAAAACCCAAAACTGAGAGGACTTGCTATTTGCTTCATCTGCTGGGAGTTTTTCCAGGAAGCATCTGCCGCTTCCAGTGTGTGGTGTTAAATCCTGGGAATTTAAGAGGAAACTTGAACTTTTTTGGGGGGCAGCAGCCCCCACATGAAGCTGAAGCCAGGGCTGCTTGGGAAGGGGCCGTGGTGGCGTGCGTGGTCCCTCGCCACCCGAGCATCTTCCTCTTCCTCGCTGCAGAAAAACCCCGCGGCTGCCGGGGGCGAGTGTGTGCCGGGTCCCTCTCATGAGCCGGCGAGGGGCTGACCAGCCGAGCGGCGGATGTTGGGGTTAGTGATTCAGATGATGACAGGAAACCAGAAACTGGCTCACGAGCCCCGGAGGAACCGGCTCCAGCCTCAGTGGCTGCGGCCGTGAGAGGCAGGAGGAGATGGGACAGACGGGGGAGAGCGGCTGAGGCTGTGGGTAAGGTGGGAGAGAGGGAGGGAAAGGATCCTGGGGGTGCAGGGGGTTCCTCTGAAGGCTTTGGGGCAGGTGGGGTGTCCTCCTGATTTCAGTGAGCTCAGAGATCTGAGACTAGACCTCGGTGACCCCTTCCAAGAGAGTTCAAGGTCACCCCTGCAAAATCCCTCTGAAATGCAACGTGCTGGAGCTTGCTCCTGGCTGCTGCTCATGGCCATCACCCAACGAGCTCCAAGGTAGGAAAACTGCCAAATATCCTTTCCCAGCAGCACTTACACCCCTCTGGACCCAAGGGGAGAGTCTGTCCCATACAACCCAGATTGCCCATTTTATGGTACTGCTCTTTACATCTGCTGATGGCAGCGTGGCCACAGCTTTCCTCTGAGGGTGGTGAGACCCTGGAACAGGTTGCCCAGAGAAGCTGTGGCTGCCCCATCCCTGGAGGGGTTCAAGGCCAGGCTGGATGGGGCTTTGAGCAACCTGGTCTGGTGGGAGGTGTCCCTGCCCAGGGTGAGTTGGAACTAGGTGGTCTTTAAGGTCCCTTCCAACTCTAACCATTCTATCATCCTATGGCTTTTTTTTTTTTTAAATTATGTTATTTCTACACTCAGATCTACTGAAAAATTCCGGAAGGTTGAAGCTGAGCTGAGCTGCTCTTATCTGTTTGGTCCTGCTCCTGGCTCCTGCCTATAATTTCTGGGACCGCTGCAGCTCGTGCTCTTTCCCCCTCCAGAGCCCAATCTGGTGAAACAGCTGATTTCAACTACACTTTCTGGGTTTTCCACTGGTTTCAGGGCTGACTGGCATCATGTATATGAATATATTTATTTTACTGCGTGCTTTTTTTTTTTTTAAATTATGTTATTTCTACACTCAGATCTACTGAAAAATTCCGGAAGGTTGAAGCTGAGCTGAGCTGCTCTTATCTGTTTGGTCCTGCTCCTGGCTCCTGCCTATAATTTCTGGGACCGCTGCAGCTCGTGCTCTTTCCCCCTCCAGAGCCCAATCTGGTGAAACAGCTGATTTCAACTACACTTTCTGGGTTTTCCACTGGTTTCAGGGCTGACTGGCATCATGTATATGAATATATTTATTTTACTGCGTATAACCGCTTGCGGTGACTAACCCCAGGCAGAAAAGAGCTTTGACTTTGCATCACTTTTCTCTTGTGATCAATGGTCAGTGGATTACGGGCCATGAGGCAGACGCTTCAGCAAAAGGGGTTAATTACGGGGTAAACTTGTGTGATGTTGGCTCATGTTGATTGCTCTGGAGGACACGGGAGTACTCGGTTACACGTGTGTGGGTTGCCAATATCTGCAGCTCCAAATGTGGCTGGGCCATGAGGCAGATGCTTCAGCAAAAAGGGTTAATTACGGGGTAATCTTGTGTGATGTTGGCTCATGTTGATTGCATGGGAGTACTCAGTTACACGCGTGTAAAACTTGTTTCTTTGACTGCTAAAAATACCCGAGGCCACGAAAAGCGCAGCCCCGTTGGGGACGGGGTTGCCAATATCTGCAGCTCCAAATGTGGTGTCCCCCTGGGCTGGGGGATGCTGGCACGGGGGAGGTTAAGGACAAACAGGAGATATTTCTGTGAATCCCCTCCTTATGCTGCCATATTTGTTGTCGTTAGGATTTTGCACTGTATTTTCCACCTGAGTTTGGTGGGGTTTTTTTTAAGCATTTTAGGAAGTGATCATCTATCTTAAAGTTGGTTTGTCAATTCCAGTTTTCCCTCTTGTCTTGTGTTCCACCAAAACGCATCTACTGCTCCCCTGGCATAACATCGAGCATGAAGATCTGTACCAAACCAGACTTTATCTATGCTGTATTGTCTTTCCTAAGAGAAGTTACACTGGCATAAAATCTGGTAGGAACTGGGATGTGCAGACCTCTGGAAAGGAGCTTTCCTGGAGGATCAATGCTGGTCGTTGAAGTGGTTCCAACAACAGGAGCTTCCTTGGGCTGAGACTTTAATTTCTGAAGCGATGGGACTTTCTGTGGCAATCTGTGCAACGTAGACAAACAGAAAGTGGTGTTTCTTTTCTTAGAAATGTTAGAGACATTGAGTCAGGCTGAATATTGCATCTGTTCAACAAGTCCCTGTGCTAAATCTCATATGGCGAGGTTTTTTTAAATAAACTCTCCACTTTATATTTCATGCCGGTGACTCATCCAATCAGTCTGAATTAGTCTTAAATTATTACAAACTGGTGCAGACCACAAAACCTGGGAGGGAGAAAAGGCTGTTTTATATTTGCCTTTGGGGCATGTATTTTTAACAAATAGGTTGACATAAACCTGCAATTTCAGTCTTTGTCTTGAGAAGTGAACTCGGGGGGGTGGGCTTGACATCTGCGAAGAGCTAAGATGACTTCATCAGCAATGATCTGACAGAAAAGCAGCCATTTTCGCTGGTGCCACATCGACACATTCCTCATTCTCCTGGTTCTTCAGCGAAAAAAAAAAAAATCAAGTGCATTTTAAGTACTCTTAAAGGGTTTTTAAGGGAGATTTTTGCCGCTTCTGCTGCTGTTGGAAAGTTCTTCCAGACTTTCCATCTGTTAGGAATTTTATTTCTAGCCTGTGTGTATCCAGCTTATACCCATTCATTTTTATGCCAGCGTTGTCTTAATTTAAATTTAAAGAGTATTTAGTGGTGTTTCTCTCGGAGAGATGGGCAGTGAATGTCCAGGTACGCCTAAAAGCGAGAGATCTTTCAGTCTCCCCCGATAAAACATCCTCTCCTTCCCCTGGCTGTGTGCACTGAGCCCTGTTACTGGGCTTAATCCTTAATTTAGGACTAGAAACCCTCCCCACAGCAGCTGGGCTGCCGAGACTGAGCACGCACGGAGCGAGTGATCTTTTGCAAGTTCATTAATTCTTCCTATTTTTTTTTCTTTAAAAAAAAAAACCAAAACTTGTTTCTTTGACTGCTAAAAATACCCGAGGCCACGAAAAGCGCAGCCCCGTTGGGGACGGCGTGGTTCCCTCTGGCAGGAGAGGGGCCCTGCTGTGGCCATCACCGCTGTATCTGGTCTCCGGTGTCTCACTCTTCCCTGGGATGGTTCATTTGGGATTTGTTCCCAGGGGATTTCACAGCCGAGGTGCTGGGGCTGCAGGAGCCACACGCCGCGGCCAAACCGGCTTCCTCGTGCGAGGAGAAACCTCTGCCGGCCCAAAAAAGGGGAAAAAAAAAACAGCCCAAACCATATAAAAGGAGAAGAGAGGAGCCTATAAAGAGAAGAGGGCGTTTTGCCACTCTCTGAATTTTACTCCTGAAGAGCTGAAATGAGGTGGGGACCTGTTTTCTCCCCGAGTTTGAACTCAGCATCTTGAAAGCGGGGCTGATGGGCAAGTTGTTTGCTCTGTGTGTCACAGCCCTCAGTGGCTCCAGCCTGTTCATCCTTCTCACCCTCTCCCCAAGGTGGAGAACAGGGAAAGCACGTTCAGATCTCCAAATATTTTATTTATATCCCGCCAGCCGTTGAGTAAGTGCCTCCAGCCTTCTGCTTGTCATAAATCTGTTCATCGCCTTCCTCCGACAGCCCCTTACGAGGGGAGGTTTTGTGCCAAAAGGAAGGATTTCCAGGGTGTGTGGTGAAGACAAATGATGACCCCCCCCAGGCTGGTGGTGTTGCTCCTGACCCGGTGTCCCTGGGGGTTCTCTCCCTGGGGGACAAGGTGGTGGGGATGGGATGGGATGGGATGGGATGGGATGGGATGGGATGGGATGGGATGTGCCCAGCTGGCAACCCTTGGAAATACCCACCTTTGGTGTTCCTGGGATGCTCAGGAGCAGCCTGGGTTTGCTGTGTTGGCACCAAAATAAAACCGTCTCTAGAAGGGAGACACGCTCTGTCCTACAGAGACACAAACTAGGTCAGTGTTGTCAGGTGCCCTCAGCTCTGCCTGGCCTGTGCTTTAAAAAAAGATAAAGAAAAAAAAAGAAAAATAAAAAAGAGAGAGAGGAACTTCCCCTCCCAAAACAATAACCAAAAAGCCCCACAAACCAGTAATGTTTTACAACCTTTTGTATGATGAATTTCGGTTACCAACGTTGGGCCAACTTCCCTTAGCTCCCTCTTGCAGATGCTGTAGGGATGATCCACAGCTCATGATTTCCAGGGGGGATGTTAAGCCAAGGAAAAATGATGTGAGAAACCACATGGTTTTGACCAGGCTCCATCCCCAACCTCCCGGCTGGGGGTGCTGGTCCCAAGATGCTGATACGACCCCTCCGGGGTGAGTCCATGGAGGTCTGGGCATGTTGTTAACCTAAAATGACTCATCTGCTGCAAGAAGCTCTGCAGGGGAAGGTCCCCAGGGGTCTATAAGAGCAAAACCATTTTGGAGAGAGTGCTGGGAGCTGCCGTGTCCCTGTGAGCCCTGGAGCCTTGAAGGGAGGAGAAATAACCCCAGGTTTCTCACAAGCAGAGGTATCTCTATCAAGCCAATGTCCCACTGGCCTTAAGGTCATTTTTGGGTGGCCAGAGGGTGTTTGGGCACCACTGAGAGGAGGCAGCCCTTCGGCAGTCCAGTTAGGACACTGGTGTAGAACTGGGACTGAGACCTTTGGGCTTTCTCCCATGTGAACGCGGTGTCGGTGCGGCTCGCAGTTTGGGCAGGAAAATGTTATTTATTCCACTTTACACAAGTGGAGGCAGAAGGTGCTGAGCAGGGCAGAATCGGGCTGCTGTTTTCTATCGTCTGTTACTGATATTTGTTTAATGATTTTTAATTATTTTAGTTGTTAATTTTATATATATATATATATAATTTTCTTCATCCACAGTGGCTACACCAATAAAATACAGTCATGAGTTATAAGGGAGATTCAGGATAGGTGACAGGAAAACTTCCTACCAGGCAGAGCAATGAAGTTCTGGCCTTTGGCAAGTTGAAGCATCTCCATCCCTCGGGGCCAAAGGAGTTTATTCAAAACAAAAATAAATTAAAACTATCTGAAAGTAAAGGAAACTTGGCCCTGGGGAATAGGAAGGGGCTAAACAATCTTTCCTAGTCCCAGCAGGCTGGTTTCTGTGATATTTATAGGATGTTTTGTATTTTAAAGGAAGAAATTGGAGCCAAATCATGCTGATTATTACAAAATGTTAGCTGCTGTTTGTGGAAGAGCCTGTCATGGAAAGGAGGGGAAGAGCTGGTGTCTGAGCCAGCCCAACGCAGGAAAAAGTGTGTGGAATTTAACATTTAAAGCAATTCCACGCTGCGGGGAAGCAACGGGAGAGCCTTGTACGAAGGTCCTGAATATTTCTGAGTGCCTCCCTTCTGAGTATTAAAAAATAATATCTGAGGATGGTGTTTGATGACAGCAACGTGGGTTAGGGGATGGGGAGTGAGGAAATCCAGGTGGGTTTTTCCTCCGTGTGCTGAAAAGCCATGAGCTCCTCTCCTTCCTGGCAGCGATACGGAGGTTTGGTACCAAGGTGGATGCTGGGGTCTCCTCGGGTCCTCCTGGGGCTGACGGTGTGTCTGCAGCCCTGAAGTCTCTTCAGCATCCTCAGCAAACCCCAGCTCTTTGGGGGTAAAGGCTCCCTGAGGGGTGGGTACGAAGCCCCCCCGTGCTCAGGGGCTCCCCTCACCCTGTGTTTCAGGCTGGATGAGGCCAGGCCATGGTGCAGCTGGAGCTGCTGTGGGCAGCCGCCGCGCTGATGCTGCTCGGGGCCACCATCAGCCTCTGCATCAAGTGCCAACTCTCTGGTAAGGTCCTTCCCGGGCTGGGCTTGGGTTGGGGGGGTCACACTGGGCAGGCTCTTTCCCCTTGGGATGTCCCCTCCGGTGGGTTTGGTCCTGCTGGGCCATGGAGAGCTTTGTCCACATGGGATGCTCCCAGCAGGTTGAGCTGGGAAAGGTCTCTGCTGGTGGCCAGGGGGAGAAAGACCCCCAGACCTTGCAGCACCCCTTCCCCTGAGGTGTTTCCTGGCCCCACGGACTGCAGACCCTTCTCCATGGGCACCGTGGTGGGTGGCTTTGGATGCTCCACCCAAGAGGAGCATCTCTGGATGCACAGATCCTGCAGAGGCTCTGGGGCGGAGAGGCACGGAATGTATATCATATATATATATATTAAATACAAAGGGAGTGGGGCAAGTACCCACCCCAGTGGGGGTTCAGGCCCACCTCTGAGAGCAGGGTGGGGTTTTGGGGGCAGGAATGTCTTGCTCGTTTTGTGGTGTTGAGGACAATTACTGCGCTTTGGACATGGTTTAAAAAAATAAAACCTATCGCAACTGCTGAAGCTGCCTCTGCTGTCCTCTTCTCCCAGTTGAAGAAGTTTTGTGAATGTGTTTTATTAATTCTCAAATCATCCTTTTCTGAGAGCTTTTTTTGCCCTTTGTCTTCCAGGTGCCAAGAGAGAGAAGCAGCCGAGTGAGCGGAGGAGCCCGTAAGTTGCTTTTCACAATCGCGTTTCTCCCCCAAACAGCTCGCCCGGGGTGAGACCCTGACAAGGGCCAGACCCGCTCCACCCCTCACAGCCAAAATCTGGATTTATATAAAATAAAATAACCCCAGAATGGGGCGAGCAGGACTGCGTTCCCCAGCCGAGGGCGTTGCTGAAAGGGTTAATGCCTTTAGAAAGAATAATCCGAAATGAAACTGAAGCTCTGCCTGTGATGCCTGTGAGTCATTAACCAGTTGGAAAAAAGTCTGGGAGAATCGGAAGGGCAAGTCCTTATCCCGGCCCCGAGGTGAGGTAGAGAGGTTGGTAACTTCATAAAGGAGACCCTGCCCTTGGCTGGTGCTGGTGGGACCCTGGGCCAGAGGAACCACCGACCCGCAGCACAGGCAGTGAAGGAAATGCATTTCACACACACGAACACCCCCCTATTTCCTTCAGCAACAGACAAACCACAGCTAAATTATATTAAAAGAAAAAAAAAAAAAAAGAAAAAAGCTGGCTTGTAACCTTTGATATAGGAGTAAACGTGGTGCAGAGGGGATCTGTGAAGGCTTCCATGGGGTTGAGGTGTTCCCTTCTCGCCCGCTTGCCTTGGGCCAGGGAAAGGCTTTGGTGTTGGCCATCGGAGAACCCATGGAGAAGCCAGCACAGGCTCCGTCCCCCACGGCCTCGTCCTGAATTGTCCCCACTTCTTGAGATTTATACCTGGGTTGGGCGGTTTGACTTCAGACCTGTGGTATCGTGTGCTCTTTTTGGAGATCTGTTTTGGGTTAGTTTCGGGCCTTTAGTGAGCAGAGTGGTTTAAGTCTATATTTGCAGGCTTTGCGGTGAGGTCCCTTGCCGGTCGCCTCATCTCCCCACCAGCCTGGAGCTGTGAATACCGGTTTGAGATGGGGGGGGTCACCCAAATGAAAGGGGAAGGGGGAAAGGGACACTTTCAGGCTCCCAAAATCAGTTAGTAAGTGCCCGTGGTCACCTGCAGTAGAAGAGTGGTTGAATCTTGTCGTGCTTTGAAGAGCAGCTCTCCTGTAAACTAAAAAGTAACGAGGTTATTGACATAAATGCTATTTTTATTGTTGATCACGTTTGTTATTTTTTTCATCTGAATGTTAAGGGATGTTGGGGGGGTGGGGACAACAGTAGAGGTGAAGCAGTGGGGCCTGAAGCCATTTCATGGGTGAACACTCATTTTTTTGTGGGTGAAAATGCTCTTCTGGTCTTAACCCTTGCATAATTTGTTAGAGTGAGAATTACCCTGAACGTCTTCCTCATCCCTGGGTCCTTCCCTGAGCTGACACTGGCTGCTCTGCCAGTGGTCCATAAGCACATCTTGACTTTCAAGGGTCAAAGAGGAGTCTGGGGAAACTGCTCCCCACTCGTGTGGGTCCTGCCTGACTCAACTCAGCATTTCTCCAAGCCCAGTGTGGAGCCTGCGCTCCCTTCCCTCTGCTCACCGAACAGGGAGCTCTCTGTTTTTCTTGGCACAGACCCCAAAATTTGGCTGAGGTTGTGCCTCTGCTTTTTCCAGGCATGAAAGCCAGCAGAGTTTTGAGGTGATCCGATCCTATTCCAGTGAGTATGAACGGTTCGTGGGGCTCCTGCGTCACGGGGGTGGGGGTCCTGTGTGCACAGAACGGGGTGAAAGTTAAAATAAAAGGGTGACCTGGAAGCCTGGGCGGTGAAATTGTGTTAGACCGAGATGTCAAAGCCACCGTAGATGCTTCTAGCGATGCGAATTCTGAGCTCTAGGAAAAAAATCTCCCTTTGCACTGAAAATAAATCACCGAAGCCGTGTCATTGAACTGCAACGCCTCAATAACACAAGCTCTTCAAACAACTCCCCTCACCCTGTGAAAACAACATTGTGGGGGAACCCGAATCGATGGGAGTGACTCATTTATCATCACCCTCTTTCTGCTTCCTGCGGCAAGTCGGGTTTGGCGCTGACCTTTTGATTTTCATCCTGAAACGAGCTGCTGACGGGGTCTGTGTTAAATGTCACCCTCCGCAGACGGGCTCCGCGGGGACGTCCCTCTCCCTGGGACCACTCTCGGCCCCACAAACCCCACCACGAGCCTTTGCTTCAGCCCAGCCTGACCAAAGCTCACGACATCACCGGGGCATCTCGCGGTGTGGAGAGAATCTCCCAAATCAAAATGGTTTGGGGTAGAATAGGAAATTAATCAGCAGTTGGGATCGTAGCTTCCTCCGCTGCGTGTTTGCTCACTCTGTGGTCTGCACCAAAATCAGCTTTGCCTCTTATTTATAGTTTCCCATTTGGGCCATTTATGTGCTTCGAGTGAATGAATTGGAAGCTATTTTGGGATGCATTAGAAAAATGGGAATCCTGGAAAAATGGGAAACCTGGGAATCCTCTCTGGTGGATGCCCTGCTGTTGCTGTAATCATCGACATCTCGTTTTGTTCTTGGTGCTAGGTACGACCCGAAGGCTGGATCAAATTAAGGAAACTGCAAACTCATCAATAGCAAGGTAGGTTAAAAAAAAACCTAACAAAACCTCGCTGTGGAGCCAAGGTCAGATGAAGTTCACGCAACATACGGGAATGTTTGGGATTTGCCATTAACATCTCATTTTGTTCTTGGTGCTAGGTACGACCCGAAGGCTGGATCAAATTAAGGAAACTGCGAACTCATCAATAGCAAGGTAGGTTAAAAAAACCCTAACAAAACCTCACTGTGGAGCCAAGGTCAGATGAAGTTCACGCAACATACGGGAATGTTTGGGATTTGGGATTGGGTTTTGGACCCTATAGATGTGGTTTGGGGTATACTCAGGATGATGGAATAGTTTGGGTTGGAAAGGACCTTTAAAGGTCATCTAGTCCAACCCCCCTGTAATGAGCAGGGACATTTTCAACTTGTGTTGCTTAAGGTTGCTTAATTTCTTGATGGTCAATAGTAACTTTCTAGATTTTCTTCAGTCTGACTGCATTCTACTGGCAGCCATTTAAAGGACATTTTCAACTTGGTCAGGTTGCTTAATTTATGGTTGATTATAGTAACTTTTTCTAGATTTTCTTCGGTCTGACTGCATTCTACTGGCAGCCATTTAAATCGAACCCGAGGAAATGAGCTGTGGCTGTCCATCATAGGTACATCATGAAAAAGAAATGGCCATTCTTTGCTTACGAGCAGTTTGACCTGAGAAATCCCCTTTTTCCTATCACCAAAACACCCAAAAACTACACGGCCGCAATAACCCTGCTGCAATATTCAGGCATTGATATTCCCATCTTGGGATTTGACCCCAAACTCTTCATTCCCTCATTGCTTGATGTGTTTCCTGTATAAAGTCACGGGGAGGTTTCACAGATAGTCCTTCTGGCTTAGTCATTGCTGTGGTCTGTAACCCCTGGTAGGGTTTGCTCCGACCTGGGATTTTCAGGAATTTTCCCTCTTTCAGGAAAACCACGGAGCAGCCCAGTGCCTCCCGCCGCGCGGGATATGGTGAGCATCCCCCCATGATGGGCACCGTTCAGTGCTCTCTCCATCCCCACAGCCACGGGGGAAGCACCTACTGCAAAATTCATAAATGGGGATGTTGCAAATCTTGGCTCGTTTGTGTGGGTGCCAGCTGGGAGCTCCCACTGGTTTTGGGAAGATGGAGCCCCTGAGAGGCTGGTTACTCACTGCTGGGACCCCAGGCAGGGCAGGGTGGGGGTTATCCTGGAAACAAGCTGGGTGAGGATAAAATTAACTGCTGTTATTAGCACCTACCCACGAGGCTTGTGGCTGGTCTGCCCAGTGACACTTAATCATGGAATGGTTTGGGTTGGAAGGGGCCTTAAAGATGATCTAGTTGCAGCCCCCTTCCCTGGGCAGGGACACCTCCCACCCGACCAGGTTTCTCCAAGCCCCCTCCAACCTGGCCTTGAACCCCTCCAGGGATGGGGCAGCCACAGCTTCTCTGGGCAACCTGGGCCAGGCTCTCACCACCCTCACAGCAAAGAATTTCTTCCTGAGATCTCATCTCAATCTCCCCTCTTTCAGTTTAAAACTGTTCTCCCTCATCCTATGGCTCCCCTCCTGATCACGAGTCCCTCCCCAGCTTTCCTGGAGCCCCTTTAGGGACTGGAAGGGGCTCTAAGGTCCCCCTAGAGCCTTCTCTTTTCCAGGTTGAACCCCCCAACTCTCTCAGCCCCCCCTCCCAGCAGAGGGGCTCCAGCCCTCCCAGTATCTTTGTGGTCTCCTCTGGACCAGCTCCAACAGGTCCATGTCCTTCTTGCTTTGGGGACCCCAGAGCTGGGAGAACTTAAGATCCTTGGGAACTAGCCTGGATCCAAATTTAAACTCCAGTGCTCGTGCTGCTATGGCTGAGCAGTCCCAGTTAGAGCCACGGTGCCAGATTATTTACAATATCATCCCTGGCTGTCCCAGCGCCTCTGCCCTGGGGTGTCTGACCTTGCAGCCCTGTCCCCCGGCCCCAAGCAAAGAGCTGAGCAGGGCAGAGTGGTGATGCCATAAGAGTTAGTGGCTCCATCATCAAATGGCTCTCATGGTTCTGCCTGAGCGTAACGTGTCCCTCTGCTTTCCCCAGGGAGCAGGAGCGAGCCCAGGTACCAGAATTTCCTGACAGGTAAATCCTGGGGCCGTGGGCCTGGGGGTGTGGGGAGGGATGGAAGCTGAAGCCATGGGAGGTCACCAGGGATGAGAGACAACACTGCAGCTGGTGGAGCTCCAGCTGGGTTAATTTAGTGATTGCTCTATAAAGACGTGCTCTGACCTGATTACCAGAGGGGGACGGGATGCTCAGGATGCTCCCGGCGCTCACCCTAAGAGGATTATTGGTGCGTGGGGCTGTGCTCTCCTTTCCCAAACCCGGGGAGGATATTCCCCATCTCCCTGCCAGCTGGCAGGACCTGCCCAGGAGAAGTGGTGAGCCCTGGTTTTCTCAGGGGCTGGGGTAGATGGGGGCTGCCTCCCCCTTCTCCAGCCTCCCCTGTGGCTCTGCTGGTGGTGGGGCCGTGCTGGCGTGTTCTGGCTGCTGGGGACATCTGCTGCAGCTGCACTGGGGGATTCCTCTGGCTCTGCTGTGTTCTGGCTGCCGGGGCCATCTGCTGTAGCTGCACTGGGGGATTCCTCTGGCTCTGCTTTGGGATGGTGGTTTGAGTTCACTCGGTGGCATGGTGGGCTGACAGCAAACCCTTTGTGCTTGCAGAGGACTGCCTGCGAGGGGACGCTGCCTACGTGTAAGTAGCAGGTTGCTGCCCGTGGGCATCATCAAGCAGAGCTGTACTGGTCCCAGCGTGGTCCTGGCTCTCTTGTAGCTCAGGCTGGGAATCCCCTGGGCTGCCTGGAGGAGCTAATGGTGGCTGTTCTTCTCGCAGGGAGCCCATATCTCTGGATTACTACAACTGTGTCAGGTTCTCTGCACCACCCAACGGTAAGGTTCCATGCCAGCAAGAGGGGTTTCTTCTCCAGCCACCAGCCTGGCTCCTCCGTGGCTCCAGGGAACCCAGGAGGCTTTTCTTGCTTGGCTCTCTGCGTTATTGTCACACAGCCTGAAGCCAGTGTGGGTCCAGGAGACACGTTCGTTAAGGGATGTAGTGGAGCCCTGGGTCTCAAGGGATGTCCAGGCCCTAATCTGTCCATCCCTTGGCTATAAACAGGACAGCCCAAATATATCCACGGCTCCAACTGCACAAAACGCTTTGTTCGTGCTCTGTTTCAACAAATTATCCATTGCTCGGGGTAATTAAGCTGTTTTCCTGCTCGTGGCCCATCTGGTTTGGGTGAGCGGAGGTTGCAGCCCCATGGGGTCCTGCCCAGACGTGTGGGAAAGGGCAAGTCCTTGTCCAGAAGCTTTTTAACAAAGGGACACCTTCCAGTATTTTGTGTGCTTGGTTTATAGGCTGGTGAATGAAGGCGGGTGAAATACACTGCTCCATTCAAATGCGTCTTTTCAGGGCAAATATTGCATCTATGAAATGTTTTTACCTCCCTGGGTACTCAGCATTTTTCTGTGCTGACTCAGGCATCAATCTATTTTTGTCTAAAATGAGTTTAAAAACATGAATCCAATTTTTTTTAGTTAAAGAGACTGGAAAAAAGCGGGTGAAATACACTGCTCCATTCAAATGCGTCTTTTCAGGGCAAATATTGCATCTATGAAATGTTTTTACCTCCCTGGGTACTCAGCATTTTTCTGTGCTGACTCAGGCATCAATCTATTTTTGTCTAAAATGAGTTTAAAAACATGAATCCAATTTTTTTTAGTTAAAGAGACTGGAAAAAAGAGAAGAAATATTTTGCTTACTAAAAAAAAAAATATATCTTATTTAAAAAAAATAAAAGGGTGGGGAAAAAAGAAAGAAAAACCTCAAGTACCTGCACTCAGTGCTTCTCCCCTTCGGTGAGGCTTTGGAGAAGCCCTGGAGAAGCAGGGTGGGCAGCAGCTTAGCTCTCTGCAGGCTCTTCCAGTGTGACCACACCGACTGTTGGGTGTCAGCATCGGAGGGTGCAGGTTTTGAGGTCAGCAACACAGGGACTCCAGTAGCTCAGCTGCTCACGGGCCCGTCCAGAGAGCTGAAACAACCATTTTTATTTTTTTTAATTATTATTTTAAGCAGATTTTTGTTCTATGTGCTAGTAGGTTTGTGTACTGTGTTCAGACAGATGTTGTGCTTGGACTGGGGCTCAGTTACTTCCCAGAAACTGAGAATAAGCCCAAGAAGGCACCACAGTCACAAGCTTAATGCTCAGTGGGAAGGAAAACCCCCTCCCGACTGCTGCCCTGGGCTGGGAGCCTGGGCATTCACCTCTTGCTGGAGCTGGCCCGCCCCCTGTTCGCCTCAGGGGCTGCTGTAGGGTTAGTAATTATGCTTAATTATGCTTGGATATTAGGAAAAATTTTTTCACGGAAAGGGTTATCAGACATTGGAATGGGCTGCCCAGGGAAGTGGTTGAGGCACCATCCCTGGAGGTGTTCAAAAGACGGGTTGAGATGGTCCTCAGGAATATGGTTTAGCGGTTTGTTTTTTTCTTTTCTTTTTTTTTTGTCAGAGTTAGGTTGATGGTTGGACCAGATGATCTTTAAGGTCCCTTCCAACCTAGACGATTCTGTGATTCTATGATTAAGGGCTTCTATTCCTGTTCATAAGAGAAGTCATGAGGGCTTCTATTCCTGTTCATAAGAGAAGTCATGGTCCCTCAGGACTGGCTTTGGCTGCTCACCCTTGGGTGGCTCCATGGCTGGAGAGGCTCAGTCAACACCCCATGGCATCGGTGACGGTGCTCCCGTGGGGCAGTGGTGGCCCCATTTCACTGTGCTGGGGATGCCCCATCCCTGGGTCAGCGCAGGCTGTCCCCGAGACTGACAATTTTTAGCTAATGTGCATTTTGTTGTGGGAAGCAGGTGCTGAGGGGTCTTCCCAGGTCACCCACTCTTCCTTAAGCCCTTTTTTTCCCATCTCTGTCTTCTCTCCACCAGAGAAAGAGGAGGATTCCCATTCCTATCAAAACGTCATCATTGGAGTGTCTCAGGGCTCCGATCCAGGTGGGTGTGCTGCTGTCATGGTCCGTGTGTGTTCCACAAATGTATCTGGAAGTGCAGAGAGGGACAGGGATCTGCTCAGGAGAGGGAAACCCCCCTCATCCGCAGGCTCAGCTCTTCCCATCAGCTCCGTGCTGGTGGAGCCGAGGGGCAGGGGCTGCCACAGGCACAAAGGAGAGGTGGAACATCTCCCCTTTCTGCAGGGAAAATGCACACAGTGATACCTTACCAACCAATGCTCACCTCTGAGCTGATTCCTTTCATTGGGAGATTTTTGCAGCAATTCAGGAGCTTTGGGGTCTGCATTGCTTCTCCAGGTCTTTCACTGCTGTTACAGCCAAGACTGACCATGGTTTGAGCCCCCACTCTGCCCAGCCCAAGAAGACTGCAGGCCTGGGCCACTGGAGGACGATGTTGGACCACAGTGTCTGCTCAAGGGCCTCCAGCTTCTGTCCTGGGATGTTGCAAGTGTCTGTTTAAAGGCCTCCAGCTTCTGTCCTGGGATGTTGCAATCACAATAGGAAGTCAGGCTGGTTTCCTTCAGCGAATTCACACAATGCTGCCAAAGCCTGCCCTGCTCCTGCCCAGCTTTGTATGGAGGAGCAGGGGCAGCAGGGACCATGCACCAGGACAGGTTGGGTGCGGACCTGCTGGAGAGCAGCTCTGAGGAGAAAGACCTGGGAGTCCTGGTGGACAACAGGATGACCATGAGCCAGCAATGGGCCCTTGTGGCCAAGAAGGCCAATGGCATCCTGGGGGGCATCAGGAAGAGTGTGAGCAGCAGGTGGAGGGAGGTCATCCTGCCCCTCTGCTCTGCCCTGGGGAGGCCCCACCTGGAGCTCCGGGACCAGTTCTGGGCTCCTTGGTTCAAGAAGGACAGGGAACTGCTGGAGAGGGGACAGCAGAGGCTACAAAGATGATGAGGGGCCTGGAGCATCTCTCTTATGAGAGGCACCTTCAAGGGAGGGTGTCAAGAGGATGGGGCTGGTCTTTTTTCAGCAGTGCCCAGTGACAGGACAAGAGGAAATGGGCACAAACTTGAATATAGGAAGTTCCACCTAAACATGTGGAGTAACTTCTTTCCTGTGAGGGTGGCGGAGCCCTGGAAGAGGTGCCCAGGGAGGTGGTGGAGTCTCCTTCTCTGGAGACATTCAAACCCCACCTGGACACGTTCCTGTGCAACCTGCTCTGGGTGGCCCTGCTCTGGCAGGGGCTTGGACTAGATGATCTCCAGAGGTCCCTTCCAACCCCATGTGATTCTGTGACCAGTCTGATCCCTGTGGTCAGGGCTGGAGAAGCGATGAGGCAGCGTCAGCAGACACGGGGCAGGACGGCAGCCACCCGGCTGGAAACTCAGCCACGTGCGCGGGGCGGCCGGCGGTGGGAGGGGGGGTTCCACAAATGTCTGTTTTTAGTCCATTTTGCTGTTCTGCATCATCCTGTCCAAACTCTTCTTAATCACAGATGACGCTCTAGACTACGAGAACAGCCCGGCCATACACACGTGGAAACTCCAGCAGGCAGGAGGTACGTTGTTCTTGGCAATTGTTTATATTTAGGGACGGGGCTCGTGGGCAGGGTGCCCGTTGCCCATGACCAGTACAGACCTTGCTCAGGGCAACGCAGCCATCGCCCCCGTCTTGAGTTGGTTTTTTTTTACCCCCAATCGTCCATGACGAACATCTAAGGCAACGTGCTACAGACACTTGTAACTGAATGCTGCTCTGGTGGGACGTGCTGTTTGTAGTACTTGAAAGGCCACCATGTAGGTGGCTGCGCCTAAGCCACGAGGGATGATCAGAGGGCTGGAGCACCTCTGCTGTGAGGACAGGCTGAGAGAGCTGGGGTTGTTCAGCCTGGAGAAGAGGAGGCTCCGGGGAGACCTTATAACAGCCTATCAATACCTGAAGGGAGCTACAGGAGAGCTGGAGAGGGACTCTTTGTCAGGAAGTGCAGTGACAGGATAAGGGGCAACAGTTTTAAATTGGAAGAGAAGAGATTCAGATTAGATATCAGGAAGAAATGTTTTACTATGAGGGTGGTGAGACACTGGAACAGGTGGGGAACAGGAGAGATGGGGAGGGACTCTTGATCAGGGAGGGGAGCAATAGGATGAGGGGGAATGGCTTTACGCTGAAAGAGGGGAGATTTAGATGAGATATTAGCAAGAAATTCTTTGCCGTGAGGGTAGTGAGAGCCCAGAGAAGCTGTGGCTGCCCCATCCCGGGAGGGGTTCAAGGCCAGGCTGGAGGGGGCTTTGAGCAACCTGGTCTGGTGGGAGGTGTCCCTGCCCAGGGCAGGGGGGTTGGAACTCGATGATCTTTAAGGTCCCTTCCAACTCTAACCATTCTATGGTTCGATAAGCCCTGGCCATGGGATGCTGCAGAAGAACAGGGCTCTTCATGTCTTAGATCCTCTTACGTTTTGAAGTTGCCCTGGTGCAAGCTCAGCCTTGTGATCCCCTTGGCCAAGGAAATGCACAGCACAGACACCCAGTGGGTCACCCAGCAGCTCTCCTGCAGTCATCGGGGGTACACATTTCTTCAGTTAACCTTTAAACAGCAGTTTAATCTAACGTGTGGCTTCCTGTGCAGCGCAGGGGGGAGTCTGGCCCGGGAGACAGTGGTGAAGGTACTAAAATATATTTAAGAGCTTTCCGTCTCTGCTGTGGAAGCTGCCGAAGCAAACTGATTCTCGTTATCCTGTTTGTGCACTCTCTAGATTAAATCTAAATCTGTCTCTTTTGGCTCCGAAAAGCTGTCCAGGCTCACTGCTCGCAGAGTGTTTGCAAAGTTGCTGCGACCTCTCTGAAGCCCCTTCTAGGAGACCTTGATGCTGTCATCTGAGGTTTCTTAGCCCAAAGTGTGTCGGCTGAATATTGGCAGGAGGGCAGAGGGTGTGCAAGGTGTGTACGTGTTCTGAGATCAACCCCCTTTCCTGACCAGTGCTTCCCATCCTCAGGCACATCCATGCAGGCAGAAAGCACGGACGAGGAGCCAGACTACGTCAACACGGCCCCTGCCCCGCTGTCAAAGCAAAGGTAAAGAGAAAGCAAGCGCCTGGTGTATTTATTTGGGGGTGGGAGGATTGTGTCTGTGCCAAGGAGAGCTCGGCTGGAGGTTTCCCCCTCGTACCAGCCACTGCCCAGAGCGGGGACAGTCCATCCCGAGCCATCCCAGGGCTCTGGCAGATGCCAAGCTGACTTCACGCCGACCCTGGAGACAAATTTGTCAAAGTCCACGTCCCAGCGTCACCCTCCTCCAACAGGAAATCAAAACCGCTTCAGAGCAGCTTGGGTCGGCACTTCTACAGAGACAGGAACCCCCAAACCTCTCTGGTCTGTGCAGCTCGGAGGCTGAGCCCCAGGAGGGATTCCCTGAGCTCAGCTGGTCCCTGCCTGCTCTGCCACCACCCCATATCCTGCCCCCTTATCGGCACAAACCTGATGCTGTTGATAAAGAATTACTCAAGGCAGTTAAAGTAGAAACCGCCTGCGGAGAGCAGCGGGAGGGCTGGGTGACACTGAGTCGGGGGGTGATATGATGCCGTGTCAGTAAATGCCTGGTAGTTCATGTGTGGAAGGAAAAGTCCCTCCAACCTGGCCTTGAACCCCTCCAGGGATGGAGCAGCCACAGCTTCTCTGGGCAACCTGGGCCAGGCTCTTACCAGCCTCACAGCAAAGAGTTTCTTTCTAGTATCTCATCTAAATCTCCCCTCTTTCAGTTTAAAATTGTCACCCCTCATCCTAGGGCTCCCCTTCCTGATCAAGAGTCCCTCCCCAGCTTTCCTGGAGCCCCTTTAGGGACTGGAAGGCTGTTACAAGGTCTCCCTGGAACCTTCTCTTCTCCAGGCTGAACCCCCCAACTCTCTCAGCCTGTCTTCACAGGAGAGGTGCTCCAGCCTTCTGATCATCTTTGTGATCCAAATCCACCTCTCAAAGTGAGAAATGATGCTGGGAAGGTAGAAGAGGAGGAATAGCTGTTCCTGTGAAGCACTGGGGATACAGATTTTCTGGGAAATCCTCCGCTCGTAAGCCCTAGCAAAACGCTGTTGTGGCCACAAGTGTGACAGCCTCTGGCAGCTCTGTAACTGAACTAAAATTGCCAATGGACTTCTTGTCATTTTGCCTCCGTTACAGCCTTTGCTGGTAACGCTATAAAGTCCCCGTGTCCAACCAACCAGCACAAGTTCTCCACCAAAGGAGGGTGAATTTGGGCTCCTGGCACCGCTGTGCTCAAGGGTCATCATCCAGGAGCACGGCTGGGGCTTCTACTTGGATGTGGACATTTTGTAGTGTACCTCATCTCACTACTTGTCCCTGGAATGAAAATGTAGCAGGCAGCAGAGTTAAGAAGTTGAAAGCAGGGGGTGAATTTGGGCTCCTGGCACCGCTATGCCCTTCGTGCTCCTCAAGGATCATCATCCAGGAGCATGGCTGTGGTTTCTACTTGGAGGTGGACATTTTGTAGTGTATCTCATCTCACTACTTGTCCCTGGAATGAAAATGTAGCAGGCAGCAGAGTTAAGAAGTTGAAAGCAGGGATTAAAAGTCAGTGGACTCACTATTTTTTCCCCTCTTATTTCAAGTGTTCCGCGTAAAGTCTGAAGAGGTCCCGTGCCGAGCTGTAAGAGCACAGCCAGCGAGCAGGCACTCAGGGAGAGAGAGGACTTCGATCCCTCGGTGAGATCTCTTCTCCAAATTGTGCCCAAGACCACGTAGAAGGGGTGCTGCTGAAAGGAAGAAACGCTCTGCTTGAAGTCCCACCGAAGTCCAACCACAAACCTGGCACTGGAGAAAGCGCTCTGCCCGCAGTGACCATGGCCAAGCCAGGAGCTCCTCATCCCGTCTCATTTCCCTCCATGTCTACTGGAGGGAGGGTGGCCAGTCCGTGCAATGTTTTCTCCTGTCAAGCATGAAACGAGTCTTTGAATTGCTGAGCAGTAATGCAGCTGGCTACTTGATTTGTCTGAGTGACTCATGCGTGATGGTATTAAGACACAGGGATTATGTTCTGTATCTTGTGCTCTCCTACAGAAGCGGTTTCCTACAAGAGAGGAAGCGGCAAGGCAGAGGTTGCTTTTACACCAGCAGTGGTTCTCCAGAACTAAATGAGGTACCAACATGTTCACAAAAAGCTAAAGACTAAAGAGGATTAAATCCCCGCCGTATCCACAGCTTGTAATTCAGTGTCTATGGGCAGTTTTCCTTGGGTTTCGGTGTCCGTTTGATAGTGATACAAAGACCCTGCAACAATTGAGAAGGTCAGAGCCACGGCTGCCAGCCTGAGAAACTGCTCCAGTGTCTCAGTATTGCCATGGGGAGCCTCGGCCCTGGAACGTAACCCTTCTCTCTTGAGCCCTGATGTGCAGATTTGGCACCGTTGTATCATCTATTTATTAAAATGGAACAGCATCCAAAGAAAACAGCTTGGTTTATCACGGCTTGCGATGCTGCAGATGTTGTCCGCATGGGTTGGGTGAGACAGAGAAGGGAGCAAGTGAGGTTGACGTGGAACGGTGTGTGGGACCTGACGGGGAGAAAATGCAGCTCCTTAAAGCCTCCTTCCTCAAAATCGGTTCAGAAAAGTGTCCTTCAAGAAGGGACACAGCTCCTACTTGTGTCTCTGGGATGGGTCGGAGCGAGCAGAGGAGGGGAGCTGAGGGTGAGCCAGCCCTGGAGCGGGAGAAGGGGGTGTGGGATGCTTCCTCCTGCAGATGGCTTGGCTGCATCGTTAGCAGAATTGCTGAGACCAGGGGTGGCCACCATTTGTGTAGCTCAAACAGTGGTTTGGAGCATGGCTCAGGGGAAGATTTATTTGTAGCTCCTACAAATGTATGGGTTCCAGCTTCCGCGGGACTCTGACAGCAGAGAAAATCTAGAGCAGGTCAGGGAGGTACACCCACGCCTGCCCTTCTGCTCGCCCCAGCCCAGCTTCTACTCCCACCCGCTGGTTTCCTGGTGGTTAAATGCTCTGCAAAAAACCTGGCGCGGGTGGGGGACACCAGTGTCCCAGAGAGCCTGGCGCTGACACGGTGACAGCCACAGCCCACACTGGCTCTGCGCAGGCTCAGACAGGCGAGGAGGAGATGCCCTCCTTAGTCAACCAGTGCAGGGCCCTGGACTTGTCACCCTCGGTTCATCCCTGGTGACCATCTCAGCACCTGAAGATGCTCCCACTTCCCACGAAGTGCTGCAGACTGTGGATATTTTGCTGGAGAGGAAGGGCGAGCTCCGTTTTTGGGTGGCGTGCGGTGACGTTACACCTCCTGGTGATTCACCCCGTAACCGGAGGGAGCCGTTAAATGATGAGGAGAAGATTAGAAGCAGTAAAAGGTCCTTGGCACACGGTAATAGATCCAGGCAGAGAACTCCCAGAACGTTCTCGCTGTTGAGCGTGTGGCCAAACCATTAAAACACAAGATTTACCACTCTCCTGGCTAAGCAGGGAGGTGGATTAGACCAATTTCCTTCTTCCTGGTATAAAGTTCCTCCACAGCCAAAATCTGAGTTTGGAAGTTGTGGAGCTGGAGCTGGCTATGGAGCATCTTCCCTCCTCTTACCGGGAGCCTGAGCGAGTCTCCCCTCGCAGCTCTCCAGAACCACCAGCTGCAGAGAGGGGCAAACCCTCTCTCAGCTTTGCAAAGCTCCTGAAGGACTTCTCAGCCAGTGATCTCATCCCACTGGAAGATGTCCAGGGACCATTACGGGAACTCTCATCAACGTCAGCAACAATCTTGTTCTGAAACACCTTACGTTTTTTTCTCTGCAAGGATGGAGTAGGTAGGTGTGAGCGTGGTCACCGACGCACTGTCCTCGTAGGACTTGTTTTTAAGGTGTGCAAGGATTTCTGGTGCTCACCCAAAGCCGCCAGCCCCTGTGTTGTCTGAACGTAATGCAATGAGCAACGACATCTCCCCTGGGTCCATGTAGCAGGTCCCTCACGTCAGGTCGGCAGCCAAGTGAGCAACTGGCTTCCTGTTTTCGATTTAAAACACATTAGCAAAGTAGTTTTGGCAGGGCTGGTGCGGCCGTGGGATGGAGCTGGGAGCTTTGGGTAGCTGCTGGAAAGCAGCAGAAATGTCCTCAGAGAGGGTGAGCAACGCCTTTTGGTAGAACAGGCTGCACTGGTGGCTTCTCAGATCGATATTGCTCCACTTCTCAGGAAGAATGAGCATGGGTAAGTCCCCCCCAGTGAGTATGTCCCCCCCAGTGCTGTAGAGGATTAGCCCAGCAAAGAATCAAAGCAGAGCTGAAAAGCAGCAACTGAGTAAAGCCAAGAAGAAAACCACTCAAACCAGGTAGGAAGAGGTGCTGTGACCCTCCATGTTCCTCACCCTTCCACTGGCACCAACCCCGCAAAGCAGATGACGCACAGGTAGGTACCTCCAGGGGGGTATGGACCAGCTTTGGGTCCTCCTAACACCATGTGTGCTGTTCTGACACCTCCACTGCAACACCTCTTCCCCCCTCAGCCCTGAACACATAGAATCGTTTAGGTTGGAAGGGACCTTAAAGATATCCAGTTCCCACCCCCTGCCCTGGGCAGGGACACCTCCCACCAGACCAGGTTGCTCCAAGTCCCCTCCAACCTGGCCTTGAACCCCTCCAAGGATGGGGCAGCCACAGCTTCTCTGGGCAACCTGGGCCAGGCTCTCACCACCCTCACAGCAAAGAATTTCTTCCTGAGATCTCATCTCAATCTCCCCTCTTTCAGTTTAAAACCCTTCCCCCTCATCCTATGGCTCCCCTCCCTGATCCAGAGTCCCTCCCCATCTCTCCTGGAGCCCCTTTAGGGACTGGAAGGGGCTCTAAGGTCTCCCTGGAGCCTTCTCTTCCCCAGGCTGATTTGGCACCGAGACCGCTGTGGTGTGGGCAGCTGAGTACCTGTGGAAGAAAACTTCACCAGGATGGGGAGGGTGAAGTGCAGGCACCAGAAACTTGTACCTTCACCATGCTTTGTTTGACTGCTGTAATCAGAATGTACTTAATTAGATTAAGAAAGCTCTGCTTGGAGACACATATCTCGCCTCGGATATGGAGGTGGTCAAATTCAATTTATATTTGCTTTCACTCTGCATTTTACACTCTGTTGCTCATCCGCACAGGCAAGGTGGTTTCCAAAGCTGAACAGACAGGAAAGCATGATGCTGTAGCTTTTTGATTTGCTGAAACTAGAGTAAAATGACATTACCTAAGCTGGACAGCAAGAACAGAAAGGGGAACTCAAATGCAGAGCATCCCAGAATGTGGTAACTTTTTAAAAGAAACATCCAAAATAAATAGCTGGCACCATTAAGAAGCGTGTAATATTTCTTGTGTATATGTCTGGTGAAAATATCTTCCTTGCTCACAGCACATAAACAGCACCCAGGAGTGGCAGCTGCTCAGCGTGCCTCAATTGTAACTTCATTAAATGCCTTATTTTGTGCAAAGAATTTTCTTCTTGGTCTCGGTAAGACCAAAGCTCATGACCAGGCTTGAAGTGTAATCGCTAACAACAGGATTCAATTTTTGTTTCTCCTGCTGTTAGGTCTTGTTACCACTGACATGAGTTCTGTTGAGTGCAGTGGACAGAACTTACTGCTCTGGACTGTCAAAGTCCTCTCCTCCCCCTCAGTTGTACGACAGGTAAGAGTTCTTGGGTTAAAGTAGATTTTAAAGCTTTATTGGTCTAAATAATAAAAAAAAAAGGTACAAACCATTTTTACAGTCGAATCTGGTTAAGTTTTCAGCGATTTAGCAAACCTGAGGGAACAGGCTGTTTGCACGCAGCGCTGGGGACACAGAGGGACCCTGGACACCCACGGGGACCCTGGACCATGCAGACCCTGGGGCCCTCTGCACCCTGGGTGTCTCCTCGGGGGAACAGCTAACTGGCCGCCGGGGCTGCCGTCTTCTGACACAGCCTGGCCAGCAGGCCAGCCATCTGTAAAAGGGAGTTCACGCCTTCTGCGATCTTCATGTGGGTGTACCCGATTTCCTGGTGATAAAGACATCGTAAAACCTCCTGTTTTCTCCCCCAGTGTGTGTATAGTGGGACTGATCAAACAGAACACAGCCCTTACTGCTAAGAGACCCACTCCACAGTCACTCGAGCTTAAGAGAAGCCTATCTTCTCATTCTTCTCGTGTAGACCAACTAGAATGCATTTTTATTCTTGGTTTTGGTGGTTTTTTTTTAAATTAAGGCCTGTATTTCCCCCCTTCCTCTGTAAGGAGCAAGATGCATGTTTTTGTGGATGGGTTTTAAATCTGAAAAGTGATTCCATTATGCCAGTTTACCATTTGTCAACTAGCTGTTAATATAATTTAATATTTTACTATCTATTGGAAATATGCACTTGAAGAAAGTTCTCAAGGGGTTCTTTGAGGCTTTGATGTAAATAATAAATTTCAGCCCGCATTACATTTGTTATTAATTCTAGCTGATAACTCAAGTGACTTTTGGGACTCCTGTGGGTGGTTGGACTTTTAACTTAAATTGAGCATTCTTATTGACAACCTGATGATGCAGAGTGGGAAAGGAAGCAGTAATAAGAAGTTAAGAAATACTTTTTCACACTAATGTATAGCAAATCTCAAAGAGAAAACCCTGACACTGTCCCTATTACATCTCAAAAAGGCTCAAAAGAACCCACCAGGAGCTAGGTCAGTACTAACCTTGATGAATTCCAATTTCAGATATTCTGGCATTTGAAAGGTTTTACACACGCGGAAGATGTTGCCAATCACGTCTTCTGGAGAGTACCCAAGTCGCCACAGGTGGGCAAGAATCTGTGCAGGCAAGAAAAATCCTACATTTATCTGCAAAACTCATCAGGTGAGTCAAGCATATTCACTTTTGGAACAGCTGTATATAACCACTGGAACTGCATGTGCTGTTTATCAAATTATTTAACCTCAGTTGTTTAGCAAGTAATTTCAACACAACTTGCTTTTCACTTGTTGGCTTATTCATCTGAACAAACCCCTGCATAAAAAGGATTTAATCTGTCAACTACAGGTATCATCCTTATCTTAAAAGACAAAACACACTGCGAATTCTTCAAAACAAGTAAGATGGTATTGTCCTTATCTTAAAAGACAACACACACTGCGAATTCTTCAAAACAAGTAAGAATTCTGTAGAGAAAAAGTGTCTTGTCTATGCAGACACAACACAGGAAAACCAACCTTGTATGCTTCATCGATATTTGCATTTATGCAGTGTTGTATCATTTCTTTCACAAGCAGAGGGTGAGGCTCGTCACATACCTGTATCAAAGAGAAATATTACACTGCAAAATATTAGAAGACTCTGCATTAAAACGTGATGTTTTCACCAAGCTTCTATACAGTTGAAGTACTGAATCAGATGCGTTCCATAATACAGATTAAATTTTAAGTAATATGACTTTTCTATCCTGCCATGGCAGACTCAATAGCAAGAAATGAGAACACCCCAGTAATAGATTCAAAAGTTACCACTGTGAAATTTCCCAGCAGTTTTATGTGATTCATGTGCTTTGAGAGAGCTGGAAAGCCACAAAGTCTCAGACGTGCCATCGGGGACTGGAAGAGCTCTCTCCCTTTTTCACTTTTTTTGCCCCCTAATGCTGTAGTTGCTACACACACAGCGCTCTCTGCAAAGTGGCAAAACACTTTCAAAGGCTTAGATATGTGATTGAAGGGCTCACACAGCTGTAGTGCTAAACATCTAGCACGGCTGGTTTACACTATTACTAACCTTAAAGACGTTTTCACTGTTTATAAAGCCAAATCCAGAATATGTGGACTGTAAGTTGTTTAATGCCTGTGAAAGAAAAAATGAGACTTTGTTTATTTTCGAAAGTGCTCTACTTCTCACTCCCCTCCTCTGGATGAAATAAGACTTTTCAGGAGATGATGCCAAATATGCAGTGTACAATTAAGCACCAGAGTAAACCGCAAATGTATGCAGACTTTGTTTCCTCCCACAACTTTGGTATCCAGTTCCTACCAATTCACTTTTAAGGAGCAGATCCACCTTAAAACCTCACAATACCAAATAGCTTAATTACTTTTGTCCCACAGGTCACATCCCCTTTGCTTTACGTCTCCAAAAATAAAACTTCAAGAGCCACAATTCAAAGGTTTTTTTTGCTTTAAACAGAAACCTTCACTTTTTTGCCTTTCTTTTTTTACCTGTCTCATATCTCCTTGGGCTGTGAAGATAATGGCTTCTAGTCCATCATCTGTATACCCTCAAGAGCCATGATTCAAAGGGTTTTTTTGCTTTAAACAGAAACCTTCGCTTTTTTGCCTTTCTTCTCTTACCTGTCTCATATCTCCTTGGGCTGTGAAGATAATGGCTTCTAGTCCATCATCTGTATACGGTACATCCTCTTTCTCAACAATTTTCAGTAGCCTTGCAAGGATTTGTGAGTCTGTCAGCTTGGTGTAACGCAGCACTGCACACCGGGACTGGATAGGTTCTGAGGACAGAGAGATGCTTAATGAGCATTTCCCTCTTTTCTCAAAAAAATACCATCTGTTTTCATCTTGAAGAAGCTATCTCAGCTTCCAGTTCTTAATTTGTTTTCTTTTGAAGAAAACATCAGCTCCAGACAGAATACAGAATTTCCTTAAGCATATACAATTGTTACTGTCCTTCACTTGAGCCCAAATGTGCTACTTGAGTTTTCCAATAGATGTGCAAACGTATATGAAGCTCAGCTTCTTCTGTTCTCCTGGTTTTCTGAATGTATATTTTTATCATTGCTAAAGGAGAAAAGTCTAAAGGTCTACGATGTGTTAGCCTATAGGCAAACTTTTATGTTTCAGAAAGCAGGAACACAAAAGGGGTTCAATACCTGTTATAAAATACATCAAACATCTTAAAGTGTAGCAGAGTTGGATGGAGATTAAGCCCCCAGTATCAGAACTCTGCTTCTGCAGTCACACACAGCACTATCCATCAAAACCAGCTGTTCAGAGGGGTCACCAGCTACACAAATATACTCTTCTTTTATTAGCTGGATGTAAAAGTGGTTTTTGATTTTGCAGAAGTACCACGGTTTCTTGCAACAAGCACGTCTGAGGTATTTCTGAAAACTGCCTTGGAAGTCAGCCAACCGCACGGGGAGCATATGACCAAAAAAGCCCAGGGACTACCAGCACTTTACCTATGATTTTGTCGGAGGCATTGCACGCGAGAGCGAAGCGTGTTGTTTTGGAATAAATCTCCATTGTTCTTCTCAATGCTTGCTGTGCTCCATCTGTCATGCTGAGGGAGAGAAGGAGTTAGGACAGATTTTGCCCTTCACTGGCTTATAGGTGCAGCCTAATACCTATTTTTAGACAAGCTGCAGAGTTTACTGATATTAGACAGTGCTTTGTAAATTACCTGATATTCTGGCTTGGTAAACTAAGCAGATTTTTCTAGTCATGTGCACAAATCACCTTGCAATGCAGGTCACCAAGACCTCCATAAAACTAACATGCAAAATTAAACCATTAATACTCCAAAGAATACTGCTAAGACTACTACTTATTTACAGAATGTCCTGTTTTCATCCAGTGGAATTGTCTACGTAAGTCAGAGTCTTCAAAGAGAAAGAAGCAGTAAACTGGAAGATGCTATTACACATCCAGCAAAACCCCGGTCTTCCATCCCAATATTTAGCATCTTCTTTGAAGCAACAATCTCTGCTTGATATGAGCAATCTCATAAGAACAGTGCTCAATGTGTATTTATTTCCTACCAAATTATTTTTGATAAAAACATCTAACACCATCCAAGACAGCAGCTCCACAGACAGGACAGATGCAACCAACACATTTCACATAGCAGCTGAAGTCAAGAAAAAACCAACGTACCTGTCTGCTTCATCAAGGATGATTATTTTATGGCGACCTTTTGGAAGTGTGACCTTTTGCTGGGCAAACATTTTGATTTTGTTTCTCACCACATCAATGCCTCTGGAACAATAATGATCAGTTGGGTGAAACTACATAATAGATTTTATTCATCAGCCCCAGTGGCTGAAGCTCTCCTGAGCTCCCCATTCTCCCCGTTTGTTCCTGCCCCTTCAGCTGTGCCAGGATAACTGTTGTGAAGCCACGCTATAAGCCAGGCTGCCCAACTCATTCAGATTTAAGCACCAATACTCCTTGGTTTTGGAGGTTTTGAAAAAATAATGTAACAGTATCAGTATATATACATATATATCAGTAACCTCACTTACAGCACCGCCAGAAAAGGACTTATGTTTGGGAAAAGGTAAGGGTGATAAATGAGCAAAGGCAGAAGTGTTTAAGACTGCTTTGCTATTTTGCCAGAGCTTCACACAGCCACATCCACAGACCCAGTGATGGCAGAAGAGTTTAAGAAAAACAGCTGGATGGACTGCACCATTTTACTACGACACGGATGCTTTTCTAGACAGTCTTCCAACAAAGATTCACTTTTAAAAAGAAAGGATTTTATGTTTTTGTTCTGTTTAGAAAAAGAATGTTGTGATTTTATAGCTCTTGTATAACTGATATTAACAAAGGCAGGTAAAATGTATAATACTCATAAACAACCCTCTAGGAAATGTCCTCAGAATTCTTCAGGATGGGTCTGCTACAGAACTTGGGAAATACAATTATCCCTTAGTGCCTGATCCTTGGCATGGAGTCAGTGTCCTCTACATAGCTAATACCCTCAGCAAGATAATGGCTTCTAGTCCATCATCTGTATACGGTACATCCTCTTTCTCAACAATTTTCAGTAGCCTTGCAAGGATTTGTGAGTCTGTCAGCTTGGTGTAACGCAGCACTGCACACCGGGACTGGATAGGTTCTGAGGACAGAGAGATGCTTAATGAGCATTTCCCTCTTTTCTCAAAAAAATACCATCTGTTTTCACCTTCGAAAAAGCTATCTCAGCTTCCAATTCGTAATTTGTTTTCTTTTGAAGAAAACATCAGCTCCAGACAGAATACAGAATTTCCTTAAGCATATACAGTTGTTACTGTTCTTCACTTGAGCCCAAATGTGCTACTTGAGTTTTCCAATAGATGTGCAAACGTATATGAAGCTCAGCTTCTTCTGTTCTCCTGGTTTTCTGAATGTATATTTTTATCATTGCTAAAGCTGAAAAGTCTAAAGGTCTATGATGTGTTAGCCTATAGGCAAATTTTTATGTTTCAGAAAGCAGGAACACAAAAGGGGTTCAATATTGTTATAAAATACCTTCGAAAAAGCTATCTCAGCTTCCAATTCGTAATTTGTTTTCTTTTGAAGAAAACATCAGCTCCAGACAGAATACAGAATTTCCTTAAGCATATACAGTTGTTACTGTTCTTCACTTGAGCCCAAATGTGCTACTTGAGTTTTCCAATAGATGTGCAAACGTATATGAAGCTCAGCTTCTTCTGTTCTCCTGGTTTTCTGAATGTATATTTTTATCATTGCTAAAGCTGAAAAGTCTAAAGGTCTATGATGTGTTAGCCTATAGGCAAATTTTTATGTTTCAGAAAGCAGGAACACAAAAGGGGTTCAATATTGTTATAAAATACATCAAACACCTTAAAGTGTAGCAGAGTTGGATGGAGATTAAGCCCCAAATATCAGAACTCTGCTTCTGCAGTCACACACAGCACTATCCATCAAAACCAGCTGTTCAGAGGGGTCACCAGCTACACAAATATACTCTTCTTTTATTAGCTGGATGTAAAAGTGGTTTTTGATTTTGCAGAAGTACCACGGTTTCTTGCAACAAGCACGTCTGAGGTATTTCTGAAAACTGCCTTGGAAGTCAGCCAACCGCACGGGGAGCATATGACCAAAAAAGCCCAGGGACTACCAGCACTTTACCTATGATTTTGTCGGAGGCATTGCACGCGAGAGCGAAGCGTGTTGTTTTGGAATAAATCTCCATTGTTCTTCTCAATGCTTGCTGTGCTCCATCTGTCATGCTGAGGGAGAGAAGGAGTTAGGACAGATTTTGCCCTTCACTGGCTTATAGGTGCAGCCTAATACCTATTTTTAGACAAGCTGCAGAGTTTACTGATATTAGACAGTGCTTTGTAAATTACCTGATATTCTGGCTTGGTAAACTAAGCAGATTTTTCTAGTCATGTGCACAAATCACCTTGCAATGCAGGTCACCAAGACCTCCATAAAACTAACATGCAAAATTAAACCATTAATACTCCAAAGAATACTGCTAAGACTACTACTTATTTACAGAATGTCCTGTTTTCATCCAGTGGAATTGTCTACGTAAGTCAGAGTCTTCAAAGAGAAAGAAGCAGTAAACTGGAAGATGCTATTACACATTCAGCAAAACCCCGGTCTTCCATCCCAATATTTAGCATCTTCTTTGAAGCAACAATCTCTGCTTGATATGAGCAATCTCATAAGAACAGTGCTCAATGTGTATTTATTTCCTACCAAATTATTTTTGATAAAAACATCTAACACCATCCAAGACAGCAGCTCCACAGACAGGACAGATGCAACCAACACATTTCACATAGCAGCTGAAGTCAAGAAAAAACCAACGTACCTGTCTGCTTCATCAAGGATGATTATTTTATGGCGACCTTTTGGAAGTGTGACCTTTTGCTGGGCAAACATTTTGATTTTGTTTCTCACCACATCAATGCCTCTGGAACAATAATGATCAGTTGGGTGAAACTACATAATAGATTTTATTCATCAGCCCCAGTGGCTGAAGCTCTCCTGAGCTCCCCATTCTCCCCGTTTGTTCCTGCCCCTTCAGCTGTGCCAGGATAACTGTTGTGAAGCCACGCTATAAGCCAGGCTGCCCAACTCATTCAGATTTAAGCACCAATACTCCTTGGTTTTGGAGGTTTTGAAAAAATAATGTAACAGTATCAGTATATATACATATATATCAGTAACCTCACTTACAGCACCGCCAGAAAAGGACTTATGTTTGGGAAAAGGTAAGGGTGATAAATGAGCAAAGGCAGAAGTGTTTAAGACTGCTTTGCTATTTTGCCAGAGCTTCACACAGCCACATCCACAGACCCAGTGATGGCAGAAGAGTTTAAGAAAAACAGCTGGATGGACTGCACCATTTTACTACGACACGGATGCTTTTCTAGACAGTCTTCCAACAAAGATTCACTTTTAAAAAGAAAGGATTTTATGTTTTTGTTCTGTTTAGAAAAAGAATGTTGTGATTTTATAGCTCTTGTATAACTGATATTAACAAAGGCAGGTAAAATGTATAATACTCATAAACAACCCTCTAGGAAATGTCCTCAGAATTCTTCAGGATGGGTCTGCTACAGAACTTGGGAAATACAATTATCCCTTAGTGCCTGATCCTTGGCATGGAGTCAGTGTCCTCTACATAGCTAATACCCTCAGCCTACATTTTAATCCCAACTGCCCTTATAGCCCTAATTTCTACCACTTCACTTCTTTCCTAAGCACTGAAGAATATAATTACAAACACTTTGCTCAGTTTTAATTCTTAGGAGGATCTTCTTGAATGCAGGAAGCTTAACTCTTTAAAGTAAATTCAAGAAAACAGTACTGTTATGGATCCTGCACTCCATCTGTTTCAATTTTTTGTGCATGAAAGTATCTAGTAAGTTTATAAAACATCAAGTAATAATATCTATGTTGACAGTTGGACACCAAAGATTGCCTAACTTTTAGTTGGAAAAACTGCATTAAAATAAGTACTAGAGGCCTTAATATAGCATTAAGACTATCAAGGCAGCCCGAGTTGAACTAAAAATAAAAACAGATAATTGCTTCTTCATTAGAAGTTTAATAAGGTTTATTCATTCTCACCTGTCATTTGAGGCATTCAGCTCCAAAACTGCATCCTTTAATGCAGGACCAAGCAGAGCACGAGCCAAGCAGAGGATACTGGTGGTTTTACCTGTTCCTGGGGGACCCTAAAAATGAAAAAATGCAGCAATTTCTGGTAAGCTTAATGCCATTTTCTAAGTTGTAGTGCTTCCCAGTCATGAAAAACTTCTGCAACAGGGGATCTGCAGAGAGAAGATCAGACTAGAGGCTGCCTGAGTTCAGGATGCTGCCTCCAACAGGAGAGAAACTGCTGCGGGGGAGAAGCACAAGACGTGCCTCAACTGGCACCTAAGGACCAAGTAAGTTTTTACACGGTTGTTTATTTCTTGGGTATTCTCCCAAGAACACTGCTCTGCGACCAAACAATCAACATCTCTCTTACCAATACATCCAGGCACAATGCAAATCTATACTGGGAGGCTATTGTGGCTAGATTGCAGAAGCCGGGAGCAACACAGTGAAACACAGTACAACACAGCAATACTCACAGCAATTATAATATTCGGTACGTTCCCCTCTTTTGCAAAGACCTAAGAAAGAACAATAATAAAATCAAATAAGAAAATAGTGGGAAAAGATCATTTCCAATTCTATTTTAAGCATAAGAAGCAGAGCTAACCCATTCTTTTCTTCCCTCCTGCTTTCATTTTTTTGGATCTTGCAGCTTTCATATTTTTATTTATTGAGTCAGTCCCTAGAATAATACAGAAAAATTTAAACACTTAATCCCACAGGTCTTCAGTAGTCTTGCCTTTCCTTTGCAGCTGTTAATGTTTGCTAGCATAAGCAAACACAAATACTGTGTTTGCAAACTAATTTGGTCATGGAAAGTATTTTTCTTCCAGGAAAACATTCTATTTATGTTTCTTTCTGTTGTTATATAAATAATATTTATTTACTGAAACAATTTTATTGTAACAGCTACAAATTTTCAAAGTTGTATCAAAACAGGGCAATATCCCAATTCAAGATGGCCTATTTCCTTAGAGCACCACTCAAACTTGTTCTAAAATGTGTAAATTTCTGAAGTAAATCAGAAAGGTTGTTTTTTCCATATACTCAAATACGGCTGTAAAAATACAGGAGTGCTTTTACTGGTCTGTGGGTCTGGGCAGAATTACGTTTTTTGAGCTAACCCCTAAAAAAAACAAAGGGAGAGCTACACACCTCCAACCTGCTCACAGTGTCTTCATTTCCAACTATTTCACATAGTTTCATGGGTCTGTATTTTTCCACCCTGTAAAAGCAAAACCCCACACACTTCAGCACATCTAATAAAACTTCAGTAGTGCTTTGCACTGACAGAAAAGGAGGATTACATTAAGATATGATGGGACAAAGATGACTTAATGAGTCCTTAGTGATGCTGCAGGGTCCCCCCTCACTGCTAAACTCAGCATTCCATAACACTAATTCCTGAAAAGTTGTTTTACTTCTATTATAAAAAAAGGAAAAGGAAAAAGGCCAACTGCATGAGGTTCAACAAGGCCAAGTGCCAGGTCCAGCACTGGGGTCACACTAACCCCCTGCAGCGCCACAGGCCTGGGGCAGAGCGGCTGGAGCTGCCCCAAGGAAAAGGACCTGGGGGTGTTGGTCACAGCCAGCTGAATACGAGCCAGCAGTGTGCCCAGGTAGCCAAGGAGGCCACCAGCACCCTGGCCAGTGTTAGGTACAGTGTGGCCAGCAGGAACGGGGCAGTGACGGTCCCCCTGTACTGGGCACTGGTGAGGCCCCACCTCAAACACTGTGTCTATCCAGATTTGGGTCCCTCATGACCAGAAAGACATTGAGGTGCTGGAGTGGGTCCAGAAAAGGGCAACGGAGCTGGTGAGGGGTCTGGAGCACAAGACTTATGAGGAGAGGCTGAGGGAGCTGGGGTTGTTCAGCCTGGAGAAAAAGAGGCTGAGGGGAGACCTTCTAGCTCTCTCCAACTCCCTGAAAGGAGGGTGTAGCCAGGGGGGGTCGGTCTCTTCTCCCAAGGAACAGGCGATGGGACAAGAGGAAATGGCCTCGAGTTGTGCCAGGGGAGGTTTCCGATGGATATTAGGAAAAGTTTCTTCACCAAGAGGCCGATGGATATTAGGAAAAATTTCTTCACCAAGAGGGTTGTCAAGCGTTGGAACAGGCTGCCCAGGGCAGTGGTGGAGTCACCATCCCTGGAAGTATTTAAAAGCTGGGCAGACGTGGTGCTGAGGGACATGGTTTAGTGGTGAACTTGGCAGTGTTGGGTTAATGGCTGGACTCAAATGATTTTAAAAGTCCCTTCCAACCTACACAATTCATGATCCTATATTTCTGAGAAAAAAAATATTATCAACTCAGACAGCAGCTTGGTGCCTCAGCCTGCTCTCAGGGCAAAGATGTCAGGGAACCTCAAGTTTGGGGCTGTGCCCTGCCTCATCTGTCTGTGTTTAACACAAGGCAGGGGCTGACACTGTCTGGGCCCGAAGTGACTCCTTTCTTTCCACCCCAGGCTGCCGGGTGCCCTTTCCCACCTCACAGGCCTGTGTGCAGGCGGAGCCCTCACCGCTGCCAGACCCGAAGGGACTCCTTTCTTTCCACCCCACGCTGCCGGGTGCCCTTTCCCACCTCACAGTCCTGTGTGCAGGTGGAGCCCTCACCGCTGCCAGGACCCCCCCTTCCAATCGGACCCGGTTCCCGCAGCTCTGCGGGCACAGAGGGAAGGCGTTAAGCGCCGGGGTCTGCCCGTGGACGAGACCGGGGCCGTCCCGCAGGGCCAGGCCTACACCATCCCCTCAGCGGAGGCGCCTACGTGCCCCATATTGCGGCGCGCGCCCCCACCTTCCCGCCAACGGCTCGCCCCGCCCCTCTCTCGCTCCATAGGCTAGCGCCCCGCCTCCCGTCGCGCTCTCCACCAATGGCCGCGCGCCTTTGGCCCTTCCTCCCGCCCCCGGCTCCATCTCGCGGGCGCTCAGGGGCCGCGCGCGCTCCCCCTCTAGGCCGCGCCGCCCCCGCCGCTCACCAGGGCAGTTCGTAATGGCCGCCACCTCCGGCAGCGGTCCCCGGCGGGTCGGCGGATCCCCGCTTCTCCCCCGCCGCGGGCCCGGCCTTCTCGTCCTCCACCGCTTCTACCTCCATCTCCATGGCGGCGGCGGCTGGCCCGGCTCGGCCCCCCTGCCTTTCCGCCGCCTCCGTGAGGGGAGGGCCGCGTTCCCGGGCCCGCCTCACAGGGCGGGACGGCGGAGACCGGCGGGATGGGCCCTCCTCCGCGCTCCCGGGCCGGCCTACCTGGGGGTGGGCGCTCCCCTGGCGGGCCTGGTGGCTCTGTGGGACTGCTGAGGAGTGAGCTGTGGTGAGAGAGGGTGGCGGTGAGGCATGGGGCCGCTCACGGCACGGCTCGGGGGGCTGGTGCACTGCTGGGCGGGAGTCTGACTCCTTCTCCTGCCCTACTGACTGGTTAAGTGTTAAGGTAATTAATAAGACAGTTACGTCTGCGCTTTTGGAGTCTAAACCCTTGTTTCTTCTTATGGAAGAAGAAACAAAGTGTTCTTTATTTCCTCCTATAAAATGAAAGCAATAAAAGACACGGCCTCGGCAGTGTGTGAAGCCGCGGAGGGATGGCGGGGGGGTGGCAGGCCGGGCCGTGGGGCAGCAGGGCTGGGCTGTGGTGAGGGAGGGTGGCGGTGAGGCCTGGGGCCGCTCACGGCACGGCTCGGGGGGCTGGTGCACTGCTGGGCGGGAGTCTGACTCCTTCTCCTGCCCTACTGACTGGTTAAGTGTTAAGGTAATTAATAAGACAGTTACGTCTGCGCTTTTGGAGTCTAAACCCTTGTTTCTTCTTATGGAAGAAGAAACAAAGTGTTCTTTATTTCCTCCTATAAAATGAAAGCAATAAAAGACACATCCGAAATACCACAAGTAGCGATGTTATAATGTTGTGGTGCTACCGTTAGAATTTGGGTATCACTGTTAGTTTTAAACTACAGTAAGTACAATACATCTTTAAGCACTGCTTATGCTCCACATAATCAATGACATTTATGTTGGCTCAGTGAGCAGGGGATATGCCCTTCAGTCTGGGCTCTGATTCATTGGGAAGCATTTCTAATTTAAGATTGGAGTGAGGCAGGAACTTGGAACTGATCATATTTGAAGCCCTGTGTGAGCAGCGATGCTCTTCTAAGGGAGTAACTTCCTCATTTGCCACAACATTTGCATGCCAGTGTTATTGTCAGTGCCTGTTACTTGGGGTGGCGAGATTGGCACGTGAATGTTTGCAGATGAGAACATTGCCTTCAGCCTGCACAACTGGTTCAGCCTGTGGCCTGGCAGGGATGGAGTTTGCTGAGTTTCTCATGAGGCTCTAAAACTCTGGAGGGCGAAGTTTCTGTTACGTAAAGTGCAGATTCATATCTGTGGATTTATGTAGGCAGGATGGTCAGTACTTTAATCTTGTTTTGCATATTATTTTTTTTATTATTATTAATAGCTGTACTAGGTTCCTAGTGGCTTAGGATAAGCATGATGTAAGGGTGAATTGTAAGTGGTCTGCAGCTTTTATGTGGCTGGCTGAATTAACTGTGGATTAATTTTGCCTCCGTTGGAGGTAGAGTAGAAAATTAAATTACAACACAATTATGTGGCATATGAGGGTGAGACAGTTGGCATTTTTGTAGGTATTCAGACTGCTTGTAGCACACGTGAATACATTGTTCCTGTAGCACCTCAAACTTACTACGTTATTCTTGTCTTTGGATTTAACTTACTGCAGTACTCAGCAGAGCCCCGTGTGAGACAGCGGAATGCTGCAGCTGCATACAGCACTGCTGGCCATAAAAGTCTGTCAGTACAGTGTGCCAGACATGCTTTGGTTTCTAGCCAAATTAAACAGTTGTTATCCTCTTAGGAAGTACCATTCTCTAGATAAGATACAATTTTTCTGGCCGGCATTAATTCTCCCACTGTATGTACAGGATTGGTGCTGATAAGCACCCGAAGGACAGTAAGAATGGCTATTCATAAGAATTGCTGTAGAGAGCCTGACGACAGATTTTGTGATATGTTTCTGTGAAGCAGTTCTGATGTGTGTTTCTCTGGAGCACGGGCTCCTAAAGCGCTGCAGCCCCCGTGTAGGCAGTGACTCCTCACTTATCCACAGCAGTTCTGTAGTGAACCACACAGGGAGCAAGTATTTATTGAGGGCTCAACAGTATTGATAGGGATGTGTGGCAGGTGGATGGGCAGACCTGAGGCTAAATGAGTTTTAAAACCCATCTGTCCCAGAATGTGGACTGTTTATATTGTAGTCTGTCCTTTGAGATCACAGGATAGATCCAGGATAAAAGGAATTCCACAGGGCTGAAATGGCAGAATTCTTTTGGTGTGTCATCAGCAGTGCCCAAATACACATGCATGCAGCAGATGTACTGTGTTATCCTGAAAGGAGAATAACCCTGAATGCAAGATTATTCCTTCTGACCTGTCTCCCTCCCATGCCAAAAGATATATAGAAAAAGCTTACTAAATATTTGTAATTAGTATATAGTACAGATAAAGGCTTTTTGCTAATGATTTATTTAGCAAGGGGAATGCTCCTCTTGGGTGTATTCAACAGCATGTGCTACTAGTAATGGAGATCACCATCAGAGAAATAAATAGTGATCTTGTGGTCATCCCAGGAGCAAGGAAGTCCCAGCTGCAGGTGTTTGATGTCAGGAACAGGTCCTTTGAAGACCATATGGAGGCTTCTTTCAGGTCAGCTCCAGTCAAGGGCTCAAGCTGCAGCTCCTGCAGGGAAACTGAAGCCCAACGCAGCAGGTTTCATCAGGGGGTTGGGTAAATGCAGAAGTTGTGGCAAAAGAATTGCTGTGGTTGGTGAAACTGAGGATAGCTTGTTTTGCATTTGTACAAGAAGTTGAAATCAGTGAAGACATTAGAAGTGAGGCAGTAGTTGAAGACGGCAAAGAGCAACAACGGTGAAATTGTGACTGGATGTGAGTGTGTTGTAATGTTCTGGTGCTACTGTTAGAATTTTGGTATCACTGCTAGTTTTAAACCACAGTAAGTACCTGGGCCTTAATATATCTTTAAGCACTGCTTATGCTCCACATAATCAATGACATTTATGTTGGCTCAGTGAGCAGGGGATATGCCCTTCAGTCTGGGCTCTGATTCATTGGGAAGCATTTCTAATTGAAGATTGGAGCAAGGCTGGAACTTGGAACTGATCATATTTGAAGCCCTGTGTGAGCAGCGATGCTCTTCTGAGGGAGTAACTTCCTCATTTGCCACAACATTTGCATTCCAGTGTTATTGTCAGTGCCTGTTACTTGGGGTGGTGAGATTGGCACGTGAATGTTTGCAGATGAGAACATTGCCTTCAGCCTGCACAACTGGTTCAGCCTGTGGCTGGCAGTGATGGAGTTTGCTGGGTTTCTCATGAGGCTCTAAAACTCTGGAGGGCGAAGTTTCTGTTACGTAAAGCGCAGATTCATATCTGCGGATTTATGTAGGCAGGATGGTCAGTACTTTAATCTTGTTTTGCATATTTTTTTTTTTTTATTATTATTAATAGCTGTTCGTAGTTCCTAGTGGCTTAGGATAAGCATGATGTAAGGGTGAATTGTAAGTGGTCTGCAGCTTTTATGTGGCTGGCTGAATTAATTGTGGATTAACTTTGCCTCCGTTGGAGGTAGAGGAGAAAATTAAATTACAACACAATTATGTGGCATATGAGGGTGAGACAGTTGGCATTTTTGTCGGTATTCAGACTGCTTGTAGCACACGTGAATACGTTGTTCCTGTAACACCTCAAACTTACTATGTTACTCTTGTCTTTGGATTTAACTTACTGCAGTACTCAGCAGAGCCGGTGTGAGACAGAGGAATGCTGCAGCTGCATACAGCACTGCTGGCCATAAAAGTCTGTCAGTACAGTGTGCCAGACATGCTTTGGTTTCTAGCCAAATTAAACAGTTGTTATCCTCTTAGGAAGTACCATTCTCTAGATAAGATACAATTTTTCTATTGTTCCTGTAGCACCTCAAACTTACTACGTTATTCTTGTCTTTGGATTTAACTTACTGCAGTACTCAGCAGAGCCCCGTGTGAGACAGCGGAATGCTGCAGCTGCATACAGCACTGCTGGCCATAAAAGTCTGTCAGTACAGTGTGCCAGACATGCTTTGGTTTCTAGCCAAATTAAACAGTTGTTATCCTCTTAGGAAGTACCATTCTCTAGATAAGATACAATTTTTCTGGCCGGCATTAATTCTCCCACTGTATGTACAGGATTGGTGCTGATAAGCACCCGAAGGACAGTAAGAATGGCTATTCATAAGAATTGCTGTAGAGAGCCTGACGACAGATTTTGTGATATGTTTCTGTGAAGCAGTTCTGATGTGTGTTTCTCTGGAGCACGGGCTCCTAAAGCGCTGCAGCCCCCGTGTAGGCAGTGACTCCTCACTTATCCACAGCAGTTCTGTAGTGAACCACACAGGGAGCAAGTATTTATTGAGGGCTCAACAGTATTGATAGGGATGTGTGGCAGGTGGATGGGCAGACCTGAGGCTAAATGAGTTTTAAAACCCATCTGTCCCAGAATGTGGACTGTTTATATTGTAGTCTGTCCTTTGAGATCACAGGATAGATCCAGGATAAAAGGAATTCCACAGGGCTGAAATGGCAGAATTCTTTTGGTGTGTCATCAGCAGTGCCCAAATACACATGCATGCAGCAGATGTACTGTGTTATCCTGAAAGGAGAATAACCCTGAATGCAAGATTATTCCTTCTGACCTGTCTCCCTCCCATGCCAAAAGATATATAGAAAAAGCTTACTAAATATTTGTAATTAGTATATAGTACAGATAAAGGCTTTTTGCTAATGATTTATTTAGCAAGGGGAATGCTCCTCTTGGGTGTATTCAACAGCATGTGCTACTAGTAATGGAGATCACCATCAGAGAAATAAATAGTGATCTTGTGGTCATCCCAGGAGCAAGGAAGTCCCAGCTGCAGGTGTTTGATGTCAGGAACAGGTCCTTTGAAGACCATATGGAGGCTTCTTTCAGGTCAGCTCCAGTCAAGGGCTCAAGCTGCAGCTCCTGCAGGGAAACTGAAGCCCAACGCAGCAGGTTTCATCAGGGGGTTGGGTAAATGCAGAAGTTGTGGCAAAAGAATTGCTGTGGTTGGTGAAACTGAGGATAGCTTGTTTTGCATTTGTACAAGAAGTTGAAATCAGTGAAGACATTAGAAGTGAGGCAGTAGTTGAAGACGGCAAAGAGCAACAACGGTGAAATTGTGACTGGATGTGAGTTGTAAAATCACAGAATCACAGAATCTTCTAGGTTGGAAGGGACCTTAAAGATCATCTTGTCCAACCGTCAACCCAACTGACAAAAATAGACACCCACACAACAAACAAGGAGCATCATCACTAAACCATACCTCCCAGCACGACATCAACCCGTCTTTTGAACACCTCCAGGGATGGTGCCTCCACCACAAATGGAAAAATAAAAGAGTAAAAATAAAAGAGTAGAGAAAAAAACAAACTTTGGTCATTAGGGAAAGTATCTATACTGCATATTCAGTACAGATAAATATTTTAAAAGTGTTATATGTGGTTTTGGGAGAGAGGGGAGAACTGTTCGGTGTTCAAGGTCGTTTTGCTTTTGGGTTAAATCTGTGAGTTCAGCTTACTGTTATTGTTAGGACTAACACTGGTGTGCATTATCCAGCAGGTCCAAGAGGCCAGAGGCTGAGATCTTAACCCGCAGCATGAAGAGAAGTGCAGAGTTCCTTGGGCTGTTCTCTCCCCGTCCCCGCCAGCCCTGCGGTCTCCGTTAACGCTGTCACCTCCCGTCGCAGCACGCTGCAGCCACAAGTAGGTCACGCAGCACAGATGGCCTCGCTGCCAGGGAAATGCAGAGTCTGCAGTCCCCGCCGAGGCGCGTCCCCGATCCCGCGCTCTCCCTTTCACACAGTGAGGTTGGAGACAGTGGAATGGATTCTGATGCTCCCAACCCTTTTATCTGGTGTTCGCTGAGGCTTGAAAGCGTAAAGCAAAGCTGGTACAAAAAAAAAAATACCAGGAGTGAAAGTCATGATGGGGTGGTTAGGAGCTTTATGAAATAGGGCATCACCGTATTAGGTGTTTTCATGGGATTGACGTGTCTGCACCCAGACTGACAGGGGCCCTGATTCCTGTGGAGCTGCTGTGCTTGAGCTCGAGGAACAAAAGCAGGGATGACATTGTCAGTATACGCAGGGTATTCTTTTGTCATTGTTCTTGTAGCATCGTAGCACCCTGCATTCTCCCCATATTTATCCATAGACTGTCCCGGGGAGGTACAGTTGTGCTGATCTGAGTTAATATTATGTGTGCCATTTAAAATTTCTTCCTAAATATAATGGCTGAGGTCACACATTCTCTCCACCAGCACACTGCCATCTCCTAGTTTGTTTTCCCATCCACTGCCATATCCTTCCTCTCCCATTAGCATCTCTGGGAGCTGCCGGGCCACGGCAGCTCACCGGAACAGGATGGATCAATACAGCCTGACATCTGCCTGCCCTGGTACCTGAGAGCTTTTATTTACGGCATTTCATTGCTTTTAACATTTTCATTAAGTACCTTTCAGTGTTTTGACATTTTGTAATGCTGTCACATGAAATTATAGGCAGCAGGGGGTCTTAGAGTGCAGTTAGGAAATTCCTGCTGCTGGAAGTGAGGAAAGTCACAGACCGTGGTGACAGGAGTTGGAAAGATCAATTTCAGCTTATTGCTACCAGGAGACTCTAGTGTTGTAGATATTTAGAATTTTTTCTATAAGCATCTGAAAATACTTAAAAGAGTGGATTTAGATCGCTGCAGTTTTTGCCAATTTTAAGCCAGAGAAGCTTTAATATGACTTTTATGTGTGTGCTGAGGAACAAATTATAATTTGTCCAGTGCTTTGCGCTAGGTTACAAGATAAGAATTCAGAAGCAGTGACCTACTAGTCTTACTGTCCTGCTCTTTGGATGCTTAAAACAATGAAATTGAAGTTTCCTCTTTTTTTTATTATTTTATTTTAAGCACACAATAGAGAAGGATGAGTGTCCAGCACAAGAGCAGCCATGTGGTTACAGCTTCAGTCAGCAGAGGGAGTATGGACACCTGTGTTAAAAGCCACATTGGGTCACTGGTGACAGCCAAGAGAATAGACTTTCTCCTAGAATTCCGCTTTTGTCTGCAAAAAAAAAAGGTAATTCCTTTAAGCATGCATTTTCCTAGATGTTAAAATGCTGCTGTTGGCTACTAACACTGTTGATAAAGCTGGAAGTGTTGGAGAGGGGAATGATCCTTTGTGTTTGCTGTGCTTTTCTCCTCATGGCAGTCTTGGGGCTGGTGTGGAGCAGCACCTTTTCTTCTCCATGTCTTGTGTCACCATTAGTGACTGAAGCAGGGTTCTGTTTGCACAAACACCTGCCTCTGGGGAGGACACAGACTCCCTCTTTTCACTGAGGAAGGTGAGAAAATGGTTGTGTACATGACTTCTGTTGCCAAATGCAGATGTTGAAAAGAACATCCTGCGGCCGTGAGTGCCTTCCTGGGACTCCCTTGCATAAGAGGAAGGATCTTGATGAAGAAGAATGAACCTGATGGCTCTGTGAGCCTTCTGCTTGAAGATGATTCAGCTCCAAACTGGTGCAAAACCAGAGTGATTTGAGGGCTAAGCTGTGATGAATGGTACCACCCAATAGTTTGAAATGGAAGTAGACAGCCTGGGTTCATGCGTTTTTTTACCCGTTGCCACTTAGTTTGTGTTTTCAGAGGTAACACTTGGACTCTGTGGCTTCTGTTTCCCATAACAATGGAAATGTGGACGACTCAATTGATGTTTATCAAAATCTTCAAAAGAAATTTGCAATGAAGTTGATAAAAAATTGATTTTCTTTTTTTTTAATAGTTACAGTATTGCTTGACTTTTGGTCAGGCACAGTGCAGCCATGATACAACGTGCTACTTGTGTTTAGTGCATCCGGTGTTTGTACTTTCTTGTGTTCATTCCCAACGTCAGCAGGCTGGTAATATTCTCCACTGGCTGCCCCTAATTGGTTCTGCATGACATTTTGCAATCCATTTCAGTTGTGTGTAGCCTCTTAAATGCTGGGCAAAACTTCATCAGAGTCCTCGTTTGGCTGAATGAAACAAAATTAATCTTAAATAAAATTAATTTGTGCTCATTTTCTGTATGTAAAAGATGAAAATGCGATAATGTTGTTGTTTATCAGGAGCCTAGGAGTTATCAGGCTGTAGCACTCTGGATTCCTTCAAGTCTGCAGAGCATGGATTTAGAAATATCAGAAGGAAGAGCTGCAGGATTCCAAACTGGGAAGTTCCGAAAGCATAAAGGAGGAATTTAGCAACAAATTACAGTAAGAATCGAGTCTGGCTTGACTGTAGAGTGCTAACGATAGAGGAAGTGAGAAAAATCTGACAAAAATAAAAATGTGGTTGTTATCTTCAGACTTCTGTGTGTATGGTGATTTTTTCCTCCAAATATTTGGCGTGGGTTTGCCTAGATAGGCAATGAAAAGCAGGACTTGTACTCTTAAGGTTTGTTTTAGTGGCTGTGTATCAATTTGGGGTTTAAATGTTGACTTGGTATATTATATTATATTATTATTAGAGCATAATACCAATGTATGCTCTCAGACTTTGATTGTCCCAGGAGAAAATGGCTTGTGAAGCTTTCCTTAGTCTGACAACGTGAAAGGGAAGAGCCCTGTGTTACTGGCTGAAGGTGTATTCTGTTTTATGGGGTTAAAGTCCAGCAAAAGCCAGGTGTGACACTATCTGGCACGGTACGGTTAGAGCTGGCTGTGGTCCAGCGTGGTGCCAGGTCAGCCCTAGAGCTCCAGGCACCATCCCAGAAATGAGGTGAGACAGGGCACTCCTGGCTCCATTCCACCTGGGCCAACTCCCTAAATTTCCCTTGCCTTAACTAGGTTCAGTATATTAGAGATGTTTGTCGTTGATTGTTGCTAGTGTTACAGTATTGAAGTTATCACAGAAGCTTGAAGAGTGGGGGTGGGGAGAGAAAAAGTTTATTTCCTGGATCTCATCTGGGGTTTGCACCTTACGAGTGAAAAAGTGTGAGAAAAAGTCTTACTGGAGCACGCCTTATCAAATAAGTGAGACTCACCTGTGGGTTTGAACACTCCTGGTGTGTAGTGGCTTCCCTGGAAATACCTGATTTCCCTGCAGCCACGTTGCTGCTTTTCTATTTCTTCTACTTCCATTTAAGGTGGTGTCCTCTGAAACACAAACCCAACAGAAGGGAGCAGGAGGTTCTGATGTCGAGATAACTCAGTTTAATAGCAGAGTAATTTGTCACTTCATTGATGCTGTATTTAAGTGCTCTGTAACAATACAGAATATTTCCCACAAGATTAGAAATTTTGCCTGTCTTGTCTAGTCTTCAGTAAAGCTTGATTTAATGGTGGGCCAAATAGTCTCCAGTAAAGCTTGATTTAATGGTGGGCCAAATTAACCGTTAATCTAATCAATTAAAGTTAAACATTTGCTCATATATCCCTTCTATTTTTATTTTTTTACCTGCACTTCCTCAATGCAGCTTTAACTGTAGCAGGAAGGGAGAATCCTTCCATCAACCTCCTTTGTTTCATGCATCCAGAGCATCTAAGAGCACTTTAGTTGCACAGAAGCCACACTTAATCAGCTTCCTCCGCTGTTTGTACAGCTTTCACACTGCCAGTCACAGGATAAAGAGTTTCTCTCTGTTTAAATTGTTTTCTGGTTAGAGCACTTAAACTATTTCACTAGTTTTTAAATTGGGTCGGTTTTCTTTAATCTCTGTTGTAGATGTTTGCCACTAGGTTTTGTTGAGGGGGGGGAATTGGGGTGCATACATTGGTAATGAGTAGATGTTTGCCACTAAGTTTTGTTGAGGGGGGAATTGGGGTGCATACATTGGTAATGGAGAAACTGTCAGTCACTGGGGAGCAGAGGAGTGTCCTGGCTCTGAAGGCTGAGGTTTCTGACACCAACTCAGAATTTCTCTGCCTGACCTTCAGCTTCCAGTGGGCTTTGTGCATTTGCATGTTGGAGGCATTTGAGTGGGATCTTCAAAATAAGGTGACTAATGAGAAATGAGTGTAGTCCTAGTCCTGTGGCAGTGCAGGAGAAAACTCCCATGGGCTTGAGTAAAACCAGGATTTAATTTGAGGGTGGTCTTTAGGGTTTGTTGTTGCTTTTAAAATGTCTTTCTACAACAGTAATCTTAGCTGATGCTTGTACTGATAGAGAATTCATTCTTTCTCCCCTTGTCCCCCGTACAATAGAGAGCACCTTAAAAATTAATTTATTTTTTTATCTAATCCCACCACATGCCATTGTTAATCCATATGTTTTGCTGCCACGCAGGAAAGCTTTGCATATAAAATGTTGACATTATGAAATGAATGTCAGCTGCTGCATACCAGGGCACATTTTTCTGCCTCTCCTGATGTGTGGGGTTTTTTTTATTGTCTTGGGTTTTTTTCCCTTCCTTTCATTCTGACTACCCTGCTATGACTTGTTTCTCATTTGCTCAGCCCTGTAGGGGAGATATTCTGAGGGTTAATATTCATTAGGCAGTAATTAAAACAATGAAGGGTGGAAGTTAATGTAAAATGCTACATTTCTTTCGTAATTTTCCAGAGATAAATCTTCTCCTGCACGCATCCTCTTTTAGGACATCTGTCAGAAAGTAATAGGTAGCTTCTTTCTTTCCCTGCAGCTTCCAGAAATCTGCAAGGGGGAGTTCAGGCTTCTTAGAAAGGTCTTGTTATAGTCTCCTGTGCAAAATAATTAGAGTTCATAACCAGCCAGCCCTGATGGCAAGGCTTATGAAATTAGGAACAGGCGGTGCTGTGTGTGAGGTTGGAGCTGTGAGGGGATGGGTGGCTGCTCCTCTGCACACACTTAGAGCTTACAGGATGCTTGTGTGTCTCCAACAAATGACATCTGTGTGGTCATCTGTGTGGACATCTGTGGACATAGTGTGGTGAGTAGGACCCGAGAGGTGATCATCCCCCTGTACTCGGCACTGGTGAGACCCCACCTCGAGTACTGTGTCCAGTTTTGGGCCCCCCACCACAAGAAAGACATTGAGGGGCTGGAGCAGGTCCAGAGAAGGGCAACGGAGCTTGTGAGGGGTCTGGAGAGTAAGTCTTATGAGGAGAGGCTGAGGGAGCTGGGGGTGTTCAGTCTGGGGAAGAGGAGGCTGAGGGGAGACCTTATTGCTCTCTACAACTACCTGAAAGGAGGGTGTAGAGAGGTGGGGGTCGGTCTCTTCTCCCAAGTTACAGATGACAGGACAAGGGGTAATGGCTTCAAGTTGCACCAGGGGAGGTTTAGACTGGACATTAGGAAACAATTCTTCACAGAGAGAGTGGTCGGGCATTGGAATAGGCTGCCCAGGGAGGGGGTTGAGTCACCATCCCTGGCTGTGTTTAAGAACCATTTAGATGTGGTGTTGGGGGATATGGTGTAGGGGAGGACTTTAGAGTAGGGTGGATGGCTGGACTCGATGATCCCGAGGGTCTCTTCCAGCCTAGATAATTCTGTGATTCTGTGATCTACAGCTTCACGTTGGTCTTCTCAGGAAAGTGAAGGATTGCAGAAGGGTGTTTTCTCTACTGATATTAAGGGTGGTCTTTGTTCTTTGGGGGCACAAGGAGATGGAAGAGCTATGTGGGAAGACAAGGTGTCTTTTCCCAGAAAGGTTCTTTCTGAGCTTAGATGTGATGCTCTTCTGAAAGCACGTGCAAAGCAGCCTTTAGGGTGATGTAGCTTTAGGATGCAAGAGGAGCGTGGCAAAGTAGGGAGAGGGATTACCTGGAGAACCCAAAGCAATATCTTATGTAAATGGCTGGGGGAAATATCAACCTCTCCAACCCAATCTCTGGAGGGTTCCCATCCTGCCCACAGTGACCACGGCTCCCTGTGGGACCCCCACTGCAGGTCACCAGCCTGTTCCTTGCCGTGCTGGGTCACCACACAGGACATTGAGGGTGCAGTTCACCCTTTGTCATCCTCCTCCCTGCTGTCAGGGGATGGCTGGTAGGAAGGGAGCTGTCACGCTTCCACCCTCCACCCCTGCCTCTCCTCCTTGATGCCTTGGACGTTGGCCAGCTCACTACCCAGTGCCCCAAGAAATATTTACTTCCTGTTTGTTTCATTATTTTTTTTTTCTTAGACCTCATAAATAAAAAATGAGCTGTTCTCCTGGAGCCATGAAGGGAGGAAACCACTGCCAGCTGGTGTGGCCACTGATTTTTATTGCTGTGGTTGCTGATGCCTCCGTCCTCCCGGGCAGGAGAACTGGGGAAGAGAGGAAACAGCTCCAGGGTTTAGTCTGGGGGCTGTTTTCAGCGTGAACTGCCCTGCCCAGGGGTCAGACTCAGCAGCAGCTCACTTTGTAATACCTTGTTTCAAGCAGGTTGCAACTGAGGAATTTAAATGTTTCAGTTTGAGCTGAAATTAGCCGTGATTTATTTTTTGCTGAGACCACCTCGCTGGCTAACCTTGGGGTTTCAGATTGTTATAACCAACAGATCTTTCACTGGTGTTCCCTTTTTTTAATGTGTATTTGTCCAGATGAACACAGAGTTGTACAATCACTTGTCTTAGCTGAATGACATCTTGTTTTTTTTCCATCTCTTTCTATAGTTTATCAAGATTATTTTGCGTTAGCTTAATTTTTCTACTTTCCTTGCAGCTCCTCCCAACTTGGCATCTTGTGCAGGTTTAATAGACAGGCTATGTGTGTAAGAATGATAAAGAAAAGCATTTCACTGCTTGGTGACTGTACTTGTGCTCCTGTACTTTGAAGACAGAACTCGATGGATGAGATGAAGGGGTGCTGAACATCACTTTCTTACCCGTGTGAGTAAATAGCACTGCGTTGTCTTACCCACAAAAGTATTTGGTATGTTCTTCCTGGACTTTGGGAACTATTATCTCCCTTAAAGATCGTTTGTCCTGGAGATTTCCAGGCTGCCAAGCAAAGCTTTTCATGCAGGTGTTGCTTTTGACCATTAAATTGGTACCACAGCTGAGAACAGAGACAGATTCCTTCACCATTGCTGCTTCTCTCTCTTTGTCATTCTCTGAACATAGCTCCTGAATTCAGGACTCATATCAACTGAGAACAGGCCAGTTTACTACATATAAGTATATTTTTATAATAGTTTCCAAGTCTGCTCTGGGATTTAGCTTTCCAATTCTGAATATATATTTAGTAGCAATATTTTGATAGACTCTTTAACTGAATGGCTAAAAACTTCACTCATCCAAGCAGCACACTTGCTGGAAAAACAATATTGCTAATATATAGATAGCGAAACTGAAACAGGAAAGTATGAAATGTCTTGCCCAAGAAGAGAGAGTTTTGGCCTAGAATGTGGCCTTTGTCCACTATATTGAGTACAATTGAGTTCTTCGTTCAATTAGTCACACAATCACATTTGTGTAGGTTTTATGTGTGTTAATAACCATGTCTATCTGAAGTATTTACATGTTTGTATATGCAGGACATTTGTGTATCTCACAAATTTACTTGTGTAAATACAAACTGACCAGCACCTCAGAAAAAGGTCTTAGACATTGAAAAATACTATTTTTAACCCCTAGACATGAAACACAGATTCCCCCAGCCCTGCAATGGTTATTTGGTGATTATTCTCTGGGTGCTAAGATAAAACAAATGCAGTTGTTCAGGTTATTCGGTGAGTGATTCAGTTGTCAGTAGTGTAAGATCCCGTTTACTGCTGAACTGTAGGAGTATTCTTAATCAGATAAGTTGCTTCCCAAGCAGATAGGGCTCTATAAATTGAGTGTGCCATCAGTCCTCTGACTATACTGTTCTTCAGAGACAACCCTTTTTGTCTGCTCAGTGAATTACTAGTTAACAGCCTCCTTAGATTCATGCTGACATCAGGTGCTAACGGTGCCGAAAGGCCAGAAAATCTTAAATACAGTCATTAGGGTGAATATGAGTCGGGCTCGAGCTGTTGCCTTTCTCTGCCTTTCAGGAGTTCATCTCCTGTAGGTTGATGATACAGTAATACAAATGCCACCTGCGCTGAATTACTTCAGCTTAGGAGACGTGTTGGAGTGGAATAGAGAAAGACAGAGCTGCACACACAATCTTTGTTGCAAAATGAATCTATAGCAGCTCTATGAGGGGGTTTTTCAGTCTACAGAGGGGTTTATCAGTCAGCCACTTCATTGGGATTAACTGTCAGTGAATGTGAAGGTTTGACATGATACAACCAGAATACAGCAAAATGCCCTTTATGAACATCCCTTGTCCCATTGGGTTGTAACCTACACAACCATGCTTAGTAAATCTCCTCTCAGAATGGAAATATTGTTATTACTTATTGAAAATAACCTCATGATAAAGGTGCTACAGAATGTAGTGTGCATATCCATGCACATCGAGTAAAAGTAGTGCAAATAAACTAGACACACCTCATCTGGCTGGACTGTAGGTTATAAACTGGTTTATTAGAACTGGAATTTTATGGAAATGAATGATTGAAAAGACATCTTGGCTGCCAGAAATAGTCTATTTCCCCAGTACATCAGTCAGTGTAACCTTGAGCAAGGCATTTGACTTCCTTGTGCAGCTGGAAAACAGGGCAGAAGGCAGGAATATAATTGGAAAATCAAATGCTGCAGCAAAGTGGATCTTTCTTGAAGAAATAAAGGATTTACAAGCTCAAAGCTTAGTGCTGTCTATAATGGCATCCCATGACACCTGTGTTCTCCTGCCTCAAAACAATATAATTCAGGGAAAGGCCTAATCCTGTTAGGGGGTTGTGCATCTGCAAGCCACAGCACAACAGTGCACACTTGGTATGGAACTGACTTTCATAATGTGTCTAATCTAATTAATTTCATAGGGATTGCTCCCACATGGGAAGTTAAACCTGCACTTTGGACTTTTGCTAAACTGGGGCTCAGTTCCCTGTTGAAATTGGCAGACTGGGATCACAACGTGCTTCCCAGCACCGGGTGCTTGGGTGTGATTTCATGGCAGTGGGTGACAAAACCATCTTTCTCGTTGCTACAGTCGTACAGGCTGCTGTGTGCCAGAGGGTTGGGGAGGTGGAAAATGATTGCAGATAATCTGCTGCAACGATCAGAGACTGGCTTCCAGCAGCACATCCTGGCTAAGCCCCTGGCTTTGGCAGTCTCCAGGCACAGTTCCCATCAAAAAAAGTGCCAAAATTGTTGTGGGAGAGGTCTTGTTTTGTGTTGGGAATGACACCCACCTCCTTCAAGCCTACACTCGTATGGGAGAAGTATTTCACCCTTCTGCCTGCTTCTGTGATACAGCCTTACAATATTTTTTGTGTGCTCCACACCTCTCAAGACAATACAGTCTCAGGGCAGCAATGATGGAATGAATCTGACAAGGTTCTAGTTTCTTTTAATCTGCTGCCCAGATTGACTTGCTTACATACTTCTAGATCTACCAGGTACACAAATGGATCTTTAAATATAGCAATATGGGTTATTTTGGAATGTGGGGAGAGAGAAACTGCCCTGTGAGTTTGAAGTGCTGTTTAGAGGGGTTAACATCTAATATTCTCTTTATTTTCTCTGGAAACAACTGCATGGCAGAGCCCTGCATTGCAAATCTCCTTGGCTGTTCTTCCCCAGATCAGTCCTGGCAGCTCTGGGAGCAGGGATCTGCTTGAGCTGGGGATTCTGAGTGGGGAAATTATCAGACTTCAGCTCCTTGACTATCAGGACCTGAAGGTCACTGCAGTATGTCATTCTCAAGGCAATTTTCTCTGCAATTGCAATATGGTCCTGGCTTTGTTTTACGATCTTGATGTCACAAAGTATTAATAATCTTTTAAAATGAGCCCACTTGCAAAAAAAAACCCCAATGAGATTTGATCATTTGTTAGGTTTTTTTGGTCAGTGTTTATAGTCTGCTTAAATACCATGGCTTTTGGTGTGACACGTAGGTATGGATGTGAGGGGGTGGGTTTCTCTGCCACACTTGCCTGTATACAACAAGGAAATGAATTCTCAGTCTGTTGGGAGGACAGCTGTTTCCATGACATTTTAAGCTGAGTTTGCAAATATCTTCAGCTCTTCTCTTCAGCTATATGTACAATTTGCATGCTAGATGGGTGTGATGTGGCTTAATTCATATTTTTAAGTGTTTTTCACAAAAAAACCCACTCTATTAAATTCTTATTTCCTTTCTTCAATAAATATTGCAGATACTAATCTGCTATTTCTATTCTTTTGCCAAAAGCATTCTTAGATGCATTGCAAAGAATGTAAAGCAGAAGGTACAGGTGAATTACCTGCTGGAACAGACCAGAAGCCTCCTCAAGCGACGGACTCAAAGAAAAGAGAGGCAAACCTTAAGTTTGAGACCTAACTATTGTGGAATCTGTTCAGAGAAGTTTATTTTTCATCAAGAGTTAAGGGTTGTCTCATACTTTTAAAATTCTAATTAGAATTAACATAGCTACCGCTGCAATATAATTATCTTAATTACCTTTGATATATTCTGGCGTTGAGTTCCACAGGTTAATTTACCTTAATTGGATTTTTCCACTTGTTAAGTTTATATTTGTTGCTGTGCTCCTCAGATTCTTTTTTTTTTCTGAAGAGGGTGAAAGATCACACCGTTTATCTCCTTTCCTTTCTTTCTTTTCTATCTTCACAGCTGAGAAGTTGATGTTTCCCCCCGGACAGATCCGAGACACCGGTAACGCGTTTGTGTTGTGTGAAGCTCGGACTGCCCTGTGTGCTGGTGTGACTGAGCCCCAACATTTACAGAGAGAGACATGCAGCACAGACTCATCAGGAATATTGGGTGTAGTTACTACATCCCCTGTTTCTAAACACAGTTCCTGAGTGTGTGTATGCTTTTTATCACAAAAGGGGTTTAGCAAGTGCTCTGCGGGGTGAAGATCAGGGCTAGGTGTCAGTTCTGCCAGCAGAACTGAGCGTTTGCAGCATTCATTGAGCTTGTCTGTGAGCATTTAGGGCTGAGACAAACATTAGAGTAGGCAGCAGAAGCTATTTTAACGTGTGCCTTCCCCATTTTGTCTGCTCAGCTCAAAGCTCTTTACAGATCAGGCTGGTTTCATCGTTCCTCTTCCACTGTTTCATCGTTCCTCTTCCACTGTTAGTGAAAGCAGTTGTTGAGACGGAGGGAGTTTCCATTTTACACCAGCAGTAAAACCAGAAACTAGACTAGAGTCCAATTGTCACGTGTCCCCATACAGGGTTTTACAGAAAGCCACACTGGTGGCATTCTCATGGTGATTCTTCTGTATTGGAACATATATTACAATTCATGTAGTGCAATTAATTAAAACTGAATTGGCAGGAAACTCACGAAGTGTGTGCAAGTTCCTGGATCTGGCGTTTTACAGACAAAATCCACATTATACATGATTTTCTGTAATAAATGAAAATGAGCACCTGGAGAAGGCTTTCTCAACCTTTCTATATCCATCTTAGTAAGATTGGGAGTTTTGGGAGTCACGACTGCCCTTTCCACCTGGCAATCACCACAGCGATATCCAGTCAGCGAGTGAGGTCTTTTGGGGCACCTTCCTCCTCTGCTGTCACAAGACATTCTATTTCTGCGTAAAGAAATAACCTCCTTTTTATAAAGACATCACACCGATTCTTTAAACCCTTTAATGTCATACTGAAACATGACAGCTGGGCTCAGCGGATGCTTGAATGGGCTGATGGTGGAAACACTCTATGGTGGGAAAACTGAAATTCTAACATATGGTAAATAGCTCCTCTCTACCAGAATAGCATGCTTTTGTTGCACGGACATTTCTGTGGAAAGAGAACAAAATGCAGTTTAATTACTACCCAGTGCTCTCCCAGAGACAGGGAAGCAGTCCCTTCCCCTGCATCAGGGCTGAAAGAAGCTGTGCTGTGGGTTTTGAGCTATGTATGTACCCTGTGCTCATTACTGCGGTATTTAAATTGGGTTGGTCAGGCTCTTTGGTTAAAACCTCGCCTTAATTGAAAACATACGTATGTTTACGGGAAGTAGAGGGCAGCTGGTTGTACTGTGGATGTGCCTCCTACCTTTTTCCGTGCTCCTTCTGCCTTACACAAGAAAATTGCTAATATTCTACAGCTCAGAGAGCAGCAGAGCTTGTTAACGTAGGCTTGAGTCTCACCCGGTGGGCAAAGCTGGCTGGGAAGGAGTAACTTATCGTCTGCTTTAATGACTGGCAATTAGTGGGCTGTAGGTGATCCTGCACGGGACTGGCAGTCATGTAAACTCCTTTATGCTTCAGTTTTCTCATCGGCAGCTTGTTATGAAAGATTGTTTCATGTGTGCTTTGGGATCTGGGAAAGCGTAGAAAAGAGAGGCAAACCTTAAGTTTGATATCAAACTATTGTGGAATCTGTTCAGAGAAGTTTATTTTTCATCAAGAGTTAAGGGTTGTCTCATACTTTTAAAATTCTAATTAGAATTAACATAGCTACCGCTGCAATATAATTATCTTAATTACCTTTGATATATTCTGGCGTTGAGTTCCACAGGTTAATTTACCTTAATTGGATTTTTCCACTTGTTAAGTTTATATTTGTTGCTGCACTCCTCATATTCTTTTTTTTTTCTGAAGAGGGTGAAAGATCACACCGTTTATCTCCTTTCCTTTCTTTCTTTTCTATCTTCACAGCTGAGAAGTTGATGTTTCCCCCCGGACAGATCCGAGACACCGGTAACGCGTTTGTGTTGTGTGAAGCTCGGACTGCCCTGTGTGCTGGTGTGACTGAGCCCCAACATTTACAGAGAGAGACATGCAGCACAGACTCATCAGGAATATTGGGTGTAGTTACTACATCCCCTGTTTCTAAACACAGTTCCTGAGCGTGTGCATGCTTTTTGTTACAAAAGGGGTTGGTGCTTTCCAGGCACTGTGAGTTCTGTCAGGCTAGTGGCTGTAGTGCAGGGTGAAGATCAGGGCTAGGTGTCAGTTCTGCCAGCAGAACTGAGCGTTTGCAGCATTCATTGAGCTTGTCTGTGAGCATTTAGGGCTGAGACAAACATTAGAGTAGGCAGCAGAAGCTATTTTAACGTGTGCCTTCCCCATTTTGTCTGCTCAGCTCAAAGCTCTTTACAGATCAGGCTGGTTTCATCGTTCCTCTTCCACTGTTTCATCGTTCCTCTTCCACTGTTAGTGAAAGCAGTTGTTGAGACGGAGGGAGTTTCCATTTTACACCAGCAGTAAAACCAGAAACTAGACTAGAGTCCAATTGTCACGTGTCCCCATACAGGGTTTTACAGAAAGCCACACTGGTGGCATTCTCATGGTGATTCTTCTGTATTGGAACATATATTACAATTCATGTAGTGCAATTAATTAAAACTGAATTGGCAGGAAACTCACGAAGTGTGTGCAAGTTCCTGGATCTGGCGTTTTACAGACAAAATCCACATTATACATGATTTTCTGTAATAAATGAAAATGAGCACCTGGAGAAGGCTTTCTCAACCTTTCTATATCCATCTTAGTAAGATTGGGAGTTTTGGGAGTCACGACTGCCCTTTCCACCTGGCAATCACCACAGCGATATCCAGTCAGCGAGTGAGGTCTTTTGGGGCACCTTCCTCCTCTGCTGTCACAAGACATTCTATTTCTGCGTAAAGAAATAACCTCCTTTTTATAAAGACATCACACCGATTCCTTAAACCCTTTAATGTCATACTGAAAAATGACAGCTGGGCTCAGTGGATGGTTGAATGGGCTGATGGTGGAAACACTCTATGGTGGGAAAACTGAAATTCTAACATATGGTAAATAGCTCCTCTCTACCAGAATAGCATGCTTTTGTTGCACGGACATTTCTGTGGAAAGAGAACAAAATGCAGTTTAATTACTACCCAGTGCTCTCCCAGAGACAGGGAAGCAGTCCCTTCCCCTGCATCAGGGCTGAAAGAAGCTGTGCTGTGGGTTTTGAGCTATGTATGTACCCTGTGCTCATTACTGCGGTATTTAAATTGGGTTGGTCAGGCTCTTTGGTTAAAACCTCGCCTTAATTGAAAACATACGTATGTTTACGGGAAGTAGAGGGCAGCTGGTTGTACTGTGGATGTGCCTCCTACCTTTTTCCGTGCTCCTTCTGCCTTACACAAGAAAATTGCTAATATTCTACAGCTCAGAGAGCAGCAGAGCTTGTTAACGTAGGGTTGTGTCTCACCCGGTGGGCAAAGCTGGCTGGGAAGGAGTAACTTATCGTCTGCTTTAATGACTGGCAATTAGTGGGCTGTAGGTGATCCTGCACGGGACTGGCAGTCATGTAAACTCCTTTATGCTTCAGTTTTCTCATCGGCAGCTTGTTATGAAAGATTGTTTCATGTGTGCTTTGGGATCAGGGAAAGCGTGCCCTATGTTACGTGACGGTGTCAGTGCCTTTTTGGGGATAGCCTTGCATTTCTGGACAATTAAAGGCTAAGAAACCAAAGGCAGGACTGGATGTTTCAGTGGTCAGTGTCCCCATCAGGCCAGCTTGTCCATGCCAGCTCCCCACATCGCCTGCTAGAGATATCTAAAAGGTCTGGCTTTTCTCTGCGTGGCAAAATTGGAGCTCATTTCCCTCCCCTTCCCCACTAAACACAGCTTTGGTTGTAGGTACTGAAATCTTTTTTCAAGTTCCAGGCACAGATAGGAAGCTTTTGGGTCCTGGCTCCCATCCCTCATCTTTGATCTTCTAACACACTCCAGTCCATGCAACGGAGATGGGACTCTCTTGCCTCTCGCAGGCGCTGCACTTTCTGTAGAAAACATCTGGTGCTGCTATTTGGTCTGAAATACTATTTGTGTCAGGGCCCCAAACAACAGGAAAATAGACTGCTTTTTTTTGTTTTGTTTTGTTTCATAAAGTACGGGCTGGATGCAATTTGTTACAGACCCTGTTGAACCAGGTCAGAGAAAACAATAAATCTCCACACCCCTGACAACAACGGGAAAAGTCTGGTGGCACGCACTTGGAGCAGCAGCAGAAGAGGGGAGGAATTTTTTGACATAGAATGAAAAATAGTGAGCCAGAAGGAATTTTGATTGGCAATGGCCAGAGACAGAGCTTGGGTGGTTTGCAAACAACCGGTGCTGGTATACATGATGCTTTGACAACTGAAAAAACGTAGAGTTGCCCCATTATGAGTCATATTTGTCTACTTGTATTTTCCTGAGGATACATTGAGCTGCACGGATGTTACAGGGAGTCACCAGAGGCATTATAAAATAGGCTTCAGCTTCACCTGATGAATAGAGTATGGGAGCTCTGAGGTTGGTTTTCTTTGGCTTGAATTCATATAAAAAGAAATGCATGAACTGAGTGAAGTACAACATGATAATACCCAGGGCCTGGCCACTTTGGTTCTGTACCCAGCTGTGCCTTAGGGCCAGCCTTGGGAAGATAAACTAATCCCTCCCAATTTTGATTCCTGAGTCTACAAAATACAGGTGATGTTTGCTCACCTTTGAGGTCACTAGGCATAAAAGTTCCTTTATTTGTGCAAGCCTGGCTAAGTGCAACTCTCAATTGTTCCTATGTTTAAAAAATGGGCTAAGCAAAGAATAGCCTGATCTTTAGTCTCGACTCAGACAAGGGACAAGCTTTAGGGCAATAACAAAGGAAAGGAAAATAAATATGTGCTACTGTGCTGGGCTGGGAGGGCTGCTTAGAAGGGCTTATCCACTACTTTACCTCTGGTTTTTTGCTGTGTTGTTCCCCACCTCCCCATGAATAAGACGTTATACTCATTAGAGCCAAATCTCTCTTCAGGCTCTCCATGCTCTGATCCTGCTGTATTAATGTCTTTTAGATGTTGACCAATGTCTTTCTCTTTCAGCTGGATGACCACAGATATTTTATTTTTTCTCTCCATGACTCGTTTACTTCATCTGTAAAGAGGAGTGTCATCTTCAGATGAAAGATTGGCAATAACCTACTGACTAAAAAAAAGAGCTATTCCAAGTTCTCCACTGCCAGTGTGTTCTTGAGTAGGTCACTTGGACAAACATGGAATCAGAGGACAGAATTTCAGAGGGCCTCCTCCTAATGGATGCTGAATTTCTCTGAAAATCCACTTGCCTTTGGGCTCGTGGATAGGAAGCAATCTTTGTGATGAAACTATTCTAATTCTAGAATAACTATTACACTATTTCTTCCATCATGTAGTGGGGTCCATTTTACTGTGTTGCGTTCATGGGGAGTGCTGTCCCACAGCCCTCCTTCCTTGCTGCTGCAACAAGGGGTTTACTTTAAAAATGTAGAACAATAAGAACCAGATTGTGCTAATGATTAAATTACACTGATGGCTGAAGTTTAAGTAACAGTTAATGCACCTAATTTCAGTATAGGAAATACACTAAGAAAGCAGTAAGAGCTCCTCTTGATCTTCATAACTAATGAGAACTGCCATGATCCTTCAACGTATTTCCACCCACACTTTCTTTTATTTTAACAAGTGTGTAGGAACACACAGCAGAAAGCCTTCTTTCAGAGCATTTTCCCTCGCTCTCTATGAGCCACGTGTGCTCCCCTGAAGGGTCCCGGAGCCAGATCTTGCCCCCCCTTGTTGAATCCTGGCCAACAAGCCTGGTTTCTTTGGGTGAAACAAAAAGAACCTTCAGACAAGAACCTACCTAACACGTGCATCGGATCTACAGGCACCCAAATAAGCATCATCAGCTCCAATTGAGCGTTTCTGGAAGGAGGATGAGTGGAATTCATATCACTTAACTTCAACCATCTCATTTGGTGCCTAATTCTCCACTCCCCCCTGTAATCCTCGGGTGGAAGCGTGCGTTGTTAGGGAGCAATTAATCCATTTTAGACATCTGCAATATGATGAGGGGAATTGCACCCCGGTGCCTGTTTCTCTGCACTGATTATATAGGAAGTCTAGACAGTTGGCTTGGATGTAGATGCCTGGAGATAGACAGGAGGCTTCTTCCACCTAAGGAGATACAGCAGAATCTGCTGGGCATTAGAGACTTTGCAGTGGCTCTTGGTTGGAAAACAAAGACCTGAAAACGTGGCACCACTTGGCTGAATCACTGCAACCCTGCGAGGTCTGAAGAGTTTAAAAGCTGTTTAGAAGAAGTTTCTGAACTTTTGCCTTGGCCTGTGGGTCAGGCCCACAGCAGTCACTGATCCTCAGGAGAAGAAGTTCTTTCAGCAGCTCTGTAATCAAAGGGAAAAAACAGCTTTTTTTTTACATCACTGCTTTAATCTTGTTTCTCCCGCCGATGCTGGAATTCTGTGCTTTGCCACCAAACACTATTTATAGCCTCAGCTTGAATGAACAGTAAGAACTTACGCTCTTGTTGCGGCTGCATCTTTGAGCTGATGGAAATCACGGAACTGCAAGTTGACAGTAATGAAGTTGCACAATATTTTCAAAAAACCAGTTGTTTCTGCCACCCCTCAGTTCCCACAGCACCCTGGCAGGGCAAAGGGATGTCTGTGGCAGGGATTTCTCGGCACGTGATAAGGAAAAGGCTGAAAGGATTCAACTCTAAAGCTTTTGTTGGCTTGTGGGGTCCTGATGTCACCACTTCATGTGGTCTATATCTGCTCTCTGGGGCCTTCAAATGTAACTCCCTCTGGGGAACAAGTGCAGGATCAGGGCTTTGGGAAGCGTCACCTCGTGGCCTGTATCTGCTCTCTGGGGCCTTCAAATGCCTCTGGGGAACAAGTGCAGGATCAGGGCTTTGGGAAGCATCACCTATTGGTACGTGGCAAATCAAGTGTCTCAAGTGTCCCATCAGCTCTTTGCAGAGAGGTGCTTCATCTCCTGCTGCTGGCTGGTGAAATGGAAAGATTCTTGAACGCTCTGGCCATTTCTTACCTGCTCTCCTTATTCAAACAATACACAGCGTCACCTATTGGTACATGACAAATCAAGTGTCTCATCAGCTCTTTGCAGAGAGGTGCTTCATCTCCTGCTGCTGGCTGGTGAAATGGAAAGATTCTTGAACGCTCTGGCCATTTCTTACCTGCTCTCCTTATTCAAACAATACACAGCAAAACACAAAACGTTTGCTCTTTTTGTTTCCCTAGATGCACGTGTGAGTATTCCCTTGGTTTTTACGTTACTTTATCCGTGTAATGCTTCCATTTGTCAGGATAATTTAAAAGAAAACAGCTGTGAAGCTTTTTAGTGATCCCAGCAGCTAATGCAAACACTTACAGAATCAGAATAATGGATCAGTCAAGCGGAGACAGTTTTGACTATCTGTGAGAAGCCGCTTTTCAAAACAAAATATACATCATATCCATAAAATAGGAGGGTAATAGAGAGCAGGAGGTTTGTCAGGCGCGTGTGATAGCCCAGAAATGGCAGAGATTGCAAACCAGCTTTTTACGTGTAATTGTTTAATTGAAAGTTGGGACTCTGCTCATCTGTGTAGAATAAACAAGTTTCATAGGCTGAAACTTAAGTGTCTCCTGTGCTTCTCTGTGTCTGGGATCATCAGTCCAGGGGTGTTTCCCCACACACAGCCCCGTGAATAAATAACTGGTTATTGGGAAATAGCAGTGCTGTTCTGAAGAGTGGTAGGATTTCAACATTTATTTTCAACCTGAAGCTTAGTTTGTGAAAAGCAGGTAGAACAAAAGCCAAGGGAGAGCTTTGTGGGGCAGCGCTTGATGGCAAAGACACAAATCCAAGTCTACGGGCGCTTCAGTCACATCATGCTCTGGCCCTGGATGATCTTTCCTTCTCTCCCTGGAAATTCCCCTGAGAAAGTTTAGTCAGAGAGGCAGATTTGTCTAAAGGATTCAAGGAAATGACCTAAGAGCTGTGCAATTTTTCCAGCTTCATCTTATTGAAGCCAGTGGGCTCGGTTCTCCTCTCGGTTTTGCGTCAGCGCTGCAGAACGCACTCGGTGGTGTGGGTCCGTCTCTTCTCCAGGGAGCGTGCAGCGCCTGGCACCACGGCCAGGATGTCTCCAGTCACTGCTGGAACATAAAATATAAATAGATCATAGAATGGGTTGGGTTGGAAGGGACCTTCAAGATCATCTAGTTCCAACCCCCTGCCCTGGGCAGAGACACCTCCCACCAGACCAGGTTGCTCCAAGCCCCCTCCAACCTGGCCTTGAACCCCTCCAGGGATGGGGCAGCCACAGCTTCTCTGGGGTCTCACTACCCTCATGGCAAAGAATTTCTTGCTAATACCTCATCTAAATCTCTCCTCTTTCAGTGTAAAACTATTCCCCCTCATCCTAGGGCTCCCCTCCCTGATCAAGAGTCCCTCGCCATCTCTCCTGTAGGCCCCTCTCCTGCCTTTATATATATAAAAATATATATTTTCTCTATAATATGTGACTATATGCACACAGAGCCCTTGGGATGACTGAGTTCTAAAGAAGAAAACCAAAGTGCTTGTAAAAATCCAGACTTCTGCTGCTGAAATGGAGAAGCCATGAGAAAGGTGCCAGCCTGCGCCGCAGCGTCTCGGTCCTGGCCCCCCCTGTCCTGCAGCGATTCGAGCCCGAAAATGGGAATGGCATCGAGCTGCTGGGTGTACCATGGACTATCAGCAGGAAAAACAGAACCCCAGACTCACTGACCTCCTCTGTCGTAATGTAGGGCTGTAAATGAAACATTTATATGGAAATTTTTGTAATGAGAACAAATTAAGGTATGTAAGATACAGCATTGATCAAAAGTGAGAAGGTTTAACTTCTGAGCCATAACAGATTTGAAATCCTACCCCGAAGCACCTCAAAACATTAAAGAGGATTTATTTTTTTTTAAGCTGCTCTAAATTTACACTCCTCCTCCTTACAAAATGCACGTTAGTCCCTCTGGAAGTCGCACCATCATCGCTCCACCGCTATTTTGGTACGGAGAGAAACTTGGACCCAAGGATACGAACTGGCCGAGCTGGCAAACGGAGGGTGAAGCTGGACAGGGATGTGAGACCTCCTGTTGGAGCCCAGAGCCTGGTTTTATAGGCACCTTCTCATCTAGCTCTTCTCCTGGTGACACACCGTTTCCCTGGGCAACTACGGATTAGAGAGGCGACAAAAAATCCTGTATCCAGAGCTGCAAAGCAATGGGTTGAGTTTGGATGTAGGGAAAATACCAGGGGAGGACAGTGAACCAGCAGTTGAAGCAGAGACATTGGACTCAGGTGCTTCAGGTTCTATTTTTGACTTGGACCAGCTGTTTCGCTTCTCTTGGCTTTGCCTCCCCGTCTGTACGATGGAAAATGGGGATGTTTGTGGCTGGGTTGTCCTGCTGAGGCTGGGGTTGTCACATCTCGTGTCTGGATGATGGTCTGTTGATTTCAGTGTTGTTCTTCTCTGCTTTGCTGCCAGCATCTCCTTCATTTGCATCTCTGCTGTCCTTTCCTGGGCTCAGAGTCACAGCTCCATACGCCCAGTGTCACCAAATTTCAGGATTGTTGCCAAGTGGGACCTTCCTCTTACTCCATGGCCTGGAGCCTCCAACCATAGTGTCTGATGTGCAAAATCACCGCCTGCTGGGGGACGTGGGGTGTCTGTAGAGTACATTGGATATAGCTGTGGCCCTTGTAGGAAGCACTTTCACTCCCGCCCAAACTGAAGATGCCATTTGAGGACATCTTTAGCTGTCCCTACACCCTGATTCTCCATCCAGTGTCAGCCCAGGTACTGCCCTGGGAGTGACCAGCAGGGAGGTGGTGAGGGACCAGTGGTGATTATCAGCTCAGTCCACCCTTCCTGGCTTTGAATGAATGAGGTACCAAGGCTGCAGGTGCTTTCTCTTTGTTGAATTCCCCAGAAAATCCCTGGTAATTAAGGCTCTCTCCTTTTCTTTTTTTTTTTCTTTCTTTTTTTTTTCTTTTTTTTTTTTTTCCAGGAAGCACCTCCAGCTCCTCCTGCCCTTCCCTTCCCGTATCAATCCCATTTGCTCCCACCTCATTTCAGGTGTGCTTGGAGAGCTCCTCCTCCTCAGAGACCGGCCCCACAGCGGCGAGTAGAGGGAGACCGCATCCCAGCCGGGCGAAAAGGTGAACTTAGCGGCAATTCCATCATTTTTATTTTAAAGGAAGGAACGCTAGGAGCTTGCGGGCTGCCGGGAGAAGCCTCCGCGCTGCTTTTCCACCCTCCCGCCCGGTTTCCGGCGGCGCCGGCGGCCGCCAACCAAGAGGATTTGGGTGCGGGGGGCGGCCCCTGGTCCGGCCCCTTTGTTCGCGGGGGCGGCGGGGCCCGACCGTGCTCCCGCAGGCGGCGGCCGGGAGGAGGGAGGGAAGGAGGGAGGAAGAGAGGGAGCCACCAGCCCCAGCATCCTCCTCCTCCTCCTCCTCTTCTTCTTCCTCCTCCTCCTCCTCCGCCGGTCCCGCCCAGCTCGCTCCGTCCCGGCTCGGCCCCGCAGGGAGTGGCAGGGGCTGCAGCCGGCGGTGGCACGGAGGGTCCCGCTCCCTCGGGGGGGCTGCCGGAGGGTAAGAGGGATGGCGAATTGGGGGGGGGGGACACACACTGCGGGGAGAGGGGACCGTGGGGATGGGGAAGCGGTTGTGGAGCCCACGCCGCGCCGGCAACAAAGGCGGGGATGAATGAAGGCGTTGCGGGAAGAGCCGGGGGTGTGCGGCGCTGTCAGCCCCGCCGGGGCTCG